>NC_054475.1:163381254-163688129 GCF_017639515.1 Carcharodon carcharias | reverse complement strand
ATCCCAGGAAAATCCATGCTCATGTTAAATTTGGAGTCAAGTTAAAAACAATTGAAAAACACCTCAGAATCTTGTGGAGGCAACAGGGGTCTCAGCTGCCAGCAGGAGAGCCGTGAGATCCCCACATCGCCACTTTTTGGGAAGGCCCACTACATCTTGTGCCACTCAGGCATTAACAGGCCAGCAGCAGGCCCACCCTCAGGATCAAGGACCCCAGGGGCTGAAGCTCCACCTGCAGAAAGCTGCCGGCCAATCAGAGACAGGCAGCTCTTCTGTGCTCAGCAGCGCCACTGGAGAGGCAGTGGCTGCTGCTGGTGTGACACAGGCCCGAGGCCTGGCGAGGAGGGACCCAGGCACAGGTGAATGGCGATGCGAGGGGGATCACAGGGGAGGAGGGTCGGCAAGAAGGGCAGAGGTGAGACTTTCAGAACCCTTGCCCCTTCTGATGGTCGATCCCTCGAACAATCAATGAGTGCCTTTGAATGAAGGAACCAACCCCCCCCTCCCCACGCCCCAGCACCCCCTGGGAACCAGCAAGCAAACACACCAGGGTTAATACCAGCTGCACCAGAATGAGGCCTTTAAAAGGGCGTTAATTGCCCACTTAAGGGCCTTGATTGGCAGTGGGGTGGAAAGGCCATCCACAGCCCTTTCCACCACAGACTTAACCAAGTTGGAGGCAGGAACATGACAGGGACCCACCTGATTAAATTCCCTGTGCCACCAAACTCGCCATGGGGGAGGGCACAAGATTTCACCTGTGGTAATTATGGTTTTATTTAGCGTGCCATACACTTTTAAGAATAACGCTTGTTAAGGAAGATCACATGATCTTTAGTTTCCAATAGGAGAGCAGCGCAGGCTACCTCAGTAATTAGCAGTTAGTAGCGTAGAGATAGAGTTTGAAGTGAAAGCACACGTGTAGTGGCTGCTGAGTACCTTTGTAAATAAACTTAATGTTTCCACCTGAGAAGTGTCTGCTGATCAACTCTACCAATAGTATCACATTGGCCACCTCTCACAACACCACTTCTCATCAAAACTCTCCTGAGAAGATTACTTGCACCAAGAAGTCCCACCCGCATCCAAATACTAAATCCCCGGAGTTGGTGCACGGGTCACAAACAGGATAGGTTGACTTGAACTATGAACAAGGATCAGATAACCCTGGAAACACTCAGCGGGTCTGGCTGAATCACTGAGGACGGGAAAGTGCAATTAATGTTTCAGGTGTATAAACAAAGCTTTCCGATGATGACAGGGGAACAAGGTTGGGGGGGGGGTAGTTAAAGAGAGTTCCTTATTTTAAATGTAGCGAGTTGTGATAACTTGTGAAAGGACAGCAGAAGCAGACCCAGTATTAACTTTTGAATGAAAATTGAATACTTACTTGAAATGGGGAAAAAAAAAATACTGGGCCATAGGGTAAGAAAATGGTAATGTAGATTTAGGACTTATTGGATAGCTCCTTCAGTAAACTAGCACAGGCAGCAATGGGCTAATGGCCTAGTGCTGTGCTGTAGGATTCTACGACGTAAAAAGATCGATATTTTGTCCTATTTTAGAAAATTTGTCATTGTAATTTACCACCTGCTACTGAAATGGAAGGAGAGGGCCATTAGAAAACATAAGAAATAGGAGCAGGAGTAGACCTACAGCCCTTCAAGCTCACTCCACCATCATCATGATCATGGCTGATCATTGGCCTTAACTCCACCTTCCTGCCCACTTCACATATCCCTGGATTCCTCGAAGGACCAAAAAATCTGTCTATCCCAACCTTAAATATTTTCGACAATATAACAGGGGCATTAACCCTCTAGGGCAGAGAATTTCAACGATCTACCAGTGTTTGAAAGAAGAAGGTTTTCATTATCTCGGTGCTAAACGATTGGTCCCTTATACTGAGACTGTTAGATTTCCCAGCCAGCTGAAACAATCTCAGGACTGAATTTTACATGCCGCTGGCTGGTGTTTTTCCCGCAAGAGATGGGGGGGAGGGGGAGAATGTGAAATAGGGCGGGTGCTCACCACACTACCTTTCTGCCCACCCCCTAGCTCACACTCATAATGTGGGCGGGCGGGTGGGTGCTGAAATTGGCAGCCCGCCCACCATATTTAAATGAATAATCAAGGGTCAATTAGGCTTGATGTCAAGCCAATTTGGCCCTGATAATATGCTGCTCATGCCATAAAACATTTGGTGTGGGCAGCCATAAGAGTGCGGGGAGTTTAAAGGGTGGGAAGGAAGAGCTGTGTCGCTCTTCAGGGGCTGCCCTTTGCCGATTGTGGGGTGACCCCCCACAAGATGGAGCCTGCCTCTTTCTTCCTACTCGCTCCCTCCCTTAAACCCCCTTCCCCACCACCACCCTTCTCCCTAAAATACCCAAACCTTCCCGGTCCAAAACCCTGATCTGGGAATCCATGGGCCTTGATCATTTCTTCCTTCTGCAGCCACTGACGCTCTCCTGGTGCTGCTGGGACTGATGGAGCTACCAGCCCAGTCAGGTTGGCCGGCAGCTTCAGAGGGTGGGACTTTCTCCTGAGTGAGGGGCAGAAGTCCCACTTGGCCCTCGTTAACCAACCTTGAAGCGCTTCATGGCTGCAGGGATGTCGGTGTGGAGCATGGTGCCAGTCCTTATTCTGCACTTCATGTCTACCCTGTCAAACCCCTTAAGAATCTTAGGTAAAAACAGAAAAAGCTGGAAAAACTCAACAGGTCTGGCAACATCTGTGGAGAGAGAAACAGTGTTAACATTTCGAGTGGAATATGATTTTTCTTCAGAACGCTGAGGAAGTTACCTCTCATTCTAAACGCCAGAGAGTACAGGTGACACATGCATTTCATTACCATATGACACCTCAAATAGAAGCAAATTAAGACAAAACTTTCTTGGAGTCAGGAAGTACTTGTACCGAGGGGGCACATTGTCATCTTTAGTGTTCCTCGTGCATTGGGAGTTGATATCAGAATCTCATCTGCTCCTATAATGGTCCATCCAATAACTCCAATGGATAGAAATGTGCTAAAGTTGCGAATCAGGTCTGCCTGAACTCCGAACCCTGAGTTCCCAGCGTACAAATCTCAATAATGGGAAAATTAAGTTGAAAATGTCCCTTAATGATCCTTTAATGTGTCTTAAACTGCTAATGAGACATTTAAACATTGAAAAAAGTGACAAACTATCTGTCATGTTATCATATTCATACATTCCCAGCACGAACTTGCATTTGGAAAACTAATGAGGAAGCAAATCTACAATTCATAATTCTTTTTATGGATGCAGTATCTACTCAACGTGATTCATAGTATTAGGTTATTTTGCAATAGTGCTTTTACTATAATACAACCTTGGGGTTTTAGGCTCACTGAATGAATATATATTGGTGACTTGGAAATATTCAAATTGGCAGCAATTTTAGGCTGGTGAGGGGCTACTTCAAGGCACACATTTTATTAAATCTTTTATTTTCCAGATTATTGCTGCAAAAAGGCAATTTTCCATCTGCAAAAGGCTTTTTTTTTTGTTTAATTTATTTTTTCAAGGTGGAGAATGCATCTAATAATGAACAGTTAGGATGCTATTCTTGTAATTTGTGAGCTCATGGGTCATCAGGGTAGGAGTCCAGATGAATTGGCTCTGTACTATCTCGTCCTCTGACTACTGCTGTGAATCATTTTGCAATTGTGCCCCTCATTTATCTCATTCATACCAAATCTGACCTGAAGTAAAATACTTATAGCTTAAGTTTGGGATCACACACTTTTAGGCAGCCCCACCCAACCCTGGGACGAAATGGTGAAGTCCGCGGAGCCCCACAACGTGGGCCTTGGGCTCCGGCATCAAGAAGATGGAGCTTCCAAGGCAATAAGGGCTTAGACTTGGCATCGGACATAGAGGAGTGATCAGGGGCTCGGAGGAGGGATTGGGGGGAGTCACAGGATAGGATTTGGCCTCAGAGGAAGAACGGAAGGACTGGTTTGGGCATTCCTTTTTTAATTCATTCACGGGATGTGGGTGTCACTGGCTGGGCCAGCATTTATTGCCCATCCCTAGTTGCCCTTGAGAAGGTGGTGGTGAGCTGCCTTCTTGAACCGCTGCAGTCCCTGTGGAGTAGGTGCACCCACAATGCTGATAGGGAGCAAGTTCCAGGATTTTTACCCAGTGACAGTGAAGGAACAGAGATATATTTCCAAATCAGGATGGTGAGTGACTTGGATGGGAACTTCCAGGTGGTGGTGTTCCCATTTATCTGCTGCCCTTGTCCTTCTAGATGGGGGTGGTCTTAAGTTTGGAAGATGCTGTTGAAGAAGCCTTGATGAATTCCTGCAGTGCATCTTGTAGATGGTACACACTGCTGCCACTGTGCGTCAGTGGTGGAGGGAATGAATGTTTGTGGATGTGGTGCCAATCAAGTGGGCTGCTTCTTCCTGGATGGTGTCAAGCTTCTGGAGTGTTGTGGGAGCTGTACTCATCTAGGTACGTGGGGAGTATCCCATCACACTGCTGACTTGTGCCTTGTAGATGGTGGACAGGCTTTGGGGAGCCAGGAGATGAGTTACTCATTGTAGGATTCCTAGCCTCTGACCTGCTCTTGTATCCACAGTATTTATATGGCTAGTCCAGTTCCATGTCTGGGCAATGACAACCCCCAGGATGTTGATAGTGGGGAATTCAGTGATGGTAATGCTGTTAAACATCAAGGAGTGATGGTTGGATCCTCTCTTGTTGGAGATGGTCATTGCCTGACACTTGTGTGGAGTGACTGTTACTTGCCACTTGTCAGCCCAAGCCTGGATATTGTCCATGTCTTGCTGCATTTGGACATGGACTGTTTCAGTATCTGAGGAGTCGCAAATGGTGCTTAATATTGTGCAATCATCAGTGAACATCCCTACTTCTGGCCTTATGATGGAAGGAAGGTCATTGATGAAGCAGTTGAAGATGGTTGGGCCAAGGACACTACCCTGAGGAACTCCTGCAGTGATGTCCTGGAGCTGAAATGACTGACCTCCAACAACAACAACAATCTTCCTTTGTGATAGGTATGACTCCAACCAGCGGAGAGGTTTCCCCCCCAGTCCTTCAGTTTTGCTTGGGCTCCTTGATGCCACACTCGGTCAGGTGCTGCCTTGATGTATAAGGCAGCCACTCTCACTTCACCTCGGGAGTTCAACTTTTTGCCCATGTTTGAACCAAGGCTGAAATGAGGCTAGGAGCTGAGTGGCCCTGGCGGAACCCATACTCAACGTCAGGGAGCAGGTTATTGCTAAGCAAGTGCCGCTTGGTAGCACTGTTGATGACTCCTTCCATTACTTTACTGACGGTAGACAGTAGACTGATGGGCCAGTAATTGGCCAGATTGAATTTGTCCTGATTTTTGTGTACAGGATATGCCTGGGCAATTTTCCATATAGCCAGGTAGATACCAGTGTTGTAGCTCCACTGGAACAGCTTGGCTAGGGGCGTGGCAGGTTCTGGAGCCCAAGTCTTCAGTACTATTGCTGGAATATTGTCAGGGCCCATAGCCTTTGCAGGATCCAGTGCCTTCAGCCGTTTCTTGATATCACATGGAGTCAATCGAATTGGCTGAAGACTGGCATCTGAGATGTGGGGGACCTCCGGAGGAGGCCGAGATGGATCATCCACTCTGCACTTCTGGCTGAAGATTGTAGCAAATGCTTCAGCCTTATCTTTTGCACTGATGTGCTGGGCTCCTCCATCATTGAGGGGTGGGGATATTTGTGGAGCCTCCTCCTTCAGTGAATTGTTTAATTGTCCACCACCATTCATGACTGGATATGGCAGGACTGCAGAGCTTAGATCTGATCCGTTGGTTGTGGGATCGCTTAATTCTGCCTATCACTTGCTGCTTATGCTGTTTGGCATGCAAGTAGTCCTGTGTTATAGCTTCACCAGGTTGACACCTCATTTTTAGGTATGCCTGGTGCTGCTCCTAGCATGCCCTCCTGCACTCTTCGTTGAACCATCGTTGATCCCCTGGCTTGATGGTAATGGTAGAGTGGGGGATATGCCGGGCCATGAGGTTACAGATTGTGTTTGAGTATAACTTTGCTGCTGCTGATGGTCCACAGCTCCTCATGGATGCCCAACTTTGAGTTGCTAGATATGTTTGAAATCTATCCCATTGAGCATGGTAGTATGCCACACAACATGATGGAGGGTATCAATGTGAAGTCGGGACTTCATCTCTACCACAACTTCTGGTCACTTCTACTGATACTGTCATGGACAGAAGCATCTGTTGATGAGGATGAGGTCAAGTATGTTTTTCCCTCTTATTGGTTCCCTCACCACCTGCCATAGATTCAGTCTAGCAGCTATGTCCTTTAAGACTCGGCCAGCTCGGTCAGTATTGGTGTTACCGAGCCACTCTTGGTGATAGACATTGTGGTCCCCTACCCAGAGTACATTCTGCGCCCTTGCCACTCTCAGTGCTTCCAGTGATGTTCAACATGGAGGAGCACTGATTCATAAGCTGAGGGAGGGCGGTACATGGTAATCAGCAGGAGGTTTCCTTGCCCATGTTTGACCTGATGCCATTAGCCTTCATGGGGTCCAGGGTCGATGTTGAGGACATCCAGGGCAATTGTCCTACCACTGTGCCACTGGTGGGACAAGACATACCCAGGAATGGTGATGGTGGTATTCTTGATATTATCTGTAAGGTATGTTTCTGTAAGGATAACTATGTCAGGCTGTTGCTAGACTAGTCTGTGAGATAGCTTTCCCAATTTTGGCATCAACCCCAGATGTTAGTAAAGAGGACCTTGTAGGGTCAACAGGGCTTCGATTGGCATTGTCATTTCCAGTTCCTAGATCGATGCTGGGTAGTCCGTCCGGTTTCATCCCTTTTTTTGTGATTTTGTAGCAGTTTGATACAACTGAGTGGCTTGCTAGGCTATTTAAAAGTCAACCACATTGCTGTGGGTCTGAAGTCACATGTAGGTCAGATTGGTAAGCACGACAGATTTCCTTCCCTAAAGGGAATTAGTGAACCAGATGCATTTTTACAACAATCAGCAATGGTTTCACGGTCTTCATTCGACTTTTAATTCCAGATTTTTATTGAATTCAAATTCCGCCATCTGCCATAGCGGGATTCAAACCCAGGTCCCCAGAGCATTACCCTGGGTCTCTGGATTACTAGCCCAGCGACAGTGCCACTGCGCCATTGCATCGTGAAGGGCACATGTCCGTGGAGGTGGGATCAGGTATTATGGGTGCCTACAGCTTGATTCTGAGTGCAAAGGCAATTGGGATGCTTATTCAGTTGAATACTTGCCTTTATGTTAATCTAGGCGGTGTTTAGGATTGATTTACGCTGAGGCAAAAAGAATTTTGGAGCATGAAATTGAAACAGGTGTTAGGCTTCTTATTTGCATATGTAAATATCTCAATGCTAAAGGACACCCCCTTATTTACCTTCACTAATTTGGCAGGGGACACACTTCTGGGCACTTCCTGTGCCATTTTGTGCCATAAGAGTCTGTGTAACACCTGATAAAAGGGCAGGACTGTCCAATTTAACATCCCTACTGCTGGTCGTGCTGCTGCAAATGCTTTTCAACATCCTCAGAAAAATAACTTGACCAAGGCTTTAGCAAATGAAAAAACATACCTTTTAATTGTTCTCTTTATTACTGTTCATTAGCTCTTATTTGCAGGAAAACCTTCAAATTGATGTTAAAATTGTACAACTAAATATATTTCACTGAATATAGTTAAGAAGGAAATAGATAGGTTCCTGGACTCTAAAGGCATCAAGGGGTTTGGGGAGAGCCCAGGTGTACAGCATTGAGATAGAGGATCAGCCATGATCATATTGAATGGCGGAGCAGGCTCGAAGGGCTGAATGACCTACTCCAACTCCTACTTTCTTTGTTTCTATGTTTCTAACTAGTCATGCTGTGACTTTTAACAAAGTCGCAACATCTTTAATCCCATTGATGTAGAATTAGACCATCAGGAGAAAACTGCAGGCTTGAAGATTTAGGTTAGGCTTCTCTCCACTGGAGTTTAGAAGAGTAAGAGGTGACTTGATCAAAACCTTTAAGAGCGTGAGGGGTCTTGACTGAGTGGATGTGGAGAGGATGTTTCCCCTTGTGGGGAAATCTAGACCCAGGGGTCATGGTTTAAAAATAAAGGGTTGCTCATTTAAGACAGAGAAAAAGAGAATTTTTTTTCTCTCAGAGGGTTGTGAGTCTTTGGAACTCTCTTCCTCAAAAGGCAGTGGAAGCAGAGTCTTCGAACATTTTTAAGGCAGAGCTAGATGGATTCTTGATTAACAAATGGGTGAAAGGTTATCGGTGGTAGGTGGGAGATTACAACCAGATCAGCCATGATCTTATTGAATGGAAGGACTTTAGTGGCCTACTCCTGCTCCTAGTATGTTCTATATTCTATGTTCTATGTTCATATTTAAGATCAAGCATTCCAAAAATGTATTTTAATTCTGTTAATTCACCAAACGGCATACTGGTATTTGACTTTGAGTTTTGCTTTTGCCTTTATAGCAATGGATCTATTGCAGTGAGGTTAAGCAATTTAACCATAGCATCTCATGGCAATGAGACACCAAGTTAACTATTCGTCTCTATTCACATTCAGATTTCAGTACATTGCACCTCTTGGTGCTGAATCATCTCATTGTGAGCATCTGTGAAAGGATGCCTGGATCTAAAATTCTGAACACCTATTCCATTCTCAAGGGTGATCAAGAATGGTTGATAAGCATTGGTGTTGTCAGTGACACACACCTCCCATGAACCAATGAAAAAGTTGAGCATTGCTCTTTGCTTTAATTTTTAGTTGTGGGGGTGTTGGGAGGGGCAAGGGGGAATCGCTGTAGAAAGAGTTCCACTTGTCTTCTCACATTTCTGTTGAAGCAGTTCCTTCCCTCGACAAAACACCAAGCAAATTGGTTTTAAATTAGCTTGGCTATTCCACCAGAGAAGTGATTTGATGAATATTCTCATGAAAAGAAGATAATTGCTACAACCCTGTAGCAGAAATTATTGGAAGAGGTGTTTCTGAAACCAAATATGAGAAATCACTGTTGTCAATTATAACAGATGTAAGGACAGTACATTTCTATGACATTCATTATCCATTATTTTTCAGGAGGTTCCAACTCATTTGTCACATATATTAAAAATACCCTCAATTTTTTTTTCCACTTGTGTTATTTATTTGGAAGAGGCAAAGACCCATTGAGCCAAATGACCTGTTTCAATGCTGTAAAAATTGATGTGGTTCCATATATTATTTCTCCAGGCCTGTTAAGCATGTTTTATTTATTTTTATTCTTTCACTGGATGTAAGCGTCACTGACTATGTCAGCATTTATTGCCCATGCCTAATTGCCCTTGAGAAGGAGCTGGTGAGCCACTTTCTTGAAGCACTGCAGTCCATGTAGTGTGGGAATATCGGCAGTGCTGTTAGAGAGGGAGGTCCAGGATGTTGACCCAGTGACAGTGTAGGAAGAGTGGCATAGTTGCAAGTCAGTATGGCACGTCGCTTGGAGGAAAACTTCTGCTGTCCTTCTCTTTCTAGGTGGTAGTGGTCATGGGTTTGGAAGGTGCCATTGGGGCCCTGGTGAGTTGTTGCAGTGCACCTTGTAGATGATACACACTGCTGCCACTGTGGTGGTGGATGGAATGAATGTTGAAGGTAGTGAATGAGATGCCAATCAAGCGGCTGCTTTGTCCTGGATGGTGACAAGCTTCTTGAGTGTTGTTGGTGCTGCACTCATCCAGGTAAGTGGAGAGTATTCCATCACACTCCTGACTTGTGCCTTGTAGATGGTGGACAGGCTTTGGGGAGACAGGATGTGAGTTACTGGCTGTTGAATTTCCAGTCTCTGACCTGCTCTTGTAGCTGCAGTATTTATATGGCTAATCCAGTTCAATTTCTGGTCAATTGTAGCCCACTGCATGTTGATAGTGGGGGATTTAGCGATGGCAATGCCATTGAATGTCAAGAGGTGAAGGTTAGATTCTCTCTTGTTGGAGATGGTCATTGCCTGGCACTTATGTGGCGCGAATATTACTTACCACTCATTAGCCCAAGCCTCAATGTTGTCCATGTCCTGCTGCTTCAGCAACTGAGATGTTGCGAATGGTGCAGGACATTGTGCAAGCATCAGCAAGCATCCCCACTTCTCACCTTATGATGGAAAGATGGTCATTGATGAAACAGCTGAAGATGGTTGGCCTCAGGATATTACCCTGAGGAGCTCCTGCCATCATGACCCAGCACTGTGACGATAGACCTCCAACAACCACAACCAGCTTCCTTTGTGCTAGGGATGACTCCAACTAGCAAAGAGCTTTCCCGCTGATCCCCATTGACTCCAGTTTTGCTAGGGCTCCTTGGCATCACACTCAGTTAAATACTGCCTTGATGTCTAGGGCAGTCACTTGCACCTCAACTCTTGAGTTCACTTCTTTTGTCCATATTTGGACCAAGGCTGGAATGAGGTCAGGGTATCAATAGTCCTGGTGGAACCAAACTGAGTGTCAATGAGCAGTGCCACTTGATGGCACTGTCTCAACCCCTTTCCATCACTTTACTGATTGAGAGTAGACTAATGGGGTGGTAATTGGCTAGAACAAAAACAAAAATTGCTGGAAAAACTCAGCAGGTTTGACAGTATCTGAAGAAGGGTCACACAAACTTGAAACGTTAACTGTGTCTTTCTCTCCACAGATGTTGTCAGACCTGCTGAGTTTTTCCAGCAATTTTTGTTTTTGTTTCAGATTTCCAGCATCTGCAGTATTTTACTTTTATCTTAGCGGTAATTGGATGAGTTGGATTTGTTCTGCCTTTTGGGGACAGGGTATACATGGGCAATTTTCCAGATGTCAGTGTTGCAGCTGAACTGGAACAGGTTGGTTAGGGACGTGGCTAGTTCTGTAGCACATATCTTCATTACTGTTGCCAGAATGTTGTCAGGGCCTTTGCAGTGTCCAGTGCCTTCAGCTGTTTCATGAGCTGAAGGCCACCTTCAGTGCTTCTGTTGCCTTGAGTAATGTTACATCCTTGTTACCAGCCTTCCATGCTTTACACCTCCTCAGCCCTCATCAGCTGTTGCTCCCCCTCAATGGTGTCAGTTGTGGCTCGATAGGTAGCAATCACACTTCTGTGTCATGAAGGTGCTGACAAAGGAGTACTGGTGGGTTACTCCAATGCATCTTATAGACAAGCGAGACTTCAAGGCAGAGAGGTTAAAACAGCAAGACTTCAGGAGTGAGAGGTTAAAACAGCGAGACTTCAGGAGTGAGAGGTTAAAAAAGAGAGACTTTGGGAGTGAGAGGTTAAAACAGCGAGACATTTGGAGAGAGAGATGAGCGAGAGTTCAGGAGGTAAACCAACAAGAGTTCGGGTGATAAACCAGCGAGAGTTCGGGAGATAAAACAGCGAGAGTTCTGGAGATAAACCAGCGAGAGTTCAGGTGATAAACCAACGAGAGTTCGGGAGATAAAACAGCGAGAGTTTGGGAGATAAAACAGTGAGAGCTCAGAAGATAAAACAACAAGAGCTCAGGAGATCAAACATCAGGATTTGGGAGATAGAACAGCGAGAGTTCAGCAGATATAACAGTGAGAGGTTCGGGGGTAATACATTGACAGATCAATAGATCAAACAGTGAGATTTAAGGAGATAAAACAATGAAAGTTCAGGAGATAAAATAGTGGGAGTTCAGGAGATAAAGCAACAAGAGCTTGCGAGGTAAAACAATGAGAGTGCAGGAGATTAAACAGTGAGAGTTCGGGAGATAAAACAACGAGAATGCAGTAGATAAAACAGTGAGCATTCAGGGAGATAAAACAGTGAGTGTTCAAGGAGATAAAACAGCAAGAGTACTGGGGATAAAACAACGAGAGTTCGGTTTATAAAGCAGTGAGCGTTCGGGAGATAAAATAGTGAGCATTCAGGAGATAAGGCAGCAAGGGTTTGGGTGTTAAAACAGTGAGAGTTCGGGGGATGAAACAGCGAGAGTTCGGGAGATTAAACAGCGTGAGCTCAGGAGATAAAAGCTTGAGCATTCAAGAGATTAAAGAATGAGATTAATGAGTTCAGGAGATAAAACAATGAAAGTTCAGGAGATAAAACAGTGAGAGTTCAGCAGATAAAATAGTGAGAGTTTGGGAGATGAAACAGTGAGAGTTCAGGAGATAAAACAACAAGTGTTTGGAAGATAAAACAGTGAGAGTTTTGGAAATATAACAGTGAGAGTTCAGGGAGATAAAACATCGAGAGTTCGGGGGATAAAGCAACAAGAGTTCAAGAGATAAAATAGCAAGAGTTCAGGGAAACAAAATGGTGAGAGTTCAGGAGATGAAGCAGAAAGTGTTCAGGAGATAAAACAATGAGAGTTCAGGAGATATAACCATGAGAGGTCGATAAATAAAACAGTGAGACCTAAGGACATATAACAGTGAGAGGTTGGGAGATCAAACAGCGAGAGGCCGATAGATAAAAAAAGCAAGATATAAGGAGATAAAACAACAAAAGTTCAGGAAATAAAATAGTGAGAGTTCCAGAAATAAAGCACGGAGAGTTTGGTTGATAAAACAGTGAGAGTTTGGGTGATGAAATAGCAAGGGTTTGGGAGAAAAAACAGCGACAGTTCAGCAGATAAAACACTGAGAGTTTGGTTGATAAATCAGCGACAGTTCAAGATAGAAAACAGCGAGAGTACAGCATATAAAACAGCGAGAGTTCAGGTGATAAAACAGCCAGAGTTCAGCAGATAAAACATTGAGAGTTTGGGGAATAAAACAGTGAGCGTTCAGGAGACAAAACAGCAAACTTTCAGTCAAGAAAACAGTGAGAGGTCAGCAGATAAAACAACGAGAGTTCGGGCGATTAAATAGTGAGAGCCTGGGTGATAATACAGTGAGAGGTCAGGAGATATTACAGCAAATGTTCAGGAGATAAAACAGCAACAGATTAGCAGATAAAAAAAGCAAGAGTTCTGGAGGTCAGTCAGCGAGAATTCAGGAGATTAAACAGCGAGAGTTGAGGGGGTAAAACAGCGAATGTTCATGAGGTAAAACGGCAAAAGTTCTGGGGATAAAACATCGAGGGTTCGGGAGGAAAACAGCAAGAGCTCAGGAGATCAAACAGTGAGAGTCCAGGAGATAAAGCAGTGAGGAATCAGGAGATAAAACAGCGAGAATTCAGGAGATAAAGCAGTGAGAGATCAGGAGATAAAGCAGTGAGAGATCAGGAGATAAAACAGCGAGAATTCAGGAGATAAAGCAGTGAGAGATCAGGAGATAAAACAGTGAGAGTCCAGGAGATAAAACAGTGAGAGTTCAGTAGATAAAACAGCGAGAGTTCTGGAGGTAAAACAGCGAGAGTTCAGGAGATAAAATACCGAGAGATCAGGAGATAAAGCAGTGAGAGTTCAGGAGATAAAACAGAGAGAGTTCAGGAGATAAAACAGCGAGAGATCAGGAGATGAAACAGCGAGAGTTTAGGAGATAAAACAGTGAGAGACCAGGAGATAAAACAGCAAATGTTCAGTAGATGAAACAGCAGGAGTTCAGGGAGCAAAACAGTGAGAGTTCAGAAGATCAAACAGTGAACACTCAGTAGATAAAAAAACGACAGTTCAGGAGCTAAAACTGCAAGAGTTCAGGAGATAAAACAGCGGGAGTTGGGAGATAGACCAGTGAGAATTCAGGAGATATAACAGTAGGAGGTCGGGAGATAAAACAGTGAGGGTTCAAGAGAGAAAACACCAAGATTACAGTTGATAAAACAGCGAGAGTGCGGGCGATAAAGCAGGATGAGTTCAGGAGATATAACAGCGGGAGGTCAGGAGATAAAACAGCAAAAGACTGGGGGAGAAAACAGTGAGTGTTCAGGTGAGTAAATAGCGAGAGGTCAATTATACAGTGAGACATTGGGAGATGAAACAGCGAAAGTTCGGGAGATAAAACAGCAAGAGTTCAGGGAGATAAAACAGTGAGAGGTCGGGATATAAAATAGTGAGAGTTCAGGAGATAAAGCAGTAAACGTTTAGGGAGATTAAACAGCAAGGGTTCAGAAGATAAAACAGTGAGAGTTCAGGAGATAAAACAGCCACAGTTCAAAGGAGAAAACAGTGAGAGCACAGTTGATCATACAGCCAGTGTTTGGTCTATAAAACAGCAAGAGGTTAGAAGATGAAATAGCAAGAGATTGGGGTATAAAACAATGAGCGTTTGAGCAATTAAAAATTGAGACATTGAGCAACAAAACAGTGAGAGTGCAGTGGTTAAAAGAGCGAGAGTTCGGGTGATAAAACAGTGACAGTTCAGCAGATAAGACACTGAAATTTGGGTTGACAAATCAGCGACAGTTCAAGATAGAAAACAGTGAGAGTGAAGCATATAAAACACCGAAATTTCAGGTGGTAAAACTGCAAAAACTCAGTAGATAAAACAGCGAGAATACAGTAGGTAAAACAGTGATAGCTCAGGAGATGAAACAGCAATTGTTCAGGCGATGAAAAAGTGAGAGGTTGGGCAATGAAACAGTGAGAGTTCAGCAGATAAAACATTGAGAGATTGAGTTATAAAGCAGTGAGCGGTCAGTACATAAAACAGTGATAGTTCAGGAGATAAAACAGCGAGAGTTCAGGGGGATAACACAACGAGAGTTTGGGAGATAAAACAGTGAGAGTTTGGGCAATAAAGCAGTGAGAGGTTGGGAGATAAACAGCGAGAGGTTGGGCGATAAAGCAGGATGAGTTCAGGAAATATAACAGCGAGAATTCAGGGGATAAAACAGCGAGGGTTCAGGAGATAAAACAGCGAGAGTTCAGGAGATAAAACAATGAGAGTTCAGCAGACAAAGCACTAAAAGTTCAGCTGATAAATCAGTGGCATTTCAAGATAGAAAACAGCGAGAGTGCAGCATATAAAATAGTGAGAGTTCGAGCTATAAAACACAAGAGTTCAGAAGATAAAACAAGGAGAGTCCTGGTGATAAAACTGTGAGACCTCAGTAGGCAAAACAGCCAGAACACAATAGATAAAACAGCGATAGCTCAAGAAATGAAATAGTGATTGTTCAGGTGATGAAAAAGTGAGAGGCCTTGCAATTAAACAGCAAGAGTTCAGCAGATAACACATTGAGAGTTTGAGTTATAAAACAGTGAGCATTCAGCACATAAAATAGTGGGAGTTCAGGAGATAAAACAGCAAAAGTTCAGAGATAAAACAGCGAGCGTTCATGTGATTAAATAGTAAGGGGTCGGGCAATGAACAGCAAGAGGTTGGGAGATAAATCAGTGAAAGATCAGGGAGAAAACAGTGAGAGTTCAGCAGAAAATACAACGAGTGTTCATGAGATATAACAGCAGGAGTTGAGGAGATAAACCGGTGAACATTCATGAGATAAAACAGCGAGAGTTCAGAAGATAAAACAGCGAGAGTTCAGGGAGATGAAAGAGCGAAAGTTTGGGAGATGAAACATCAAATGTTTGGAAGTTAAACCGCGAGATTTCAGGAGATAAAACAGTGAGACTTTAGGAGATCAAACAGCGAGAGTTTGAGAGAGAAAAACTGAGACTATGGTTGATAGAAGAGCGAGAGTTTGGGCTATAAAACAGTGAGAGATTGGGTGATGAAACAGCAAGAGATTGGGGTATAAAACAGCGAGTGTTCACGCAATTAGAAAGTGAGAGGTCAGGTGATAAAACAGCGAGAGTTCAGCATTTAAAGCAGTGAGACTGCGGGTTATAAATTCGTAAAAATTCAGTAGATAGAACAACGAGAGTTCAGGAGGTAAAAGAGTGAGAATTCAGTAGGTAAAACAATGAGAGTTCAGGAGATAAAACAGGAAGAGTTCAGTAGATCAAACAGCAAGAGTACAGTGGATAAAACAGTGAGAGTTCAGTCGATAACAGAGTGTGAGCTCAGTGCATAAAATGGCAAGAGTTTGAGAGATAAAACAGTCAGAGTTCAGGGGATGAAACAGCAAGAGTTCAGCAGCTAAAACAGCAAGAGGTCAGGAAATACAACAGCAAGATTTCAGGAGATAAATCAGCGAGAGTTTGGGAGATAAAATAGTGAGAGTTCGGGAGATAAAACTGTGAGTTCAGCAGATAAAACATGAGAGCTCAGGAGATACAACAGCAAGAGTTCAGGAGATAAAACAGTGAGAGGTTGGGAGATAAAACAGTGAGAGTTCTGGATAGAAAGCAGGGAGAGTTCAGGAGATAAAATAATGAGCGCTCAGGAGATAAAACAGTGACAGTTGGAGAGATAAAACAGAAAGAGTCAGGAGATAAAATAGTGAGAGCTCAGGCTATAAACCAATGGGAGTTTGGGTGTTAAACCAGCGAGGGTTCAGGAGATAAAACAGCGTGAGTTTGTGAGATAAAACAGTGAGAGTTTGTGAGATAAAACAACAAGAGTTCAGCATATAAAACAGTGAGAGTTTGGGAAATAAAACAGTGGATGTTAGTGAGATAAAATAGCGAGAGTTCAGCAGATAAACCAGCGAGAGTTCAGGGAGAAAAACAACGGGAGTTCAGGAGATAAAATAATGAGAGTTCATGAAGATAAAACAGAAATAGTTTAGCAGATATAACAGAAAGAGTTCAGCAGATAAAACAGCAAGAGTTCAGCAGATAAAACAGTTAGAGTTCACCAGGTAAAGCAGCTAGAGTTTGAGAGATACAATAATGAGAAGCTGGGCGACAAAATGGCGAGAGTTCAGGAGATAAAATAGTGAGAGCTCAGGAGATAAAATAGTGAGAACTCAGGAGATTAATCAATGAGTGTTCAGGATATAAAACATGAGAGTTCAGCAAATAAAATGGCGAGAGGTTGGATGACAAAACAGTGAGGGCTCGGGAGATAAAACAGAAAGAGCTTAGGAGATAAAGCAGCGACAGGTCAGAAGGCAAAACAGCGAGGGGTCAGGAGATAAAACAGCGAGAGTTCAGGATATAACATGATGAGAGCTCAGGAGCTAAAATAGCAAGAGTTCGGGATGTAAAACATGAGAGTTCAGCAGATAAAACAACGAGCAGTTGGATGATAAAATAGTGAGAGTTTAGGAGATAAAACAGAGAGAAATCAGGAGATAAAATAGTGAGAGATCAGACTACAAACCAGTGGGTGTTTGGGTGTTAAACCAGTGAGAGTTCAGGAGATAAAGCAGCATGAGTTTGTGAGATAAAACAGTGAGAGTTTGTGAGGTAAAACAGCGAGAGTTCAGCAGATAAAACAGCGAGAATATGGGAGATAAAACAGCGAGAGTTTGTGAAGTAAAACAGCGAGAGTTCAGCAGATAAAACAGTGAGAGTTCAGGAGATAAAACAGTGAGAGTTCAGGAGATAAAACAGCGATAACATGGGAGATAAAACAGCAAGAGTTTGTGAAGTAAAACAGTGAGAGTTCAGCAGATAAAACAGTGAGAGTTCAGGATATAAAACAGTGAGAGTTCAGGAGATAAAATAGTGAGAACTCAGGAGATTAATCAATGAGTGTTCAGGATATAAAACACGAGAGTACAGCAGATAAAATGGTGAGAGGTTGGATGACAAAACAATGAGAGCTCGGGAGATAAAACAGAAACAGCTCAGGAGATAAAGCAGTGAGAGGTCAGAAGGTAAAACAGCGAGAGGTCGGGAGATAAAACAGCGAGAGTTCAGGATGTTAAACATGAGAGTTCAGCAGATAAAACAACGTGTGGTTGTATGATAAAATAGTGAGAGTTCAGGAGATAAAACAGACAGAGTTCAGGAGATAAAGGAGTGAGAAAACAGACTAGAAACCAACGGGTGTTTGGGTGTTAAACCAGCAAGGGTTCAGGAGATAAAGCAGCGTGAGTTTGTGAGATAAAACAGCGAGAGTTTGTGAGATAAAACAGCGAGAGTTTGTGAGGTAAAACAGCGAGAGTTCAGCAGGTAAAACAGTGAGAGTTCAGGAGATAAAACAGTGAGAGTTCGGGAGATAAAAAAGCGAGAGTTTATGAGATGAAACAGTGAGAGTTCAGCAGATAAAACGGCGAGAGTTCGGGAGAAAAAATACTGAGAGTTCGGGAGATAAAACAGCAAGAGTTCAGCAGATTATACAACGTGAGTTCAGTAGATAGAACAGTGAAAGCTCAGGAAATAAAACAGCAACAGTTCAGCAGATGAAACAGCAACAGTTCAGCAGATGAAACAGCAATAGTTCAGGAGCTAAAACAGTAAGAGTTCAGATGATAGAGCAGTGAGAGTTTAGTAGATAAAACAGTGAGAATTCAGGAGACAGAACAGCGAGAGTTCTGAGATAACATAGCAAGAGTTCAGCCGATAAAACAGTGAGAGGTCAGGAGATAAGACAGCAAGGGTTCTGGAGATAAAACAGTGAGAAAGTTCAGTAGATAAAACAATGAAAGTTCAGGAGATAAAAACAGCAAGAATACGATAGATAAAACAGTGAGAGTTTGGGAGGTAAAACTGTGAGTTCAGCAAATAAAACAACAGAAGTTAGGAAGATAAAACATTGAAGGTTCAAAAAATAAACACTGAGAGCTCGGCTGATAAAACAGCGAGAGTTCAGGAAGATAAGACATCGAGAATTCAGGAGATAAAATAATGAGACTACAGGGAGATAAAACAGAAAGAGTTCAGCAGATAAAACAATGAGAGTTCAGCAGATAAAGCAGCGAGAGTTCAGCAGATAAAGCAGCGTGAGTTCAGCAGATAAAACAGCGAGAAATCAGCAGATAAAACATCAAGAGTTCAGTAGATAAAACAGTGAGAGTTTATAAGGTAAAACAGCGAGATTTCAATAGTTAAAACAGTGAGAGTTTGAGTTAAATAACCATGAGAGTTTAGTAGATAAAACAGTGAGGGTTCAGCAGATAAAGCACCGAGAGTTCGGGGTAAAAAACCATGAGAGTTCAGTAGATAGAACAGCATAGCTCAGGAGATAAAACAACAACAGTTCAGCAGATGAAATAGCAACAGTTCAAGAGCTAAAACAATAAAGAGTTCAAGTGATAAAGCAATGAGAGCTTAGTAGATAAAACAGTGAGAATTCAGGAGACAAAACAGCATGAGTTCTGAGATAACACAGCAAGAGTTCAGCAAATAAAACAGTGAGAGGTCGGGAGATAGGACAGCAAGGGTTCTGGAGATAAAACAGCGAGAGAGTTCAGAAGATAAAACAGTGAAAGTTCAGGAGATAAAACAGCGAGAATACAGTAGGTAAAACAGTGAGAGTTAGGGAGGTAAAACTCTGAGTTCAGCAGATAAAACAACAGAAGTTAGGAAGATAAAACAGTGAGGGTTCAAGAAAAAAACACGGAGAGTTCAGCTGATAAAACAGCGAGAGTTCAGCAGATAAAATAGTGAGAGTTCGGGAGATAAAAAAGCGAGAGTTTATGAGATGAAACAGCAAGAGTTCAGCAGATAAAACAGCGAGAGTTCAGTGAATAAAACAGTGAAAGCTCAGGAGATAAAACAGCAACAGTTCAGCAGATGAAATAGCAACAGTTCAGCAGATGAAACAGCAACAGTTCAGGAGCTAAAACAGTAAGAGTTCAGGTGATAGAGCAATGAGAGTTTAGTAGATAAAACAGTGAGAATTCAGGAGACAAAACAGCGAGAGTTCTGAGATAACACAGCAAGAATTCAGCCGATAAAACAGTGAGAGGTCAGGAGATAAGACAGCAAGGGTTCTGGAGATAAAATAGTGAGATCTCGCAGTTTTGCGAGAGGTCAGAAAATAAAACAGCGAGAGTTTGAAAGATAAAACAGTGAGAGTTCATGAGCTATAACAGCGAGAGTCCAGGAGATAAAACAGTGAGAGTTTGGGTGATAAAGCTGTGAGAGTTCAAGAGAAAAACACCGAGAGCTTGGTTGATAAAACAACAAGAGTTCAACCAATAAAACAGCGAGAGTTCAGGAGATAAAACAGTGAGAGTTCAGGAGATAAAACAGCGAGAGTTCAGGAGATAAAACAGTGAGAGTTCAGGAGATAAAACAGTGAGAGTTCAGGAGATAAAACAGTGAGAGTTCAGGAGATAAAACAGTGAGAGTTCAGGAGATAAAACAGAGAGAGTTCAGGAGATAAAATAACAAGAAGCCAAGCGCTAAAACGATGAGAGTTCAGGAGATAAAATAGCGAGAGATCAGGAGATAAAACAGTGAGAGTTCAGGAGAAAAAACAGTGAGAGTTCAGGAGATAAAACAGTGAAAGAATGGGAGATAAAACAACGAGAATTCTGAGATAACACAGCAAGAGTTCAGCAGATAAAACAGCGAGGGTTCAGGAGATATAACAGCACAAGGCCGGGAGATAAAATAGCGAGATGTCGAGTGATAAAACAGTGAAAGTTAAGGGGAAAGAACACCGGGAGTTGGGAGATAGAACAGTGAGAGGTCAGGAGATATAACAATGAAAGTTCAGGAGATAAAACAGTGAGAATTCAAGAAAGAAAAGAGTACAGTTGATAAAACAATGAGAGTTTGGACCATAAAACAGTGAGAGGCTGGGAGATAAAACAGCAAGGGGATAAAACGGTTAGAGTTTGGAGGATAAAACAGCGAAAGTTCAGGAGATAAAACAGTGAAAGGTCAATAGATAAAACAGCAAGAGTTTGGGGTATAGAACGCAGGTGGGGGGACAGTTGGGAGATTGTAAACAGTGTGAGTACAGAAGTGTAAATTTCAGAACAAGCCTAGGGAAGGTAGGAATTTATAGGCACAGGAGAGGGAGCTAAATTGTGAGTAAGGGCGAAGAATTTCTACTTTCTACTAATCTTCAGTTTATGGTTAATAGTACAAGAGTAAGGTTAAAATAAGTTAAAGGAAGTAAAAGTAACTAAAGTTTAAGTTTAAAAGTGAGTTAAAAGTTTAATGCTAAGGCATGGCAGAACAACTCAGCCACCAGGATGCCCATCCTGTGGTATGTGGGGAGTCATGGACATTTCTCCTGACCCAGACAAGCCCATGTGCAGGAAATACCACAGGCTGCATGAGCTTGACTTCCGCGTTTCAGAGCTTGAGCAGTGGCTGGAGTCACTGAGGTACATCCGTGAGCAGGGAACTACGTGGATAACACGTTCAGAGAAGTGGTCACACCGCAGATTAGGAGCAAGCAGGCAGAGAGGGAATGGGTGACCTCCAGGCAGTCCAAAAGAAACAGACATGTAGTCCAGGAGCCCCCAGATGTGCCTCTCACTAACCGGTTTTCCATTCTGGATATCTGTGAGGGTGATGGATCCTTGGAGGAGCACAGCAAGGAGCAAGGCCACGTTTTTGGTTAAGGAAAGTATTGCTGCACTGGAGAAAGAGTGTGAGTGTGTGTCAGAAGATTCAAGGACAGAATCAATTTGGCTAGAGCTAAGGAATAAGAAGGATGCAATTGCATTGCTCTGTGTAATATATAGACCACCAGCTAGTGGGAAGGCTAGTGGGAAATCTGCAAGGGAATTACAGAGAATTGTAAACATCATAGAATATTTATAATGAGGGACTTTAATTACTTTGTATATAGACTGGGATAGTGGTAGTGTAAGGGGCAGCGAGGGACAAGCGTTCCTAGACTGTGTTCAGGAGAATTTCCTACAACAGTATGTGTCCTGTCCAACAAGAAAGGAGGCACTGTTAGACCTGTTTTTGGGAATGAGGTGGGCCAACTAAATCAAGTGACAGTGGGGGAATATTTAGGGGACAGTCATCATTGTGCCATAAGGTTTAGGATGACAGTAGAAAATGACATTGGTCAATCCAGAGTAAGAATAATCAATTGGCAGAGACCGAACTTCAATGGGGCAAAAATGGAGCTGGGCCGGATAGACTGGAACCAAAGTTTGGCGGGAAAAACAGCTGAACAATGGGTTACCTTCAAAGAGGAGGTGGTTTGGACTCAGTCAAAAGAGAAGGGTAGGACAAACAAATCCAGAGCTCACTGGATGACAAAAGAGATAGAAATTAAGTTAAAGAAGAAAATGTGTGCTTATGAAAGGTCTCAGGCAGCAAATACAATTGAGAACCAAGCTGGATACAGAAGGTTCAGAAGGGTTGTGAAAAATCAAATACAAGAAGCAAAGAGGAATTATGAATAAAAGACTGGTAGCTAACTTAAAAGGAAATCCTAAAGTATTCTATAAGCACATCAATAGTAAAAGGGTGGTAAAAGGAGGATTAGGGCCTATTAGGGATCAAAAAGGAGATTTACGCATAGTGGCAAGAGGCATGGCTGAGGTGTTGAATGAATACTTTGCATCTGTCTTTACCAGTGAGGTAGATGCTGCCCAGGACATGGTGACAGAGAAGGAAACTCAGTCACTAGAAGAGTTTAAAATTGATAAGGAGGCGGTATTGGATAAGCTGTCGGTGCTTAACGTTGGTAAGGCATTGAGACCGGATGAGATACATCCAAGAATATTGAAGAAAGTGAGATTGGAGATTGCAGAGGCACTGGCAATAATCTTTCACTGTTCCCTGGATTCGGGGCAGGTGCCGGAGGACTGGGGAATTGTAAACATTACGCCCTTGTTCAAAAAAGACTGTAAAGATCTGCCTTGAAATTACAGACCAGACAGTTTAACTTCAGTGTTGGGGAAACTTCTAAAAACAATTATTTGGGATAGAATTAATAGTCGCATGGAAAAATGTGGATTTATTCGGAAGATTCAATATGGATTTGTTAAAAAAAAATCGTGTCTAACTAACTTGCTGGAGGTTTTTTGAAAAGGTAACAAAGATGGGTGATGAGGGCAAGGCTGTTGATGTGATGTATATGGACTTCTAAAAGTCATTCAATAGAGTGCCACACAACAGACATGTGAGGAAAGTTATAGGTCATGGAATAAAAGGGGCAGTAGCTATTTGGATACAAAATTGGCTGAGGGATAGGAAACAGAGAGTAATAGTTAATTGGTATTTTTCAGGCTGAAAGAAGGTGCCGGGGGTATTAGGAATTAGGGTGCACTGGCTTGAAGTGTGGTAGAGGCAGGTTCAACTGAGGCATTCAAGAGGGCATTGGATGATAATTTAAATAGAACCAATGTACAGGGGTACAGGAAAAAGGCAGTAGGTCGGCACCAAGTTAAAATGCTCAGAGAGCCAGTACAGACACACTGGGCTGATTGGCCTCCTTCTACACCGTAACAACTCTGTGATTCTGAGATGGTACACGCTGCTGCTTCTGTATGACAGTGGCTTAGAGAGTGAATGTTGGTTGTGGTGGATGGGGTGCAGATCAAGCGGTCCCTTTGCCTTGCATAGCACCGAGCTTCCTGACTGTTGCTGGAGCTGCACCGATCTGGTCAAGTGGAAAGTATTCCATCACAATCAAGGTGCCATCAGCCTCCCCAAAGGTGCAATTTGAAGAAGAGCAGGGAATTTGTTCCTGATATCAGGAATCAATATTTACCCCTGAATCACCATTACTAAAACAAAAACAGATTATCTGATCATTAATTTATTACTGTTGATGGAATTTTGCTCCCTACAAATTGGCTACCACAATCCCCTGCGTTACAACAGTGACTACATTTCAAGTGTTTCACTGGATGTTTGGCACTTTACGATGTCCTCAGGTTGTGAATGGTGCTATAAGCCTTTCTTTTTTATTATTCAGACATCTCCAAAAAAGCAGAACAATGTAGTTGCAACAACAGTTGGGAAACAGGGGAAAACTGCTCACTGAATGGAGTCACACCTAGCACATAGCATCTCAGCCAAGGATCTCACTACAGAAGTTCCTCAGGGTAGTGTCCTAGGCCCAATAATTTTCAGTTGCTTCATCGATGACCTTCCTTCATCATAACGTCAGAAGTGGCGATGTTCACTGATGATTGCACAATGTTCAGTTCCATTCACTACACTTGAGACAGTGAAGCAGTCTATACCCTTATAGCTCTGGGCAACATTCAGACTCAGGCTGATAATTGATAAGTAATATTCACACCACACAAGTGCCAGGCAATGACCATTTCCAACATGAGAGTCTAACAACCTCTGCTTGACATTCAAAAATATTACTATTACTAAATCCCCCACCATCAATGCCATTGACCAAAAACTTCACAAAACGGGCCATAGAAATGCTGTCGGAGGCTGGGTATTCTGTGGCATGTAACTCACCTTCTGATTCCCGAAAGCCCATCCCCCATCTACAAGGCAGAAGCCAGTAGTGTGATGGTACACTCCCCACTTGCCTGGATGAGTGAAGCTCCGACAACACTCAAGAAGTCTGATACCATCTGACAACGCAACCACTTGATCAGCACCCCAACCACCACAATCAGTGTTCACTTCCTGCAGAACCAATGCACAGTGGCAGCAGTGTGTGTATCACCTACAAGATGCGATGCAGCAACTCACCAAGGCTCCTTAGACAGCCTTTTCCAAACCCATGATCCCTGCCATCAAGAAAACAGCAGATGGAGGAGAGCACTACCACTTGCAAGTTCCCTCCAAGTCACACACAATCCTCACTTGGAAACATACCGTCGTTCTTTCACTGATGCTGGGACAGAATCCTAACAGCACTACGGGTATACATACATCAGTGCCACACCATCTTCTCAGGGGCAACTGGAGTTGGACAATAAATGCTGCCCTTGCCGGCAATGCCCTCATCCCATGAACAAATGAAAGAGAAGGATGCAGCCATGTTGTTGAACGGACCGGAGCAGTTGGTCTGTTCCTCACTCTGATCCCTGCCAGCTGAACCCTGCCAAATCTCTCCACCGCCTCAACTCTGTGCATCAATATTGCAAAATAGGCTGGGAGGCAATCAGGAACAACTTTGCACTTCGCCATATAATTGGGGCTTAACGAGCCCTTACAAATCAAAAAGTCATTAATGCTGGGTCCGCATATTAAGTTTAGTGATAGTGGATCACTCTCTCGGGGAATGTTAGCAGCTTGGGTAAAAATTAGCGAATGCTGCATTAATGTTAATGTAGCAGCACCTTTAAACTAGGTCTCTCAATGCTTGGCATATGACCATTTATTGCATTCATCTAAAATGTTTTCATCTGCTACTTAATCAGAGTTGCTAATTCACAAGTTAAAATCGTGAACAAGGGAATTGCAAATACATGCTTGAAGATAATATTAAAAATGCCCCAATTTCACTGCACAAATAACTCATGATGAATATGCAATTAGTCCCCGCGCTCTAACACACAGATGAATTTTACTGATGAATGTGAATCCAGCTCTGTTTTTAAAGAACTAATCACCTTGAGATGCATTTATATTTAGGTTATTGGAGTACTATGTGTTCAGACGTACCCTGGCCTTGCTCCTCCCTTTCTATGTCATCTCCACCAGTTTAACAACCCTCTGAAACAAAAAGAAAAATAGCTGGAAAAATTCAGCAGGTCTGACAGCATCTGTGGAGAGGAATACAGTTAACGTTTCGAATCTGTATGACTCTTCAGCAGAACTAAAGATAAATAGAATTTAGGTGAAATATAAGCTGTATAAGTTGGAGGGGGGGGGGGTGCGGTGGGTGGAGGTGGGACAGGTGGAGCTGGACAGAGGGCCAGTGATAGGTGGAGGCAAAGGAGAGGTTGTCAAAGATGTCATAGACAAAAGGACAAAGGGGTGTTGATGGTGGTGATATTAGCTAAAGGATGTGCTAATGGTGACATTAGGGTAGAAAGCAGAATGAGCAAGTGACAGATAGCCCTAGTGGGGGGTGGGGCAGGGGGAAGGGATTGAAATAGGTTAAAAGTTGGAGATAAAACACTGGATGGAAATACATTTAAAAATAATAATAGAAATTGGTGGGAAAAGAAAAATATATTAAAAGAATATAATAATCATTAGAACAAAGGGGATCGGAACAGGGGTGGGGTTGGAGGATAGAGTTCATGATCTGAACTCAATGTTAAGTCCGGAAGGCTGTAAAGTGCCTAATTGGAAGATGAGGTGCTGTTCCTCCAGTTTGCGTTCAGCTTCACTGGAACGTTGCAGCAGGCCAAGGATGGACATGTGGGCATGAGAGCAGGGTGGTGTGTTGAAATGGCAAGCGACAGGGAGGTCTGGGTATTGCTTGCGGACAGACCGAAGGTGTTCCGCAAAGCGATCAACCCTCTGAGATGTCTACACTCATCCAATCCTGGCCTCTTGCATAAGAACATAAGAAATAGGAGCAGGAGATTGCCATACTGCCCTAGAGCCTGGTCCACCATTCAATAAGATCATGGCTGATTTGATCTTGGCATGAACTCCACTTTCCTGTCTGTCCCCCAAACCCTCGATGGCCTTGTGGATCAAAAATCTGTCAAACTCAGCCTTGAATATATCTAATGAGCCAGCCTTCCCCATTCTCTGGGGTAGAGAACTCCAAAAGTTAACAACACTATTGGAGAGAAAATTCCTTCTCACTCCCATCTTAAATGAAAGACCCCTTATCCTGAAACTGTGCTCCCTAGTTTCTGATTCCCCCACAAGGGGACACATCCCTTCAGCATCTACCGTGCCAAACACCCTCAGAATCTAATGTGTTTCAATGAGATCACTTCTCATTCTTCCAAGCTCCAATGAGTATAGATTGAGCAACCTGCTCAACCTTTCCTCATAAGAAAAGTCCCTTCACCCCAGGGATCAATGTAATGAACTTTCTCTGATCTGCCTCCAATGAAAGTATACCCCTCCTTAAGTAAGGTGACCAAAACAATGCCGAGTGCTCTTGGTGTAGTCTCCCCAACAGCCTGTACAGTGTTAAAAGACTTCCTTACTTTTACATTCCATTCCCCTTGCAATAAAAGCTAACATTCCCTTGTCTTCCTAATTACTTCTTCTACCTGCATGCTAACTTTTTGTGATTCATGTACCAGGACACCCAGGTCACTCTGTACTCTGAATGCAACATTCTGTAATTATTTTCTATTTAAATAATATTCTGCTTTTCTATTCCCATCAAAGTGCAGGGCTTCACATTTTCCCACATTATACTCCATCTGCTAAATGTTTACCCACTCATATCTTATTTATATGACTTTTCAGATTCTCTGTGTCTGCCTCATAAATTGCTCTCCTACTAACCTTTGTATCATCAGTATAATTGGCTACAGTCTGCTTGGGCTCTTCAGCCAAATCATTAATACAGATTGTAAATAATAGTGGGCCCATGTAGAGTCTACTATGTGCATTCCAAGTTCCTTCATTCCACCATGTTTTCTTCAGCCATCTAGGCCATAAGCTCTAGAATTCTCTCCCTAAACACTTCTGCCTCTCTACCTCATCAATTATCCTAATACCTTCTTCTGTGCCTGAGTGTTGTATATTTTCTATATCTCAGAGCAACGCAGAGATGACACTAGTTTTGAAATGTGCACCAGGTTTATTTACAAGAATTTTAAAGTATCTCTGCAGTCACAAAATGTCTGTAGCTGCTTACATTCCAACTTCTAATAGCTTTTGTGGTGTCTGTTTACTTTGCTCTGAGTGCAGGTAACCAAGCAAGCATAGTGAGCGTAGATCAGCTACCAGACTCACATAATTGAACACAGAACAATTAAGCCATTGAACACTCCGTATCAGTGTTGAAGTTTGTCTGATTATGCTCCAATGAAGTGTTGTGAAGAATGAAAATTTTAAAGCCTGGAACAAGAGACAATTTTGTGGCAGTGAGCAGAGGGGTCCAGAGGGTCAGGATAATTATACAAGGTACCACATGGGTTAACTTGACTTTGAGAGCAGCACTGAATTATATTAATCAGTATGAAGCTGCTGACAGCTTCTTTCCCACAGAAGAATTAATAACGTCTTAACTCTGGAATGAATGCATTGCGGAGTATATAAAAGACAATCATCAGCTTGTACTTTAAAAAAAAAGTCTGAACTGGTTGATGTTTTGTGCAGCAGAACTCAGAAGGATTTATAGACCACATATTGGCTTTTTCAACCAGCCTGACACTGTTATTGCGCTTTTGGATGTAATAAGCAGATGTTGTACAATCTGTGCAAGGCATTAAAAGAGGATTTAGAGTGTTGCCCAACCACAAACTATGCCCGTCAGAGACAGAGAAATGGGACTGCATTGTTCATTTGCTACGTCTGCAACACCTTCTAACCAAGACATGAGCCCCTGACAGGCAGGAACAACAAAATGTATTTGCCAATTGCAACTCCTTTTATTTGTCCACAGGATGTGGCTCGGCCAGCATTTATTGCCTATCCATAATTGCCCTTGAGAAATTGTTTTGTTCAGATAGTTTCTGTGCTTTAGCCTCTCCGCATCATCCTTCATGCTGCAACCATGAGGTACACATAAACGATATTGCTGTGTTTCGTACATTTCAATCACATTCCCGTGTGTGATGTATGCCCTACATTTGTCCATCCTCTGCACTCTCCCGCATAGACTATCCCTCTCAATCCAGCTTTACCCTCTCCATTCACCTCTCCGGCAACATCCAGGCGCTGCTCTATTTCACATTGCCTGGCAGTGAAGGTTAAAAATGAAACCTAATCTTTACTCACTTTGTAAGCTTTCATTTGCAGGGATGCATGTTACATGCGTGCATCTGCAAAGTACAACAACCACAGTTTCACAGTATGCTCCTAACTGTAGAAAGACAAGTGAATCCCCAGTTAATGCTCACCACCGGAATGCAACTGACGCATGCAAACCCACTCAGGTGGCAGTATCTGAGCAGTTGCTAGGTGCACAGCAAAGATGTGACAATGCACTCTTTGAGGTCCCCTCCTCTTCCTCAGAGGTTAACTGTGGTCTGTCAGGGTCAATGTCTTCTTGGGCTGAAGACTAACCTGTTGCACTTCAACAGGGCAATGATAACGTTTGTTTAATCTCAAATACAAATATGCAACATTTGATGCAGCATCCCAATGTGGTGATATCCACCCATTGCAGAAAACACACCCAGCACAGTTCCAGCTGGCAGACACCCTTGCTGCCCATGCCAAGAGAGGACTCCTATGAAACTCACACTCCCAACTCCAGCCTCTCCTCTGCCGACTGATCAGACCCCTAGTGACTGGTTAGATCCAGGGTGCCCTCCTCCATTTTGGTGAGCACTGCCAAGTTGGGTAATCCCATACCTGTCATCAATCCCTCCCGGGTATTGTGCTCCCCCTTCTCCTACAGAAGTAATGGGAGATTGATGAGTTCTAATTCTGGGTGACTCACAACCGAAGTAGGGACACTTTATCTCTGGTCTTGCTGCACTGCACTTTGATGCATCCTCTCTTGTAGATGAACCTCCCAGTGATTATACCCAGCCCCCCAGAGTTTTCAGGGTGCAGAGCCTTCAGTTAGCATTGAGAAGGACCATACATGACTGCTCTGATCATCTACTACCAAGTGCCGCACATGCAAACACCCCCATATTATTGAGAATACATTGTTAATATGGCTTTTTATTCACCTTTGCAGATTGCAGAAGGTCAATCACCCTCTTGCAGCAAGGCCATACACACGCTCCCACGCATACTGACCAGCTCTGCCATCTCTAACCAAGCTTTCTTCATCAAATGGGGAGCTCTTCTCTTGCCATCTCCAAGGAAGGAAACACTGCCGACTTTTATTGACAGCCCGGATGGGTGTTCACAGGGAGTCATCTGTGAAGTATGGGGACATCTGTGCACATTCCTGATGGTAGTGGACAATTAAACGACTCACTGGAGGGGGTGGGTTCACAAATGGCCCCATCCTCAATCATGGGAGAGCCCAGCACATCAGTGCAAAAGACAAGGCTGAAACATTTGCAACCATCTTCACAGTCTTCTGGCTTTGGTCACTTGCACACCTCTGATTTTGATTGCTCCACCATTGGTGGCTGTGCTTTCAGCTGCAAAGGCTCTAAGCTGTGAAGTTGCTTCCTTAAGACACTTTGCCTCTCTACCTCTCTGTGAGACACTGTTGTGACAAGTCCTTATTGTGGGTTATATTAAGGGTTAAAGATGTAGTGTTTTGATTTTAGTTTAAGGTGACTTTGAGAATTGTTTATTTTTGATTTGGTTTTAGTAAGCCTTTGTGTGTTGCCAAACCATGCGTTGAACTTTTGACCCAGCTGAGAGGCTTTTAGAAGCAAGAAAACCCTGAGGTTTCTGTGCAGAAATTTGGTGAATATGAAGCCATGCTCTGGAAGGAAATTGATGGTTCTTTTTTAGGAAAAATAAGTGTAAGAGAAGCTGATCTGGAGGTGGCAAACATTCAATCTGTTGCGTTTCACCAGAGAACTCAATTCTGTATGCTTAGAGAGGAAAAGAGGGAGTTCTAGAGAATTGGGTAGGACCAAGTAGCTCAGTAAAGATTCTTTAGGTGTTTCAATTTAATCTTGGAGCCTTGTTGCTTACTTCCTAACCCTTGGTTCTTTCCATGCATTTCACTATTTAAATGAGTATGGTCTATCACACCAGATCCAAAAATATATCCAGCTAGGCCAACATTCTCATAACTAAGATATTAGAACACAGTTCAAACACAGCCTCTTTGGCCAAGATTTGGTCACCTGAATTAATAATTCCTTATGTAGCTTGATGTCATATTTTGCTTTTTTACCGCTCCTGTGCAGTGCTAGCTTGGAACTTATTATTACATTAAAGGTGCTATATAAGGGCAAATTATTGTTGTTGTTAATTCAAACATTCATCCAGTCTTCCAGGAAGCTATCTTTGAGAATCATTGTTTGTTTTTGGACCCTTAGAGTTTTCACCAGCCACAGTTTCCAGGATTCACCCACCCCTCCCCATCCCGTGGGCTCTATTTACAAAATCAGTGGCCTGAAAATCACAGGGAGATCGTGTGGTTAGTAAAAGTAAAAGGGTGGTAAAAGGAACAGCAGAGCCAATTAAGGACCAACAAGGGGATTTACACAGAGAAGCAAGAGGCATGGCTGAAGTGTTAAATGAATACTTTGCATTTATCTTTACCCACAAGGTAGATGCTGATGGTGACAGTGGAGGAAACACAGTCACTAGAAGGGTTTAAAATTGATAATGAGGAGGTATTGGATAAGCTGTCGGTACTTAAAGTCAATAAGGCTCTAGGACCGGATGAGATACATCCAAGAATATTGAAGGGAGTGAAAAGGGGAGTTGCAGAGCCACTGGCAATGATCTTTCAATGTTCCCTGGATTCAGGCAAGGTGCCAGAGGACTGGAGAATTGCAAACATTACGCCCTTGTTCAAAAAAGGTTGTAAAGGTCTGCCCTGCAATTACAGACCAGTCAGTTTAACATTGGTGGAGGGGAAACTTCTAGAAACAATTATTTGGGATAGAATGAATAATCACTTGGAAAAATGTGGATTGTTTGGAAGAGCCAGCAAGGGTTTGTTAAAGGAAAATCGTGTCTAACTAACTTGCTGGAGTTTTTTGAAGTGGTAACAGAGATGGTTGATGAGGGCAAGGCCATTTTTGTAGTGTATATGGGCTTCTAAAAGGCCCTCGATAAAGTGCCATACAACAGACTTGTGAGGAAAGTTATAGGTCATGGAATAAAAGGGACAGTAGCAACATGGATACAAAATTGGCTGAAGGATAAGAAACAGGCATTAATGGTTAATGGGTACTTTTCAGGCTGGAAGAAAGTTTGTAGTGGAATTCGCCAGGTATTGGGATCCATGCTTTTCCTGATATATATGTACAAATGATCTAGATTTTGGTGTGCAGGGGACATTTGAAAGTTTGTGGACGACACAAATATTGGGGGAATTATAAACTGTGAGGAGGACGGTGTTGAACTTCAGAAGGACATTGACACATTGGTGGGGTGGGCAGATAGGCCGATGATGTGCAATGCAGAGAAGTGTGGGGTGATGCACTTTGGTACAAAGAACATGGAGAGACAGTATAAAATAAAGGATGCTATTCTAAACGACGTGCAGGAGCAGAGAGACCTGGGTGTGCATGTACATAAGTCATTAAAGGTGGCAGGAAAGGTAGAAAGAGCTGTTTCTAAAGCATACAGTATCTTAGGCTTCAATAATAGGGGCATAGAGCACAAGAGCAGGGAGGTTTTGATAAATTTATATAAAACACTGGTTAGACCTTAGCTGGAGGATTGTGTACAGTTCTGGAAGCCACACTCTAGGAAAAATGTGAATGCTTTGGAGAGAATGCAGAAGAGGTTTACAAGAATGGTTCCAGGGTTGAGCCATTCAGTTATGAGGAAAAGTTGGAGAAGTTGAGACAGTTTTCCTCAGAGAGGGGAAGGCGAAGAGGATGCTTGATAGAAGTTTTCAAAATCATGAGGGGTCTGGGTCTGGACAGGCTAGTTAGGGAGAAACTGTTCCTGCTTGTAAATGGATCAAGAACCAGAGGACATTCTGGGGAGGGAAGGTTGTACACATTGCACACAAAGTACACATTGGTACCAATGACATAGGTAAACAAAGGGATGAGGACCTGCAAGCTCAGTACAGGAAGTCAGGAGATAAATTAAAATGCAGGACCTCAAACGTAGTAATCTCAGGATTACTCGCAGTACCATGTGAGAGCAGGAATAAGAGGATAGACCAAATGAACACGTGGCTGGAGAGATGGTTTAATCGGGAGGGATTCAGATTCTTGAGGCACTGGGACTGGTTCTGGGGAAGATGGGACCTGTACAAACTGGACAGGCTGCTCCCAGGCAGAGCTGGGACCGGTGTCCTTGCAGGGACTTTTGCTAATTCTGTTGGGGTGTATTTAAACTAGTGTGGCAGGGAGATGGGATCCCAGGAGTAGGATCAGATAGGTCAGATTCAGATCTGAAAAATGGAGGTAGAACATTAGCTAGGGACATTGTGATAGACACGGAGTTACAGGAGAGGCAAAGTTTACAAAATGTCCAGCAAAGGAAATTGACAGGGTTAAACTGTTTATAATTCAATGCAAGGAGTATTACAAACAAGGTAGATGAGTAAAGGGCACAGATAGACACATGGTAGCAGGATGTAATTGCTATAACAGAGACCTGGCTAAAGGAGGGACAAAACTTGCAGCTAACTATCCCTGGTTATAGAGTCTTCAGACACGATAGAGTAGGAGATAAAAAAAGGCGGGCGGGGTTAGCACTAATGGTTAAAGAATCAATTCCAGTTGTGAGAAGGGATGATATACTAAATGGGTCAACAAACGAGGCTCTATAGATTGAGCTCAGAAATAAAAAAGGGGCAGTCACACTACTGGGAGTATACTACTGACCCCCAAATAGTGAAAGGGAGATAGAAGAATAAATATGTAGGCAAATTTCTGCTTGTAAGAACAAGAGGGCAATAAAAGTAGGAGAATTCAACTATCCTAATATCAACTGGGATTTAAGCAATATAAGGGGCACTGAGGGAGAAAAATTCATGCAGTTTTTTTCCAGGAAAATTTTTTCAACCAATTATTGACAAACCCAACAAGAGAAGATGCAATTCTAGACCTAGTCTTGGGGAACGAAGAAGGACAAGTGGGTGAAGTGACAGTTAGCGACTATATCGGGGACAGTGATCACAATTCAGTTAGATTTAGCATTACCATGGAAAAGGACAGAGATAAGGCAGGAGTAAAAGCCTTGAACTGGGGGAAGGCAAATTTTGCAGAAATGAGAAGGGACTTGGCTGAGGTGGACTGGACAGCACTGCTGGAGGATAAAACAGTGGAAAACCAGTGGGAAGCACTAAAAAGCAAGATCCTAATTGTACAAAGTAGACATGTCCCCTACAAAAATAAGAGTGGTACTGCCAAATCTAGACCCCCCCTGGTTGTCTAGAGGAATACAGGGGAAGATCCAACAGAAAAAGAAAGCTTACAATAGGCACAAAGAGCTAAGCAGATAGACTAGACAAATATAGGAAGTGCAGGGACGAAGTAAAAAAGGAAATAAGGAAATCAAAGAGAGGGCATGAAAAAAAATTAGCAAGTAAAGTTAAAGATAGCCCAAAGATGTTTTACTAATACATTAATGCTAAAAGATTAGTTAAGGAAAAAGTGGGACCTATCAGAGATGAAGATGGAAACTTGTGTGTAGATACAAAGGCTGTGGGAAGGGTTTTGAATGAATATTTTGTCTCCGTGTTTACAAAGGAAAGGGAGGATGTAGATATAGTAGTCCAGGAGGCACACTGCGAGATATTGGGTGGGATAGTCATAAAGAAAGAGGAAGTACTCGCAGGGTTGAAATCCTTGAAAGTTGATAAGTCACCAGGGCCAGATGGATTGTTTCCGAGGCTGCTGAAGGAAGTCAGGGAGGAGATAGCAGATGCTCTGAGGATGATTTTCCAATCTTCACTCGATACAGGGGAGGTACCGGAGGACTGGAGAAATGCAAATGTAGTTCCATTGTTTAAAAAGGGATCAAAGGAAATGCCAAACAATAAAGGCCAGTTAGTCTTACATCAGTGGTGAGCAAATTAGTGGAATCAATCTTTAGAGATAGGATTAACTGTCATGTGGATAGGCATGGAGTAGTCAGGGATGGTCAGCATGGATTGTTAAAGGAAAGTCTGGCCTCACAAATTTGATTGAATTCTTTGAGGAAGTGACAAGAAGGGTTGATGAAGGTAGTGCAGTGGATGTTGTGCACATGGATTTTAGCAAAGCATTTGACAAGGTCCCACATGGCAGATTGGTCAGGAAAGTAAAAGCCCATGGGATTCAGGGTAATGTGGCAAACTGGATAAAAGATTGGCTTTGTAACAGGAAACAAAGGGTAACGGTCGATGGATGCCCTTGAGAATGGAAAGTTGTCTCAAGTGGTGTTCCACAGGGCTCGGTGTTGGGACCCTTGCTGTTTGTGTTATATATTAACAATTTGGACGTGAACATAGTGGGCACGATTGGGAAATTTGCAGATGGCACAAAGATTGGCCGAGTAGTGGACAGTGTAGAGGATAGCTATAATCTCCAAAACAATATAGGTGGGTTGGTGGAGTGGGCGGTAAAGTGGCAGATGGATTTTAACATAAAGAAGTGTGAGGTCATACATTTAGGGAGGTCAAACAGTTACAGCGATTATACAATAAATGGGAATATAATGAGAGGGGTAGATGAAGTGAGAGATCTTGGCGTACAAGTACACAGGTCCCTGAAGGCAGCAGTTCAAGTAGACAAGATTTTAAAGAAGACATATGGAATGCTCTCTTTCATTGGCATAGGTATAGAATATAAAAGTAAGAATATAATGTTGGAATTGTATAAAACACTGGTGAGGCCACAACTGGAGTATTGTGTGTAGTTCTGGTCACCACATTACAGGAAGGACGTAATAGCTCTGGAGAGAGTGCAGAGGAGGTTTACAAGAATGTCACCAGTGTTAGAAAAGTGTAGTTACGAGGAGAGATTGGATAGGTTGGGGTCATTTTCCTTAGAACAAAGAAGGCTGAGAGGTGTTTTGATTGAGGTGTACAAAATTATGAGGGGAATAGATAGAGTGGACAGGATAAAATTGTTTCCCTTGGTGGAGAATTCTAGAACCAGTGGATATAGATTCAAGATAAGTGGCAGAAGGTGTAGGAGGGACATGAGGAAGAACTTTTTTACGCAGAGGGTAGTGGTTGTCTGGAATTTACTGCCCAAGTTGGTGGTAGAGGCAGAAACTTTAAATTCTTTTAAAAAGTACCTGGATCTGCACCTTAAGTGCTATAAGTTGCAGGGCTATGGGCCGGGTGCAGGAAGGTGGGGTTAGAAAGGGCACCTGGGTGTCCTCGGGCTGGCATGGACAAGATGGGCAGAATGGCCTCCTTCTGTGCTGTAACTTTTCAATGGTTCTCTGGCACATTTTTAAAGTATTTTGCAAAAGAAGCAAATGTAAGGTGAGAAAATCATTTTCCACACAGAGAGTAGTTAGGGTTTGGAATGCACTGCCTAGAAGTGTGGTGGAGGCAGGTTTGATTGGGGCATTTAAGAGGGAAATAAATGATTATTTAAATAGAAACAATGTACAGGGTTACGGGGAAAAGGCGGGAGATTGGCACAAAGTTAAATGCTCAGAGAGCCGGTGCTGATATGAGGGGCTGAATGGCTTCCTTCTGCACTGTAACGATTCTATGATTCTGTGATTCTGCCAGGCGAGGGGAATAATGGCAAACTGCACTGCAGGATCGTGCCCCTTAGAATCTCAGTGCACAAGGAGGCAACTCGGCCTGTCACACCTATGCTGGCTCTTTTTAAAGAGCTGCTTTTCAACGATATTCGTGTTTATTTTATTTCCCCACTGCTGCTTGCTGCAGGTCCTCCTGATGAGAGTCCTTATGGGGGGGGATATGAAGAGAAGAGCGTGAAATGAGCACGCTGCTTCATAAAACCCTCTCTGATTGCAATACCCAACATGATAAGTGTCAGCTGTGGTTCAATGGTTAAGGCTCTCGCCTCCGAAGCTTGAAGGGTTCAGATCTTGAGACTTGAGGACCTAACCTAGGCTGACAATGCGCAGAATGAAAGGAATGCAGCATTGTCAGAGAAGCCATTATTTGGCTGAAAAGTTAAACTGAGGTCCTGTCCTCCCTCTCAGGTCGATGTAAAAATCCCAGAGCATAATTTCAATGAAGAGCAGAGAATGCTCCTTGATGGCCTGGACTAATATTTATCCCTCAACAAACATCATTTAAAAACAGATTATCTGATCAATATTTCATTGCTTTTTGTGTAATATTGCTGAGTGCAATTTGACTGCTACATTGCAGTAGTGACTTCAAGAGTTGGCAATTAGCTGTAAAGCACTTCAGGGTGTTTTGATGTCATGAAAAATGAAATAGAAATAGATGCAATTTTTTTCTTTATCTAATAAGAACATAAGAAATAGGAGCAGGAGTGGGCCATTCAGCCCCTCAAGCCTGTTCCACCATTCAATAAGATAATAGCCGATGAATATAGTGACAGGATTAGGCCATTCAATACTTCCATCTTGTTCTGCACACCCAATCAGATTCTGGCTAATCCATATCTTAACTCCATTCACCAGCCTTGCTCCTGTAACCCCCAAACATCATCGCTCTACAAAAACCTATCAACCTCAGCTTCAATGTTTTCACCAGCGCCTCAACCTCGCTTGAAAATGCACGCATCTTCTCACGAGCTTTGCCCTAATATTTCACCTGCGAACCATCACTCACGCTCGAAGCTTGCTACATTTAGATTTAAGCTGCGACTGGGGGCTGAAGGAATCCAATTGCAGATTTGCTGAAAACAAATCTCTTCACGTTCCTTTGTCAATCTTGCCAAGCTCGACAGAGTGTTCCCCTTAACCAATGCTTTGTTCCAATAAAGGTGAAATGAAATGTCACGTTGCAACTCCTGGGTAGCAGGGCACTGTCTCCCGAGTCGGTAGTTGTAAGTATTCCTGTGATAGCTGGCATTTGCAAACTCCAGATTGTGATAACAGTTTTTTTTTTTAAATGCCAATACTTTACATCCTGCAGTTCACACCAGAGATTAGGTTTAATGATGACTTCAGCACTTTTTCCCCAGCATGGCTATAACAAGAATTAAATTTGTTTCAATTTGTTACCATTTTTAAACAATTTATTGCTTTTGCTATGGACTTTGAGCTAATGATTTCTGTGATTTTGTTTTTTCTCCCCCCCTATCTCCAGTAACTTATTTATACCCGTGAAGAACTAAGCTATAAAGAGGCTCACATTTATCTCTGCTCTGTTCCTGACTCAACGAGAAAATCCTCTTAACCAAGCACCTTTCATATTTATTACTGATAGTTTAAAGTAAGAAGGCAAGGCACTTTCCAAAGCTATATGGCTGAAATTTTGTTTCCCCCTCTTGAGATTTATAGACATAATTAACGGATTGGGGTGCGTTCTGTGCTGTCCCTTCTCGATTTCAGATTGTTAGCAAAGGTAGAAATGGGCCCTCTGAAATGTACCATTTGAATCATAAACAGTTCAGGTCAGTTGTGGCTTAGTTGGTTGCACTTTCACATCTGAAGCCAGGAAGTTGCTAGGTTCACATCGCGCTCCAGAGCTGTGAGCATAAAATCTAGGTTCACGCTGTCAGTGCAGCACTGAGGGAGTGCAGCACTATCTTAAAGGTTGTCTTCCAGACGACAGATTAAACAAAGACCAGTTGTCTGCTCTCTCAGGTGGATGTATAAGATCCACAGCACTGTTTCTCAGAATAGTAGGGGCGCTGTTTTAAAATTAGCGGTCACCCTCATAGACAGAAAAGGGGAGGATGTTTTGCTCTCAGAGGGTTGTGTGGTTTTGGAATTCTCTGCCTCAGGAGGCGGTGGAGGTGGGGCCATTGAATATTTTTAAGGCAGGGGTAGATAGGCTTTTGTTAGGTTATTGGGGGGCGGATGGGAATGTGGAATTCGAAACACAGACAGATCGGCCATGATCTAACTGAATGGCGGAGTAAGCTCGAGGGGGCAAAATGGCCTACTGCTGCTCCTATTTTGTGTGTTCACATGTTCTCCCTGGTGTTCCGTCAGTTATTTATTCATCAACCAATATCACTGAAGCAAATTATTAAATTGCTACTTGTGGGCCCTTGCTGTGCGCAAATTGATTGTTGTGTTTCCTACAGTACGATACTTCAAAAAACTGCTTCATTGGCTGTCAATCAATTACTTGGAGCCCCCTGAGGACTGGAATAGCACTATATAAATGTAAGTCCTTTCTTTTGGACACAAGGGATACTCTTTCATCACTGGGGCCAGTGTCGCCATGGTGGGACTGGACTATGATTAATGTGTTATACTCAGGTTCTCCCTGCAGTTAGTTGCACTAGTAACAATGCACACTTTTTAACCAACAGGCTGGAGGTTGAAAAATAATATACTGCGCCAATTCATTGTGGCCTGGGAGAGCATGACCTCACCCTTCCCCCGCCACTCCACTTCTAGATAGAGAGCCAGCCAAATTTATATGAAGGACCCCATGATCTCAAGGCTGCAAGATCATCTGAATGCCTCTCCATGCAGCCAAGGTTGAGGCCTGATTCCTCAAAACAGAAAATCTGGGCTAGTCTCTTACAATTTTTAAGGATACATAGACCAGGATTTTATGCTCCCCTACTGGCAGGAGTTTGGACAACAGGGGATGGGGGGAGGGGGGGGGGTCAGCGTGAAATTGAAGGGGTGGGGTTCTCCAGGTTCCAGCCCGCCCAGACTCCACAGCGATTTGATGCCGGGTCAGGCAAGGACTTGGACGGGAAGCCTGACCTTGCCCCATTTGAAGTTCTTTCAGTGGCTAATTAATAGCCATTTGAGGGCTATTTTCCTGCCAGCCTCAATTTTTAGGCTGGCGGGCAGATTGAGCTTATGTGGGGAGTTTGGAAAAAGAACAGAGCTACAGCTCTGATGAGAAGGTGGGTGGGGTTGTGGGGGTAGGGGGCCGGTATGTGTGTACTCACCCCCTCAACCACCCCCCCACCCCCCCCCATCCCCCAACCAACCTTTAAGGCCTGGTGGCCTCCAGACCTCCCTCCCTCTCGGACTCTCCTTCGAGACCCCCATCGCTGCCCTCGCGCTCCCCCCAGGCCTTCCCTACCCTCCCAGTCCTGGGGCCCCCTGAGCTGACATGGGCTTCCGGCCTTCTTGAACTTCCTCTTCTGTCCCTGCAGGGACTGGAGAGCTGCCAACCAATCAGATTGACTAGCAGCATCTCTAAGGCGGGTCTTCCACCCCTCGCTTGGGAGGAAGTCCTATCTTTCGCCAGTTAACGCTCGTTCGATCATAAATCGGCTGCGAGGCAGTCGGAGTCGATGGGGACGTGTGTGATGACTGTCACATTAAGGTCCATTCGACTGATTTGTGATTTGTCCAACCAATTTGTCGATAGTGCGGGGAATAAATTCTAGGGGAGGAATTTCCTGGGAAATGATTACATGAGGTGCTGGCTGGATACAAGCAGCCCCAGAAGCTCTCGTGTGAATAAAGTCTGTTTTGTTAGACTAACAGGCCTCCCAAAGTGTGTTTCTGCAATATGTTCCTAGCCACTCTTCAGGTGGTGGGGAACAAGACTCCACCATCCTAAAAAATTCAGGCCATAATTTTGATTGGAAGCTAAAGTCAATCACATTACCTGTCTTAATGTAGAAATGGTATCCTAAGGCATTCAGATAAAAGGCAACGCCAAGGCAGGATTGCATGCTCAAGGTTGCTGAGTAGAAGAATTGAGCCATGACGCTATTGATAAGAAACCGGTGAGGTAATGGGAGGCATTGACAATAGATTTAAGTATTTTCAAAAAACATTTTTGAAGGTATAGACGCCCTGGGAAGGGGGCCAACAGAATAACTCATATAAATATCTCCTGTTACCAGAATACATACAGAAAACTGGGTTGCAGTCTGAGTTAAGTCTACTCTAATTAGATAGGAACATAAAGTGGAATTGGACAATTGGACAAAATTGCAGGGATACGTGGAAAGAGCAGGGGAGTGGGGCTAACTGGATGAGTGCCACGCCAATAAAACTTAGGAAACTCAGCGCCATCCAGGACAAAGCAGCCCACTTGATCAACACCCAATCCATCGCCTTAAACGTACATTCCTCCACCACAGGTGCATAATGGCAGCAGCGTGCACTGTCTACGAGATGCACGGCAGCAACTCAGCAAGGCTCCTTCGACAGCACCTTCTAAACCAGTGACCACCCAGAAGGACCAGGGCAGCAGACACGTGGCAACACCACCACCTGCAAGTTCCCCTCCAAGCCACCCACCATCCTGACTTGGAAATATATCGCCATTCCTTCACTGTCGCTGGGTCAACATCCTGAAACCCCCTCCCGATGGGGTACCAACATCATATAGGTTGCTGTGGTTCTTGAAGGTGGCTCACTTAAGGGCCATTAAGGGTGGGCAACAAATGCTGGCCTTGCCAGCAATGCTCAAATCCCATGAAGAAATTAAAGGAAAAACTGGATTGTGCTTCAAAAGAGCCTACATGGCCCCCATGGACCGAGTGGCCTGCTTCTATGTTGTACTGTTCTATGAATCTATAATTAACATAATTACTACCTTTTATAATTATTACTTTTATTATCATGGCTACATCACAAAAATGGCTACACTTCAAAAAATATTGGCTGTAAAGCAATTTGAGATGTCCTGAGGTTATGAGAGTTGCTATAGAAATGCAAGCTCCTCCCTCCTTTCTTTTTATTGCAAACATCCTACATTGAAATAATGCCTTTGACACAGAAACATCTCCAAAGGCGCTATAGGGTTACCAATAAACAAATGACTGTCAAGGCCGAGGGAGTGATATTGCAAAGGTTGATCATGTTTGGCCAAACAAGCGGGTTTTAAGGAGGAGAGGGAAGGTTTTATGGCATTGGGCATGGCCACCGATTGTGGACAAAGGGGAGGGGTGCACAATAGGCCAGAACCAGGGTAGGAGCTTTGCGGGCTTTGGTGCTGGAGGAGATTAAAAAGCAAGGGAGGGTCTGAGGCTCTAAACAGGTTCTAACAGAAGGGTAAGAATTTTAAATTGGGGCTTTTGAGGAACTGAGAACCAATGTAGATCAGCAAGTGTTGGGTAGGTGTTGGTTCCAGAACAGTGTCTCTTAAAGAAGCCTTTCTTCAGTAGGTTAACTTTAAGACCTTACGAACAAATAGAACAAATTATACATGGGGCAGAATTTTTCACTGAGCTGGCGAGTGCCTACCCACCGACCTCAAAAATCTGCCCATGTACAGTAAAGAGTACTGTCTAGGGGCCATCTCCATGCTTAAGTCTTAACCCGTCTCTGCTAAACTGACCCCTCGATCTGGGTAGTTTGTGCCATCTTACATTGTGTGGACAATACTGTGCTCAATCCCACATTAACACTGCATGTGCCAGACCCTTATACTACAGCAAGTTCAGTGATAATAGATGTGCATAAAAACAAAAGAATTAGGACCAGGAGTACTCCATACAGCCTCTTGAACCTACTCCATCATTCAATAAGATCATGGTTTATCTTCTGCCTCAATTCCAATTTCCTGCTTTATCCTCATGTCCTTTGCTTCCATTAGTATCTAAAAATCTATTGCTCGAAATATTGAATATACTCAATGACTGAGCATCCATGTCCCTCTGGAATAGAGAATTCGGAATATATACAAAGTGAAGAAGTTCCTCCACATCTCAGTCCTAAATGGTCAACCCTTTATCCAGAGATTATCACCCTGGGTCTGGCTGCAAAAAGTAGCATCTCAAATTTTACCCCGTCAAGCCTCTAAGAATGTTACAATTTTCAATGCAATCACTTCTCGTTCACGAAAACTCCAGAGAATGTCGGCTAAATCTACTCACTGTTGCTTCATAGGAGGACCATCTCATCCTAGGAGGAATATTTCTCCAGTGATACATATTAATGCTCAGTTGCAGACTATACCCTTTGCAGATATTTAAGCTTTATTACAAGGTTTGTTTCTTTTTGTTGTTGATTTAGTGATCTCAATGTCAGTGAGCAATGTACGTCCAGACTACTAAATACTCCCAGGGAGAAGATGCATGTTTATAAGAACTTCATGCTGGTCTGTGCCAACTGAAGGTTACTTCTGCCAAGAGATTAACATCAAGCTGTCAGATGTGTGCTTCTTACTCTTTTGCTTGCTTTTTTTAAACCATCATTATCTAAGTTTTGCAATCAGTATTAACATTGCCAGGCTGGATAGAAAAGGTCAAGTGGCTCATTTTCAATTCATTAAAGCCATGTATATCTCCATGAATTTGACTGAAGTGATAGATTAACTAAAGATGACATTAATGGCCTCATCAAATCGGAAAACACCGTTTTAGTGTTTTGTTCATACACTGATGGACTTAAAGCCTCAAATGTCTACAAAAAAGGAAAATGCAACTCCGTGTGCACATTACAAGTTAGAATCCCTCATTGGGAAAGTATTAAAATTCATGGTACGTGCCTATTTAACAATCCAAGTGCTTGTATTGAAAGTATGATGCAGCAATAAATTAAATTAGAAAGATTTGTAATTACATAGTGCCTTTAGCAACATCAGGACATCCCAAAGCTCCTTACAGCCAATGAAGATCTTTTGAAGTGTTGTCACTATTGTAACCTATGGAAACACAGCACTCAATTTATGCACAGCAAGCTCCCACAAACTTCAACAAGATAAATGACTAACTAAAACAAAAATACCTGGAAAACTCAGCAGGCCTGACAGCATCTGCGGAGAAGAATGCAGTTAACGTTTTGAGTCTGTATGACTCTACAACAGAACTAAGGAAAAATAGAAAAAGGGGTGAAATATAAGCTGGTTTAAGGGGGGCGGGATGGGACAGGTAGAGCTGGATAGAGGGCCAGTGATAGGTGGAGATTGCCAAAAGATGTCATAGACAAAAGGACAAAAGGACGGTAGTGATATTAGCTAAGAAATGTGCTAATGGTGACATTAAGGGTAGAAAGCAGGATGAGCAAGGTACAGATAGCCCTAGTGGGGGTGGGGTGGGGGGAAGGGATCGAAATAGGCTAAAAGGTAGAGTTAAAACAATGGATGGAAAAACTTTTAAAAATAATGGAAATAGTTAGGAAAAGAAAAATATATATAAATTATTGGAAAGGGGGTGGGGATGGAGGACAGAGTTCATGATCTAAAGTTGTTGAACTTAGTATTCAGTCTGGAAGGCTGTAAAGCGCCTAGTCGAAAGATGGGGTGCTGTTCCTCCAGTTTGCTTCTCTGGAACAATGCAGCAGGCCAAGGATGGACATGTGGGCATGAGAGCAGGGTGGTGTGTTGAAATGGCAAGCGACAGGGAGGTCTGGGTCATTTTGCAGACAGACTGAAGGTGTTCCACAAAGCGGTCACTCAGTCTGCGTTGAAGAAGTGGAGAGCCCTGGTCTGGATGGTCTGAGGGCTCTCCGCTTCTTCCTCGAATAGAGGCCTGAACAAGCCCCATCCACCACCACCACTCCCCTCTGTATGGCTGAACTTGTTCTCTCACTGAACGATTTCTCCTTAAACTTGTCTCACTTCCTCCAAATAAAAGGTGTTGCTATGGGTACCCGCATGGGCCCCAGTTATGACTGTCTCTTTATGAGGTATGTGGAACATTCCACGTACCAGTCCTACTCCGGCCCCCTCCCACAACTCTTTCCCCTGTACATCGATGACTGCTTCGGTGTTGCTTCATGCTCTTGTCTAGACCTGGAAAAATGTATTCAGTTTGCTTCTAATTTCCATCGCTCCATCATTTTCACATGGTTCATCTCTGTTACTTGCCTTCCCTTCCTTGACCTCTCTGTCTCAATTTCTGGCGATATACTGTCCACCAATATTCATTACAAGCCTTCCGACTCCCACAGCTACCTCGACTACTCCTCATACCCCGCTTCCTGTAAGGACTCCATCCCATTCTCTCAGTTCCTTCGCCTCCGTCGCATCTGTTCCGATGATACTATTTTCAAAAACAGTTCCTCTGACATGTCTTCCTTCTTCCTTAACCGAGGTTTTCCACCCACGGTGGTTGACAGGGACCTCAACCGTGTCCGACCCATCTCCCGTGCACCCCCCCTCACGCCTTCTCCTCCCTCCCAGTAACTTGATAGGGTCCCCCTTGTCCTCAGTTATCACCCCACCAGCCTTTGCATTCAAAGGATCATCCTCCGCCATTTCCGCCAACTCCAGCATGATGCCACCACCAAACACATCTTCCCTTCACCCCGCCCTCCCCTCCGCACCCCCCCCTCACCGGCGGCATTCCGCAGGGATCGTTCCCTCCGGGACACCCTGGTCCACTCTTCCATCAGCCCCTACAGCTCAACCCCCTCCCAAGGCACCTTCCCATGCAACCGCAGAAGGTGCAACACCTGCCCCTTTACTTCCCTCCTCCTCACCGTCCAAGGGCCCATACATTCCTTTCACTTGAAGCAGCATTTCACTTGCACTTACCTCAGTTTAGTCTACTGCATTCACTGCTCCCGATGCAGTTTCCTCTACATTGGAGAGACCAAACACAGACTGGGTGACCGCTTTGCAGAACACCTTCGGTCTGTCCTCAAGCATTACCCAGACCTCCCTTTCACTTGCCATTTCAACACACTGATCCCCTTTTGCCAATAATTTATATATATTTTTCTTTACCCACCTATTTCCATTATTTTTAAATGTTTTTCCATCCATTATTTTATCTCTACCTTTTAGCCTACTTTGATCCCTTCCCCCCACCCCACCCCCACCAGGGCTATCTGTCCCTCGCTCGTCCTGATTTCTACCCTTAATGTCACCATTAGTACATTTCTTAGCTAATATCACCACCATCAACACCTCTTTGTCCTTTTGTCTATGACATCTTTTGGCAATCTCCACCTATTACTGGCCGTCTATCCAGCTCTACCTGTCCCATCCCCCCTTAAACCAGCTTATATTTCACCTCTTTTCTATTGTTCCTTAGTTCTGGTGAAAAGTCATACGGACTCGAAACATTAACTGTGTCCCTCTCCGCAGATGCTGTCAGACCTGCTGAGTTTTTCCAGCTATTTTTGTTTTTGTTTCAGATTTCCAGCATGTTTGCTTTTATCTTAATGACTCACTAAACTGCTTTGGTAACGTGGGCTTAAGGATAAATTTTGAACAGGACACCTTGGCTTTTCTTCAAATTAGTGACCATGGGATCTTTGACATCACTTGAAAGGTCAGAGAGAGACTCAGTTTAATGTCTCGTCCACAAGGCTGCAGTACTGACAGTATAGCACTCCTTCAGGACTGAGCTGGGAGTGTGTGTGTTTTGATTCTGTTCAGCTAAAAACTGTGTACCTTATAAATATTGCACATATGCATCAAAAATGTATTAGCCTGTTGGAAAAGAAACCTTAACAGCTCAATGTTTCAGATTAAAAATCAGATGCTAATGCATTCAAATGAACCTACAATGTTTATTGCCAATTTTTATAAGTAATCATGATCAAATTTGCATACAAACTGATGGCTAGACTAATCTGCAATAAAAAGGAATGCAGATACAATTCAAATTAGATGGCTGAAGAAATTGTTAGTGTATAATTGAGCGCGTAAAATTATAGCCACCAACATCTAATGATTAACATTAATCAATGTCTTAGAGACCAATTTCAATGAACATCATTCATTTATAGGTTGATTATGCTATGTAATTCACAAGCCATTCAATCGACTTTCCCACAAAGTAAAAGTGCGCATGCCTCACACTTAGCCAACATTTTGGTGAATTACAATCTTAAAAGCATTCAGCCCATGATGCTGGGGTCAGCCATTTGACAGAGCTACCTCATTAGTCCCACTTAGTCCGCTCTCTCCCCATAGCCCTGTAAATGTCCCTGTTCCAGCCACTTGTCTAACTCCCCTTTGAAAGCTACTATTGATTTTACATTCAAGATTATCACTAGTTGCTATGTTAAAAAAAAATCCTCATCTCCTCTCTGGTTCTTTTTAGCAGTTATTGTAAATACGTGATGTCTGGTTGCTCATTCTCCCATCCGTGGAAGCAGTTTTGCCCTACCTATTCTTATCAAAATCCTTAATATTTATTGTGTTCCATTCATTAATTCATTGTCCACCATTACAAATAGTCAACATTAACAGCGCCACAAAACCAAATGTGGTTTGGTTTGCAACACTGCTCACTTTCTGATCCTACTGCCAACACAGGTGAATGAACAGGGGATTGAAGTTCAGAGCTACAGAAAATGGTTAAACTCATGAACAATGGCAACTGCCATTACTGTAAAAGGCAGGACAATTACTCCGCACAAAAGGGACACTTCAGAAGTGCGGGATAAGAACAAAAAGTGTTGGAAAAACTCAGCAAGTCCAGCACAAGTTATCAGGGCCTTTCAGGGACCCGAAATATTAACTGGCCGGGATTTTCCGGTCTCAACGAAAGTCAATGAAATTTTGACTGGCCCACTGCAGGCGAGGTGGGGCAGGAAAATCCTGACTATTAACCCCGGGTGGAATGGTCCATGCCTGCTGCTCAGGTGTACCCAGCGGCTTGAGCTGACAATATGGTGAGAAGGCCAGAAATTGGTTTCACAATGTCAGGAAACCAGCTTGCAATCATCCGCTCAGTGGGCTGTGTTTGGTGCCGTTGGATGTTGGGAACCTCACTGTAATACATCTGTATGTCATTATAAGGCCAACCCACTGGAAACACCACCCCCACCCCACCCACCCCACCGACTTGCTGGATTGTCCGCCCACGTCAACATGGTTGCATGCCTTTGTGTTTCACAGCAGCATATATAAGGCATGCATTTGGTGGGCTGCGTTTTGAGGGGAACTTGGAGGTGAGTACATATTAATGTGTACACAGTAACAGCTCTCACCTAGTTTGCCTGTTGGGCTTCAAGGCTGAGGCACATCAGTAGGGGGCAAGGGCTGCTCTGTGGTTGAAAATAGCGCACAAGCATGTGTGGGGTGGGGGGAGGAAAGTGGCCACACATTAGGGGTACCTTGTATAAATTGACTATTCCTTTGCAACTGAGACAGTTCAGATGCAGCCACATTAAAAAACATGGAGCTGGGGCTCTCGCTTATCTGCCCACTCTAGCAATGCTGAGGCATCAAATTGCCACCAAATGCTCCAGGAGTTTTTAGCCCTGGGGCACAGACTGCAAACTAATGAACGTTTCAGTGAACTGCAGAACAATTGGATGACTGGACACGTTGTACAATCTCCTTGCTAAAGCTGGTCGTGGAGCAGTCACTGGTAGAGGTGCTCACAGCCCCTTGCTATGTCATCATCCCAGTTTGGACCAGTCTCCTCCATGGTTCAAGCTAACAATGCATCCTTAGGTTAGGAGAATTACTGCACCAGAGCTGAGACTACAACATGCAGTCCAACGGGCAAGGCTGCCACCAATTCGTCAGGCGGAGTGGGGTGGAGGTGCCTGGGGTTTCGGATGGCCATGCAGTACACTAAGCACTGGCCATCCAAGTGGTGACCAGCCCTTAAGGGACCTTCAGACTTAACCAGGAGAGGCTCTTAGTACACCCATGTCAACCCAAGCATCTCTCTCTTTCATCCTGCAAAAGAAGTACATCAGGAGCATGGAGCTTGGTGACCTATTCTGTATGCCTCGTGGTGTACAGAGAGTGGAGATGACGGAGAAGCAAGCAACCAAGGGGCCTGGCTGCACAGAGTGAGGAGCAGCACAATCAGGAAGAAGGGGTGGCACTGAAGAGCCGCAGCCGTTGTTGGTCAGCATGTAGCTAGACCCAGGATCCAGAGATGCCTTTCATTCCTGCAGATGACTGACAGCCAGTTTCACCGAAGACTGCGAATGTCTAGGGAACTGGTCTGTCTCATCTGCCATCTACTGCAGGATTTGGTGCCGTAAGGATGTGGCTACTGTCAGGGCTCCACAGGTGACCTCTATGGGATATTGGGATATCACAAGCTTCCAACCACAAATGCATCCATGAGGTCACAGATGCCATCTTTGCGAGGGCGCACAGCTTTGTGCATCCATAAGGGGAACTTGGTCACGCTGTTGCAACAATTTTGCAATTTGTATTTATTGTGAGATGTGTGCACTGAATTCAGAAGTAATGAGTCCACCAAGATCTTTAGAGATTTTACAAAGTAAATTAAAATGTTTATTACCAAAATAAAAGATTTCAAACACATACATATGGCTACAATTACTTAATACTATAATAACTCCTAAAATCCCTCATTAACCTGACTCCCAGTTACACACCTCCTTTAAGGCAACAGTAAGAAAAATCGATTTTAGACTTTAAAAAACCTAGTAAGTTAACACAATGCCCACTTGACAGTGGAATTCCAAATGGCTTTCTCCAACTTTAGTTTTACTGGACCCAGCAGACTTATGCACAAATGGCTGGAGGCTTCTTCAAGGCTGTTATACACACTCCTGTTGGATCTTACATGGCTCTTGCCAAACATAGACTTTCAGTCTTCTTTATACGTGTTTCTCTCTCTTTAGTATGTAAATACCATTATTCCATATATCTTTGGAACTGTACCTTTACCATAATATATAAACTTTCATGTTGCCAATATTGGCAGTAACCCTTGAGGAAAATAAACACACTGCTTAGCCTTGCTTATCTGGCTAGTTTTAAACATACTAACTTCCCTTTAAAATCCAAACAACCACTTCATTCATCTAAAAATGCAAATTCCCATCATACCTTACATGCAAAGACACTATCCATGTTTACTCATTAGCATTTCAAGTACATTTCTATACCTAACTTCTTTTCATAATTTCAAGCATGCAGTCTATTTCCAAATGTAATTAAATCATACAGACCGAACCACCTATGCTTACACCCATAAACCTATTTTACAACAACCCAGAAAAATATTATGAAAATTATTATACTTTCATTTCCCAGGAATGCATAATTAATGCAGCGGGTTTGGGATGATACAGCGTAGAAGCAGTCATTACAGCTGACAGGTAAAACATTGCCTTACCCACTAGCTGCTGCACTTAGTGCAATTCTGGAATGATTCCTCCCTCTGTTTCGCCACAAATGTTTTCAGAGCTACCGAGTATTTTGAGCACTTTTTGTTTTTATTTCCCATTTCCAGCATCCACATTATTTTGCTTCTGTTTTAGAAGTTAGGGACTCAGTTCAGCACCAGTCATCATACTCTCCCAGCAGTGGAAGTACAATAAAACTGAGGATAGGGAATTTTGGGAGAGATGATTTCAGGTATGAACCAAAAGGGGACAAATTAGAAAGAATACTGGGAAGAAAAGGAATAAGTAAATTGAATTTTTGTTCCGATATATTGGTCAGGGCATACATTAACTTGAAATATATCTCACAAAATAAGAACTTAAAGATAGAATCTCAACCTTGGTGATGAAATAAGAAGCATGAAGTAGCATAATTCAAAACAAAATATAAAAAGTGTTTTGTCCCTTACTTGAGACATACCAGATGGTGATAGAACAGGATGTCCAAATGTTTTTGAGTCAAATCAGTTCAATTTTTTACTCTCCCTTTGGAAGTTCCACTGGGCTCTGAAATGAAACATTGGACTGACAGTCTGTGGAGTCAACTACACTGATCTTTTCTAGTTCCCTGTGTCAAGTGGCAATGACTGATGTAGCACCTTCATCAAGAAGAGAAAAGCAAAATCTTACATTTAAATAGCACCTTTCATTATTTCAGGATGTCCCGAAGCACTTTGCATGCTTTGAAATGCACCAATTTGAGGCTAACTTTACACATGTGGGGCTTCTTTTTATCTCCTTGGTTTGTTTTTTGAGTAAGAAATAGGATGTAATGAGTGCTGTGCCACAGGGACTAATCCCTGGCGCTTCAACTTTTTACCATTCATACAAATGACTTGGATGAAGGTATAGATGGTATGGTTACTAAATTTGGGCTGATGACTCAAAGATGGGTAGGAAAGTAAGTTGTGAAGAGGAGGCAACAAAGTAACATAAATAGGTTAGGTGAGTGGGCAAAGACCTGGCAAATGGAGTATAATGTGGGCAAATGTGAAATTGTCTATAAGCATTTTATCTGAATGTTGAGAGATTGCAGAGCTCTGAGGTTCAGAGGGATTTGGGAGTCCAAGGGCATGAATCACAAAAGGCTAGTATTCAGGTACAGAAAGTAATTAGGGAAGCTAATAGAATGCTATTGTTTATTACTGGGGAATTGAATATGAAATTAGGGAGGTTATGCTTCAGTTATACAGGGTACTGCTGAGACCACATCTGGAGTATTGTGGACAGTGTTGGTCTCCTTATTTAAGGAAAGAAGGAAAGTTATAAATGCATTAGTAGCCGTTGAGAGAAGTTTTACTAGGCTAATATCAGGAATGGGCAGGTTGTTGTATGAGGAAAGATTGAGGAAAGTTTAGGCTTGTATCCACTAGAGTCTAGAAGAGTAAGAGGTGGCTTGATCAAAACAGTTAAGGTCCTCAGGGGTCTTGACAAAGTGGGTGTGGAGAAGATGTTTCCTCTTGTGGGAGAATCTAGAACTAGGTTTAAAAATAAGTCATCGCTCATTTAAGACAGAGATGAGGAGAAATATTTTCTGGCAATAGATGGTGAGTCTTTGGAACTCTCTTCCTCAAAAGGCAATGGTAGCAGGTTCTTTGAATATTTTTGGAGCATGGCTGGATAGATTCTTGATTAACAAAGGGGTGAAAGGTTATTGGGGTTAGGCTGGAGATTACACTCAGATCAAATATGATCTTATTGAATGGTGGAGCAGGCTTGAAGGGCCAAGCGGCCTACTCCTCTTCCTAGTTTGTATGTTTTTATGTTGGTAATGAAGGTAATGAGGGTACTGAGAATTTTCATTATGGGCAGTGGTCCCACCAGAAACAGGCCAGGAACTTAATGACTGCATTCAAAAAAAGAGTCAAACAAGACAATTAAGATCAAACAAGATGGCTGGAACTATTACATTTTTCCAATGTAGAACATCTTCATGAATTTCCTAGCCAATGGTGTGCCAGTGGTGGAGGGAGTAAATGTTTAAGTAGGCTGCTCTGTTTTGGATGGTGTCGAACTCTCTGAGCGTTGTTGGAGCTGCACTCTTTCAGACAAAGCCACGCTCCTGACTTTGTTCCTCGTAGATGGTGGATAGCCTTTGGGGAGTCAGGAGGTGAGTTACTTGCACAGAATACCCTACCTCTGATCTGTTCTTGTCACCACAGTATTTATATGGCTGATCAATTAAGTTTTTCTCAATGGTAACTCCTAGGATGTTAATGGTGTGGGGTTCAGCGAAGGTAATGCTGTTGAACCTTAAGGGAAGATAGTTATATTAGTTATGTTATTGCTTGTTGGAGATAGTCATTGCCTCGCACTGGTGTGGCATGAATGTTACTTGCCACTTCTCAGCCCAAGTCTGAATGTTTTCCAAGTCTTGCTGAATGTGAGCATGGACTGCTTTATTATTTGAGGAATTATGAATTGGACTGAACCTTGTGCAAGCATCAATGAGCATGCTCACTTCTGATGCTATGATGGAGGGAAGGTCATTAGTGAAACAGCTGAAGATGGTTGGGCCTTGGACACTACCCTGAGAAGCATTATGCCAGGCTGAGATGATTGGCCCCCAATCATCACAACCATCTTCCTTTGTGAGACACCAGCCAATGGAAAGTTTTCACTCTGATTGCCACTGATTTCAATTTAACCCTTCTTGCCACACTTGATCTAATGCTGCCTTGATATCGAGAGCAGTCACTCTCATCTCTGGATTTCAGCACTCTTTTCCATGTTGGATCGATGGTTATAATGAGGTTTGGAGTTGAGTGGCACTCACAGGATGAAATTGAGTATCGCTGAGTAGGTTAATGCTACTGACCCCAGCAACCTTTGAGAATGTGCATCCCACCCCTCTCACCGATCATTTTGCCAAATTAGCCAAATACAAAATGAGAGATGAGTGATAGGGTGAAACATTTAGACCTTCAGCAGTTTAATAATGGAACGGGATTATCCACAATCCATTGTGCCATGGACTTCCTCAGCCAGCTGCATCTTAATGCTGAAAAACAGAGAGTGCCTTCAACACTTGTTCTAACTGATTTCAGCAAAGCATTTGACCATGTAGCTCATAACGCCATAATCAACAGTTTCCTTCAATGAGGAGTGAGCCTATCAAATGTAAAATGGATCTCGGACTTCCTCAACAGTTGGCAACCATGTGTTCAATATGAATCAAGTCCTTCCAGCTGGATAATGCCACATGTTAGGGTCCCACGCAGAACCAAATTAGGCCCTATAGTATTTTAGCCATCTTAAACAATGCTTGTATTGGTATCACCATGCCTATTCATTACTGTAAATACATGGAAGACCTGATGCTCTTGGCATATTCAAAACTGACATATCTCACATGGAAGGGGCAATCGCATTGTTGAGTAAATGGGCAAGAGCAAATCGCCTGAGGCTGAACCCCCAAAAGTGTGCTGTTATGGAATTGTGCTTCATGCACAACACCCCCGATCCCCCTCTTATCAGCCTAGACAATGTCGAGGTTGTGCAAGAAGCTGGCATTAAACTATTAGCAACCTACTTTCAAAGTAGTTGCCTATGGGATTGCCAAGTGCATGAAATGCTCAAGAGAGCACATGCAAGGTTTCGTGGGCAGGATTTCAAGTCCTTCAGGCGGGCGTGGGCCGGACCCACTTGGGTGTAAAATTGCGTGAGAAAGACGTTGTCCGGCGAGCGCCCCGACGTCATCGCGCACTCGTGCGGTAATTTGCTCGGCGGGCGTGAACAAAAGTCGGAGCGCGCCTGCTGACAATTGGGCAGGCAATTAACCCATTAGCAGCACAAATCGTCCGAGGTTTTACGTGGCTCGTCCGGCATTATGGTTGATGGAGGGGCAAATCGGTCAGGCGGACTTCATGTTTTTCATCAGATCTCATCCAAGGGCGGGATGAAATCTTCGTTATGAAATAAAATAAAAATAAATATCCCTGGGTAGTGTTTTTATGATTTCAGATGCATGATGGTGATGCATGGACTTTTTTTTGGCAGCTTTTTACACCTTTATTTCAGCATTTACGGGTCTGCTGCTCCCCAGGGAAGCTGTCTGCCCTCAGGGAGCTCTATCGCAGCGCTCACTTGCACCCACAGTGACATCGCCACCCACCCTCTTCCAGCCCCCATCCCCCGGCAGCCCTGAGCTTTTCAGTGCTCATTTCACGCTGACTGGCCGTTAGTTGGTGAAATCCCGGTCAGGGGCCCATCGAGATCGGGGGTCTGTTTCCCGCCTGCTCCCGGGCCTGCCGATCGCGCATGCACGCCCCCCATCGCCCCCCAAGGGTAAAATGCAGGCCCACATGTTACTCCTTCTCAAGCATCACAACACATCTCAAACCAAAGTGTTTAATAGTTATGTATGATGCATTGTTAAAAACGCAGTGCCTGTTCGGAATGCTGGACTTACCAAAAATCATGTGAACAAACTCAAAAGCATTCAGGGACAAGCACTAAAACTGATCCAATGTAACGTATACCAAAGCTATTCTGACACAATCAAGCAGCTGAATATGTGTCCCCTGCTGAAAGGCTGGAAAAGCTCTGTCTGGGCCTCACTGGAAAACTCTCAAATCCAACCTCCCGTTGCCACTACCTCTTGCCACAACCACACAAAAGTAAATATTCAATAGATTTATGGAGGAAAGATACCTTTCCATAAATAAGATATGGAATTAATAGATTACAAAACAGCCCAATCCCCTACATAAGTACTTCATAAACACTATTTAAATGATTGAGAATCCAATGAACTCAACTTGATAACATATGAACTATTGACTTTAATACAAAATACAGAATGCAGTAGACCTTTCATTTCTATTCCATAAATTAAGGAGGCCTACATTTTGTAACATGTTGTTAGTTGTATGTTGAAATGATCATAATTGTGTAATTCTTTTATACTTTACTTTGCACCTGCCACCACGATATTTTTTCAATATACCTATCATCTATCTATCTATCTATCTGTCTGTCTGTCTGTCTGTCTGTCTGTCTGTCTGTCTGTCTATCTATCTGTCTATCTGCCTATTTGTCTGTCTGTCTACCTATCTATCTATTTGTCTATCTATCTGTATAAATGAATGAACGAATGAATGAATAAATAAACAAATGAATGAATGAATGCTGTTTGACAGCACTGTCAATGACACTTTCCATCACTTTGATGATGATTCAGAGTAAACTGATGGGGTGGCAATTGGCCAGATTGGGTTTGTCCTGCTTTACGTGGACAATTTTCTCCATTGTTGGGTAGCTGTCAGTATTGTAGCTTTGGATGAGCTTAACCTAGAGAAGGGTGGAAGGTGGAACTCACTGTTGTGATGTTATCGTATCAATGCTGTGACAATCTTACATATCTTCTTTCTCTTGGCTATTTTATCAGAAGCGTTAATCCACCAAAAATAAATTTTATGCCCTGATGAGACCAATTAAGAGGTCTTGAAGTAAATAATAAATCACTAAATAGTTTGACATAGGGGGCAATTACCAGCGGTAACAGAACAGTGATGTTCTGAAACATTTTTGGGTATAAAATAAGTAGAACATCTAAAATCACATATTAAACTTTAGGGAAGAATTTTCCGGTTAGCGAGCAGGAGCGAGCCCCACTCGCCGACGTGTAAAATGACGCGCGGTGACATCGGGCGGGTGGGTGTCTCGATGTCACCACGCGTCACTTAGATTGTCCGTTCGGCGGGCATGCAGCCGCATCGGCTCCGCACCCACCGAACTGTCAAAGGCCTATTAAGGCCGTTAAGAAAGTAATTAATGTTGTTAAGAATGCTGCCCGTCCAAGCTGAAGGCATGAAAGAGCGCAGGCCCTAACTCAGGGAATCCCCACCGCACCCCCCCCCCCGACCCCCCCAACCCCCCAACCGCCCGCACAGGGAGCGCTTCTGGATGTGCGTCACGCTCAGCCCACACGCGTAAAATGGCGGCGTACACCCGATCGGGGGCACCAATTGGATTCGCTCTCACCCACCCCCCCCACCCCACCCACCCCACCCCCCCCCCCACACCCCACCCCCCCTACAATCTACAATGGGGGGGGGAGAATTTAGCCCATATTGTGCAGAAAATTCGAATGCAAAATTTAAAGTGATATAAATATTTAACAATTGCTTGATGAATGGGGATGAAAGTGTACTGAGTCATAATCTGCAGTAGCAGGGCAGCCTTCTTGCCCTTGCACATTTACATTTAGCTTTTTTTTTTGTGTGGCAAGTTGATGATATCACAACCGGGGAAATTGGGCTTGGGGAACCTGTGGAAACAGGGCAGCGGACTGGGTATATCCTTAACAAATCAGCTTGAATGATTGAGAAATTAACAGCGCAAGGGATGAGAGAGAAGTGTGTAGATTTGGTGAATTCAATGTCAAATCAGGTACAGGGGGAGAAATGAAGAGACTTAAAAACATGTTGGATTATGAGAAGAACAAAAAGAGACAGAAAGGAAATGCAGTTTCTTTCTCAATTTAAATTTTTATATTTCAAAAACTGAAACATAATTAAAACCTGAAATAATGAAACTTCATAATAGTAGTAGTTAATTTTCACTACCAGGAAGATTGCCCGGCAGTAATTTACACTTATCACATCGTTAAAAGAGCATTTGGGCTGTGGGTATGGTAGCTTTAGTGGCTATATAACCGCACTATTAATCCCAAGGTGCAGACTAATGAAATGAACTCAAATTCCACGATAGCAGTTGGTGAATTGAAATTGAGTTGATTAGATGAACCTAGGATTAAATGCTAGAATAAGTAATGATGCCCATCCATCTGATTCATTAAATGTCCTTTAGGGAAAGAAATCTGCTACCTTTACATGGTCTGCCCTACATGTGATTCCAGACCCACACCAACAAGGCTGACTCTGAAGCAGCTGTCCATTTTGTATGCAAGAAGGCTGCTCACCACCACCTTCTCAGGAGCAACCATATATGGGCAATAAATACTGATTTTGCCAGTGATGCCCACAACCCATTAGTGAATTAAAAACAAGACGGAAATGATAAGAGCTAACTATCCATGGAGTTTAGCTGTATCTATTGCACAAATAGAGCAACTTCATGCTGACCAATACATGCCAATAGTTAGGTGGACAATCAGGTGCCAATTTTTCAAAGTTAATGAACAGCTCGGACAACAACATTTAGATTTCATTAAGGGTAGATTTCATCTTTACATTTGGTGTAACTAAGTTCTGAACCTATTCTTTCTGCATATGGTTCCAATATATTTAGTGTACGACTAAGACCCTTCCTCTGCATATTGACAGCAGACTGAAGATCAATCTTCTTCACTGCCAGCCACAGCAGGAGGTACACTGTTGATGGTGGTGAATGATGTCCCACCGACACTGCTTCACCTCCCAACACTTACTACCATAGTGGGGATGGTGCCTCTGACTGATGGTGGGGCATTGAGGCGGGGAAGCATAGAGTAGGCCGGGCCACACAATGCAGGTTAGCATCCAAGGCATATTGTCAATAGAAGCCCAGACTAAAATGTCCGCTCTGTGACAGAGCAAGTGGTATTCTGGGTCCAGCAAATCAGAACTTTGGAATTGGCACAGGTAAGGAGGTGGGGCGATAAAAGCCATTTACATACAAACACAAATACATATGAACATACAAATCAGGAGAAGGAGTAGGCCATTCAGGCCCCTTAGGCCTGCTTTGCCATCCAATAAGATCATGGCTCATCTGATTGTGGCCCCAACTCAACGTTCCTACCTCCCCCAAACCAACTGACTCCCTTGTCAGTCAAGAATCTATCTTACTCAGCCTTAAAAATATGCAGTGACCCTGCTTTTGCCATTCTCTGGAGGAAGAATTCCACAGACTCGTAACCTTCTGAGAGAAAAAAAAATCTCTTAATCTCTATCTTAAGTGGGAGACCCCTTATTTTTAAACTGTGTCTCCTAGTTTTAGTCTCTCATCCTTTCAGCATCCACCCTGTCAAGTAACCTCAGGATTTTATGTTTCAATAAGATCGCTTCTCATTCTTCCAAACTCCAATGGATACAGGCCCAGCCTTTCCAACCTTTCCTCTTAGGATAACCCCCTCATCCCAGGAATCAGCCGAGTGAACCTACTCAGAAACGTTTCTAATGCAATTATGCCCTTTCTTAAATAAGGAGCTGAAAGGTTTACACAGTGCGCTAGATGTGGTCTCACCAACTGTAGCAAAACATTCGTAATTTTTAGTCCATTCCCCTTGCACTAAACAACATTCCATTTGCCTTCCTAATCACTTGCTGTACCTGCATAATAACCTTTTGTGATTCATGTACAAGGACACCTAGGTCCACCTGCACCTTATAGTTCTGCAAATCTCTCGATTTAAATAAAGTGCTGCTTTTCTATTCTTCCTGCCAAAATGAAGAAGTTCACAATTTCCCACATTATACTCCATCTGCCAAATTTTTGTCCACTGACTTAACCCATCCATATCCCTTCACAGTTTCCTTATGTCCTCTTCACTACTTGCTTTCCTACCTAACTTTGCAGCTTTGTGTCATCAGCAAATTTAGCAACCATACATTCAGCCCCTCCATCCAAGTCATTGATATAAATTGTAAATAATTGAGGTCCCAGCACTGATCCCTGTGGCACTCCGCTCATCACATCCTGCTAACCTGAAAATGACCCATTTATGCCTACTCTCTGTTTCCTATTAGTTATCCATGCAGATATGTTACCCTTTACACCATGAACTTTTATTTTGTGCAGCATACGAACACAAATACATATGAACATACAAATCAGGAGAAGGAGTAGGCCATTCAGGCCCCTTAGGCCTGCTTTGCCATCCAATAAGATCATGGCTCCTCTGATTGTGGCCCCAGCTCAATGTTCCTACCTCCCCCAAACCAATTGGCTCCCTTGATGTGGCACCTTGTCAAATGCCTTCTGTAAATCTAAGTACACTTTCTCTCCCTCTTCCATCATCCCCTTTATTGCAGACCCCTAAGGAACTGACCTGCGGAAACCTGAATGCTCTGGTTGACAACCTCTGCTCTATCTTATGCCCTTTGTAAGGACACCATCACAGAGCATACAGCAACTGATGGAGATGAATTGCCTCCTGAAATCTGAAAGTGGGTTCGAACAGAGCTCCAAGCAAATGTTAGAGTCTGAAAACACACACATATCACAAAGTAATTTTGTTTTGAGTGGTGCTTTGATACAGCAGGTGCTGGAGATAATTGTAGAGGTGCTGATTTGTAGGGAAGGTAGGAATCTGGAACCGAGATCCAGGACAAGATAATTCCAGGCTGTGAGACAATATGCATCCCTCATGGAGTGGATGCTTCCTGACCCCATACAGATTAGGGGTTCTTTCGAGATTAAGCATTCTTTAGCGGGGTCAGCACTGATGGTATTGAGGACACAGTGCTGGCCTACATTTTCAGTTTGAGGAACTTTCAAATTTGGCAACTGATGCTATGCACTCCTTCCTTTACATTCATGGTCTCTGTTCTCTTCTCTAATTTCTAATTTCTGCACAAAGTACCACACTTTTCACAGTTACTCTTCATATGTTTAAAAGTGTTGCCTTCATAATCTTTTCTTTTTAGCCATTGAGAACAGATTAAGCACCCTTAACCTCTCTTCAGTGATCTAGAATGAAAGAATTGTTCTTTATTACCACATTGAATTCTCTTCACTGACTCAGTGCCAATTTGTAAAAATGCTGAACAGAGTTGGAGATAGTGATTTATGGACTACTGGACTCACATTCATAGGCTTGGAATATATTTTCACTGAAAACGGTAACTTCAATGCAAAACAATCTGCCCTCAAGCTGAAACTACTGTAGCTGTGGAAATGTACCATTATTCTCTGGATCTGTTTATTCGTCGTTACATTGTATGTGCCTTTTCAATCGACGTCAAGACTGTATGGCATTGTTCCAATGATTGCACGCTATCACTTGGGATGAACCCTCAACCCAATGCTCCTGGTGGGGAGTGGTGATAGTAAGCAGCTAATCTTGGCCAGAATATCACAAACTATGTGGTCATGGTCCTGTGAGGTGTCCTGCTTGACTGCTGCCCCTGTTGGACGTGGATAATCAGACAATAATTCCTGACACTTAACCCCATTTCAGTGAATATTGACACTGTTGTGTCAGCTAATGAGTTGAAGCTGGAGTGCAACTGGCATTTTTTAAGTTTACAGAGTGTCAGAACTCATGATCAAAACTACAGCAATGTCTCCCGACTACAGCAGGATTACTTCTTCAGCAGAATGCCTGTGTCAACTCTCTGCAAGAGCAATTTCACTCCCTCACTCTTTCCCTGTAGCCCTGCAATTTATTTTCTCCTCAGCTATTTAAAAGCTCTGAAATAACTTGCGTCCACCACCCTTTCAGACAATGCATTCCAGATTGTAACCACTTGCTGCATAAAATGTTCTTTCCTCTTTGAACCTTTTACAGATCATTTTTAAACCTGTGCCCTTTGTTTCTCCATCCTTCCACCAAATGAAACAGTTTCTCCCTATCTACTCCGTCCAGACCTCTCACAATTTTAAACACCTGACAAATCTCCTCTCCACTTTCTCTAAGGAAAGTATTCCAGATTCTCTCATCTTTCCACTTAGCTGAAGTCCCTTCTCCCTGAAACCATTCTCATAAATCTTTTCTGCACTCTCTCTAAGACCTCCCTAAAGTGTGGCACCCAGACAGAAATGCAAATAAAGGCGGACAACAGGGGAGACAAGATGAGTGAAAAGACACTCCATTTTGTTTAAATTTTGCCCATAAGCAGTGTCACACGAGGTTAACTAATATAAAGATCACTTAAGAACGTTGAAACTGGTCTTCCTGCTTTATTACAGTATGCTGTTTTAATGAATTAAGGCTGTTTGAAGGTGATTGATTCATATTCTGTGCTTTGTAAAATTATGGCTTTATAAAATTATGATAAAGGGTCACCATCTGGATATGACAATTACCCATCTGTTAACACAACTTAATTGCATCATAATAATTACCAGCTCCTTTAAGTAGGGGAGATATTTACCTTCAGACTACCCCACAAATGTTTACTGTCACGTTTTCGCAATGAAATATTTACTAGCTCTGGTCGTGGAGCACGGCATTTCATAGCATTATCCATATGTTTCTGCACTCTGCACGTTGATGTTGGAGGGCCACAATATCCAGTCAATGTTTCATTTATTGCCTTTACTGAGAGACCGCTGCTTGTGTACAGGAAAAGAAAAACATTAAAAGAGGCTGCCAATCAATGGAATCTAATGCTTACTCAGCTTTGAGATAAGGTATCCAGAATGGGCTGGGGTTTAATTGATGGATTTGCCCAAGGCTTCACATTGTCTGTCTGGATTCGCAAGGCTAGGGGTATTGCAGGCAACATTACTAACCTGCCCTAGTCCCCACATGTTGAAAATATTTGTAGATGATACAGGCTAATAAAGCAAAGAATTTATGTTTACACAACACTTCTCATATTTTTAAGACTTAACAAGTGAAAGATCATAATTAGAGACTTATTTTTGAGGTTCAGTTATATAGTTGTTTTGCTGGCCATTTGCACACAATACAATTCCACAAGATTTATAGTGACGAATAACCCAGTTAGCCAGTGGTGTTAGGCGGTCTTGTGGTGCAGAGGGTAGCATCCTTAGCTCTGAGCCAGAAGCTCTGGGATTATGTCCCATTGATGGCCATGGAAGGTGCATTCATTATGTGGCCAAACAGGTTGATTGTTAACCTGCAAATCCTTCCAATATGCCAATGGCAGGTAGTAAGGGTGGAGAGAATCTCCTGGTCAGCCAGAACTTGTCGAAGTCAACACAAATCCGCTGCAGTAACTTGACCATGGACCGACACATGAAAGTCCGTGTGCCGAAGCCATCCTGGGGCATGGTGTTAGCCAAGGGAAGAGCACTAGCCAGGACAGCCAGATCCCACATGGAACCTTTAAGCTGTCTTTCAGGAAGATTCAATCATTGAATCTTTATATTTGAACGTTTGCAATTTTGAGGAAGTCAAACCCCAAGAAAGTCAAACTGCCCCACATTCTGTCCTAAAATTGAGGTCATGATTCCTTGTAAAAATGGCCCAATTTCTGAATAATACTTTGCACTGTTAGGTTGTTCTAGCAAATAATTGAGTGTGGCTAATCAATTGTTCCTGCACAGAGATTATTGTATTTATTTTCTTTATTCAGTTGACATCATGTTGCCTTGAAGATTGGACACAGCTGAAGATGTGGAATGAAAGACAAGGTTGGGAAGACCTCAGGACGTGGGGGGGGGCCTCCTATGGAAGCTCCGATGGGACCCGTTAGAAAGTACCTCCCCGCCCCGTCACCACCACCCCCCCCCCTCCAACCGACCACCACCCCGAATAGCCACCAGCGCAAGCAGTGAAAGCTGCCGGGCTGCACACTTGGCATGGGTTGCTCCAGCCATGAGTTGGATCCCATTTGTGGAGGGAGGAGCCACTTAAGCAACCATCAATTGGCCACTTAAGGGCCTCAGTTGGCCCATGGGTGGTTGGGCTGTTCAAAATCTTCGCTGCCACTGGCAAAACTGTGGCAGGGGCTGGGGCTGATGGGTAGGTGCTGAGAATGGCACCAATGGCATTGGGCCCAGGTTTACGGCCCCTTTGCCTGCCAACCCACCTGCAGTGGACCTGTAAAGTGCAGCCCATGGTATGTGTGTTTCCGGTTTGTTGCTTTTTGCTCATGAGCCCATAGTAAATTCTACAGCATAGCCGATTATTTAAAACCGTCAGGTTTCGGTCTGGAAAACATGATAAAGCAATGCACATTTCATCCAAACAGAATTGGAGATCAGCTATGCACAAGGCTGGAGAGCTAAGCAATCAGTCTACTCTAGTTGATGTTAATACAAGTCCACAGTGTAAATTTTGTACTGCACTCATGGAAGAATGAAAGACTATCATGAATATTCATAGGGCAGATAAAAATTGGCAAAATGATACTGGTGCTACACTCTTCAATGTGGTGTGTGCTTTTAAAGGAGCTTTCCATCTAAATCTAAATCACCCAAACTGGGTAACAGTCCACATTCCTCATCGGATTTATTTATTTAAGGGATTTCTAGCCTTAATCACTGAGATTAGCATTTAATTTCAGGTTATATTTTATTGAATTTAAATTCCACTAACTGCCATGGTGGGATTTGAACCCACGTTCCCAGAGAATTACCACGACACCATCATCTCCCCAGTCTTAGCAGCCACCTTGCTTGCCAGCTCTGACTCAATGGGCAGCGTTCTCACCTCTGAGTCAGAAGGTTATGGTTTCAAGCCCCAGTCCAGAGACTGGGACATAAAATCTCGCCCGATGCTCCAGTGCTGCGCTGAGGGAGTGCTGTACTGTTGGAGCTGCCGCCTTTCAGATGAGACACTAAACCGAGATCCTGTGGTGGATGTAGAAGAGCCCACAGTACTATTTCAAAAGAGAGTAAGGGAGTTATGCCCAGTGATCAGATTCATATTTATCTCTCAACCAATGTCACAAAAACAGTTTATCTGGTCATTATTGTATTGCTGATTGTGGGAACTTGATCTATGCAAATTGAGTGCTATGTTTCCTACACTATAACAAAGCTTATACTTCAAAAGCACTTTATTGATTGTAAAATGCCTTGGTACTACCTATGGTTGTGAAAAGTGTGATAGAAATGGCAAGTCCTTCTTTCTTCTGGTCCCTCGTTTTCACTCTCCCACAGATATCCGGCTGAATCTATTTATCACTCAAATGACCTCGATTACATCACCTCCAGGTCTTCTCTTTTCTAAAGAAAGAAAGCTCCAACACCCCACAAGCAAATATTTTAATAGACTATTGATTTCCCAAATCGAGTGTTGCATCTCCATTATGAGAAATGATGTCGATTTTGTGAGCATATTTTGTATTGGGGCTCAGTGCACATTTAGTACGAGAATTCCACACCGGACAATGCACCTACAATTAGGACTGCGTGCAATGAGATACTGTCAATAATTCGCCACGATTCAAATTTTGCCTCCACCCTCAGCTCGAGCCTGTTTAACTTGGGCAAAATTGTGCTGGATTCTAGCACAAGTGACAAAAGCCGATTGCAAGGCAGGATTGAAATGTAGGGTAGCTCACAAGGGATGGTAACACATAAAGCCTTCCTTCCTGCTTTGTGCTTAAGATGAAAACCGTGCAACTTTAGAACAACAAAGCTCGAGGTAATTTCACAAGATAAAATAAAAAAAAAAGCCAGCTCCCACAGGCAGTTTTATCTATATTCTTTCTTATCTAATTCATCAGGGAAGAAGTTTTACGGCTCTAATTTCCCAGCTTTACGGTTCAAGCGTTTTACTTTCTTCTGCTTTACTCACCTTCCCCAGATAAAATCTTCCTGCCGAGTTCGATAATCGTGGTTTTAATTAGCTAACATGTTGGTTTGTGCTAAGCCAATTTGTCATATTTGTCAAACAGGGTATTGCCTGAATAGTTTCAGTGCACCAAAGCAAATGCTGGAGGAATTAGTACAGCTAAGGACCTGCCAGACAAAGAGAGAATATGGCACCTTAGCAAGTTCTCAAAAATATCCTGAAGTGCCCCACAGGCAATTAATTGCTTTTATTGGGCTGTTGTTGACTAACCCAATGTTAATGTTGATTTCTACACAATGGGGCTCATAGCAAACCAATTACTTTGTTCTCAGAAGTGTTGGTTGAGGGTAGAATGTTGACAGGCCACCAGGAGCACTCTAAAATAAAAGCAAACTCCTGTGGATGTTGGAAATCTGAAATAAAAAAACACAAAGTGCTGGAAATACTCAGCAGCTCTGGCAGCATCGGTGAAGAGAGAAACAGAGTTAACGTTTTGGATCAAATATGGCTTTTCAGTTCAGAAGGAAAGTCACATTTGGCTCAAAACGTTAACTCTGTTTCTCTCTTCACAGATGCTGCCAGAGCTGCTGAGTATTTCCAGCACCTTTCTGTTCCTATGAAACCAGGAGAGCTCCCTCCTTTTCAAATAGTGCCACTGGGTATAATCCAACACGATAGACAGATGGAGCTTCAGTTCAACAGCTCATCTAAAAGACTGCATCTGTGCAGTGGCTCAGTGAGTAACACTCTTGCCTCTGAGTCAAGAGGGTTTATGTCTGTAGCTCTACAACAAAATCTAGGCTGGTATTTCCAGTGCCGTACTGAGGGCATGCCATGTGTAATGATCTGATGTACCGGACAGGTTCCTGCTTGAAATAGGTATTACAGGTTACTACAAAGAGCTTTTCAGAAGCTACATACTTGAACGAGGCCTTCGACAAGAAAGCAACCACCACCAGCACCCCCCCCCCCCCCCCCATTGGTCGGAGCCTCCAAGAACAGTCATGTGACCCCTGATTGGCAGTACGGCGATAACCTTCGATTACTACTTTTCCTCCCCCATTACTTTCTTTACACTTCCTATTTACATAGAAAATTTGACTTTCCCACAACATACACATTTAAACAATTCAGATGGTTAAAGATTAAGTCTCTTCATTTGGTTAAAGTGACATAGCTCTACCACTTGAGGCTCTTCCACTGGATTGACATGATCAGGAAATGCAGCACCAGATATGCCATTTGAAAGTGGCAGTTCAGGGTTAGGCAACTCTACAGGAGCATTGGGTATGTCTATTCTAGGTCAATCTGTCACTTCAGGGATTAATGGTTCAGTGTTAATCATAGGCAGAATAGCTGGGTGTTGGAATATCCCTCCGCTCCTAAGATGATTCATATGTTCCTGAACAATACAGTCTTCCATTACCACCTCGAAAGAGAGGGGACCAGTTTCTGAGACAATTGTACCAGGAACCCAATAACCCAGTGAGGTCCACTTCCAAAATTCCACACCAAAACTGTTTCTCCTATAGTGAATCTTCGAGCTTTGCTATGAATATTGTGATATAATTTTTGATTACTCTAATTCTTCGCTACCTTCCCCTCTAAGTTTGGAAACACCAAACTTACTCTTGTACGTAGGAAGTGCTTCATCAATAATTCAGACGGTGTTGAACCCATAGTTAAATGAGGTGTCATACGATAACTGATAAGAAAGCAGGTAAGTCAAGTTTCTAGAGCACCTTCGGATAACTACCTCATTCCTGATTTGAATGTTTGCGCAGCTTTCTCAGCCAAACCATGTGGTGACGGATGATATGGTGCTGTTTTCATATGTCTGATCCCATTTAAACTCATCAATCTCTGAAGGTCTGTACTGGTAAGGACTGTAATGTTATCAGAAACAATGACTTCCAGTAGACCATGTACACTAAAACATTGATGCAGCTTTCCAATAGTTGCGCTCGATGCTCATGATCTGATGTCTTACACATCCATCCATTTAGAATGCACATCTACGATCAATGAAAACATGGTACCTATGATTGGTCCTATATAATCAACATGTAGTCTAACTGAGGGTCAACCAGGCCACTCCCACCGATGCAGCAGAGCTGAAACAGGCAACTTCTGTTGTTGCTGTCAATGGAGACAGTGCTTGACCGTGCTTTCAATGTCACTGTCAATTGTCATCATGTCACCAGACATAGCTTCGCGCAAGCATTTTCATCTTCAATATGCCTGAATGTACACTGTGAAGCTCTGTCAAGAGTGGTTCTCTCCCTTGCAAAGGGACTCTTGAACCCCAGAAGAAGATTCCATCTTGACAATTTAACTCTGTTTTTCAGGCATGTAATGGTCTCATCTCTTCAGACACTGGTGAATTAGACCACCCTTGCATTACAAGGTCTTGGGCTTTCGACAAAATTGGATCTCTGTTTGTCCAACTCCCGATTTGCTTTGTGCACACAACTTTTTGTGGCACTTGGGCATGTACACTGCTAAATAGTAACAGAAGACAGCTGAGTGGGTTCGCTTTTGCAATATGTAAGCCAGGATGGTGCATAAAGGTATACCTTATGCAGATAATATCAAAGCCCAATGTTGTATTCTTGATGATGCTGTTGGTGGAATGGCTTTATCCTCACTGAATAAACCCATTGATAGTTTATGATCCAACACAATGGTGAAATGTCATCCATGCAGGTACTGGTGGAATTTCTTCACTCTGAATCTCACTGATAAACCTTCCTTTTCTAGTTGGGAATAACCTTTCCCGACTGCAGGGAGGGTTCTGGAGACATAGCCAGTTGGCCTTTATGATCTGATTCCTGTCTTTTCTTCTGTTGGCTGCAAAGTTTTGCCTCGTCCTTCATTTTGTTTTCACAGTCAGTCAAATTTCTCTCTGGTGAAATGTTAACTAGATTCATTTCTGTAGTTGAGTTACCCATGGCTTCATTATCCATTCGCATCTTGTAAAGTTCTCCAACTTTTTCTTCTAATGCCTCTTCTGTTTCATTCAGCTGATTCTTCAGCTCGTCTGTCTCTTTCTTGTATCTCTTGGCTTCCGCGTGGGATATTGAGCATTGGTGAATCTTCTCTGCCAACTGTTTCTTCAGTGTGTTCAGAGAGGCACTGAATTCATTTTGTTTCCCTTCATGATTTTCCAGAGGAACCAACACTGACCTGAGGGACCCCTGCAGCGTGTGAAGGTCCTTCAATTCTCCCAACTCATTTTGACAAGACACTGTCGTGTTTCCTTAGCAGTTCAGGGAATCCTCCTGTTCTCAAGTGAAATATTTCAGGCCAGTTGAACTTAATTTTCTGTAACCAGTCTCGGCCCAGAAGAGTAGGTCCTTCACCTGTCACTATGATCAGTGGAAGCTGGGCTGTCTGTTGCCTATAAGACACAGATGCTGTTTAAGTGTATGCACTCTCCTGTGTATGTCTTCAACTGAGCCATTATTCACTCCAGATTCAGTGGCTGGGCACCTTCATTTAGATATTTAAATGTGTGCTCTCCCAGCACTGTGGTAGAGGCTCCTGTATCTACCTCCATTATTAGTGGCTTCCCATTCATTCAGATTCTGATAGTGATAGGTTCGGTTTTTACCAAAGTGACATTGTGCATGGCAGCTTCAGGTTCTGTTGTATTATTCACTTCATTCATAATGGTCTGCTGCCTGATGGGCTGTTTCGATTTCACCCTGCATTGATTTATTATGTGACCTTTTTTATGGCAGCAATAGCGCTCGGCCTCCTTGAGTCTGCAGGTGTCCGGCACGTGCAGATACCAGACGCACCATAACAGATAAACCTTGGAGTCGCTGCTGAAGTCCTTGTTGTTTTTCTAGAAGCAGAGATGGCCTCTCACTTCGCTGCTGTGTCTCTGGTTTTCATACCATGCCTGGAGGTATGTTGCCACCCCACATGAAGAACAGCGCCATGTAGCACATGTTGTGTAGCTGCGAGTCTCTCACAGCACTTTCCATGGCTAGCACTGTTTCCATGGCGCGCTTCAAATTGATGTTGACTTCTGCGAGTAAGCGTAGATGAAGGAACTGAGGGCATCCTGGCTAAGTTTGCAGATGATACAAAGATAGGTGGAGGGACAGGTAGTATTGAGGAGATGGGGAGGCTGCAGAAGGATTTGGACAGGTTGGGAGAATGGGCAAAGAAGTGGCAGATGGAATACAACGTGGGCAAGTGTGAGGTCATGCACTTTGATAGGAAGAATAGAGGCATAGACTATTTTCTAAATGGGGAGAGAATTCAGAAATCTGGAGTGCAAAGGGACTTGGGAATCCTAGTCCAGGATTCTCTTAAGGTTAACTTGCAGGTTGAGTCGGTAGTTAGGAAGGCAAATACAATATTGGCATTTATTTCGAGAGGACTAGAATATAAAAGCAGGGATGTGCTGCTGGAGCTTTATAAGGCTCTGGTCAGACCACATTTAGAATATTGTGAGCAATTTTGGGCCTCGTATCTCAGGAAGGACGTTCTGGCCCTGGAGAGGGTCCAGAGGACGTTCATGAGAACAATCCCTGGAATGAAAGGCTTAACATGCGAGGAACGTTTGAGGACTCTGGGTCTATACTCGATGGAGTTTAGAAGGATGAGGGGGGATCTGATTGAAACTTACAGAATACTGAAAGGCCTGGATAGAGTGGACATGGGGAAGATGTTTCCATTAGTAGGAGAGACTAGGACCCGAGGGCACAGCCTCAGGATAAAGGGAAGACCTTTTAGAACAGAGATGAGGAGAACCTTCTTTAGCCAGAGAGTGGTGAATCTATGGAATTCATTGCCACAGAAGGCTGTGGAGGCCAGGTCATTGACTGTATTTAAGACCGAGATAGATAGGTTCTTGATTGGCAAGGGGATCAAAGGTTATGGGGAGAAGGTGGGAGAATGGGGTTGAGAAACTTATCAGCCATGATGAATGGCGGAGCAGACTCGATGGGCCGAATGGCCTAATTTATGCTCCTATGTCTTATGGTCTTATGGACGCTGAATGGTGTCGTTGTGAACTCCGCAAACTAATCTATTCCGAAACACATCATTGAGTGCTTCCCCAAAGTTGCAGTGCTCAGTCAACTGCTGCAACTTCACTATATAGTTTGCGATGGACTCCCCTAGGGCCCTTACTCTGGAGTTAAATTTAAACCTCTGCATTATTACGATGGCTTCGGCTAGAAATGTGTTTTCTCGCAGTCCACAAATTGATTAAAGGACTTAGAATTAGGCATGAGTGGAGCCATCAGACTGTGAATGAGATTGTATGTTTTGCTACCACATACGCTCAAAAGGATTGCTTACTGCTTCTCCTCCGCGGTAATTTCATTCGCCATGCAATAGAAACCAAGGCGCTCCCCATACTGGCTCCAGTCTTCCATAGTCACATCGTAAGGGTAGGTTCTGCCAACGAGTGGCATGACTGGTGAGTGTACTTTTCTTTTTTCTTAAGAACGGACGTACTCACATTCATATGATGAGGTGTAGCATTGGAGCTATTTTACCCTCGCCGTCAAATATAATGGGCAGGATTTTACATTCGGTGAACGGGCGCGCGCCCAGCATGCCGGAACGTAAAATGACACGCGATGATGTCAGCCGTGCCTCCCGATGTAATCGGGAACTCACGCGATATTTCGTTTGGCGGGCGCGCGCCCGAGTTGGCTGCGCATCCACTAATAATTGAAAGGCCTATTAAGGCCGTTAACAAGGTAATTGAGTTGAATTTTACGCTACCCGTCCAAGCTCACGGTTGGCGGGCAGGCGAAAAGGCCAAGCAGCCTTTACATTTTTTAGGAAACCTCATCCACGAGCGGGACGAGGTTTCCTAAAGCTAATACCGATGAAACAAAAACTTTATTTTGAAAATAAAAACATGTCCCATCTCATGTGTCACATGAGAGGATATGTTTCATTAAATTTTGATTGTCTTTTAGTTATTTTTTTAAATAGCGCTTCAATCTCCCTGAGGCAGCTCTGTGCGCTGGACCCGACTCTTCCCCCTCCCTCTGCCCAGCACAGGTAGCGCTCAGAGCTACGGCTTGTGATCCACGCAGGGCGGGCCTTAGTTTGCCCGCCCGTGTGAAATCGCGGTGCTGAGCCAATGGCAGGTGGAGGTCAGCTCCAACCACTGCCCTCGCCCACTCCTGCTGAGCCTGCCCGACGAATGGAAAATCCTGGCCAATGACTTGACGCACCGGACAGGTTTCTACTTGAAATAGATAACTTTATTACAGAGGGTTTTTCAGAAGCTACATGCTTTGACCCAGGTCCTCGATAAGATAGCCACACCCACCAGATTACCCGCGCTTAGGGCCCATTGGTTGGAACCTCCAATTACGTGACCTCTGATAGGCAGTAGGAAAGACCATACCTTCAATTACTAGACCATGTCAGAGGTATATAGTGCCGGAGGTGCCGTCTGTCAGATGAAACGTTGAGCTGGGGTCTTTTCTCCCTCACAAGCGGGTCTAAAAGATTCCGCAGCACTATTTCGAAGAAGAGCAGGTGAGTTCTCCGCTGGCGTCCTGGCCAATGTTTATCCCTCAGCCGACATCACAAAAACAGATTATCTGGCTCATTATCACATTGCTGTTTGTGGGGGCTTACTGTGAGCAAATTGGCTGCCACATGACCAAATGCTAGAAAGCAGGGTTAAGCTGGGTGGCTTGTTTCCTGGCTAGACTAGACATGATGGGCCCAGAGGCCCCTTTCTGTGCCGTAAACTTTCTATGATTCTATGGTTCTGTTGCAACAGTGACCACAATTTAAAAGCACTTCATTGGCTGTGAAGTGCTTCGGAACATCCTGAGAGTGCAAAAGGTGCTATAGAAATGTTGCCAGTTTATTTCTCTGAAATTGGATGAGATGAAATTGGGTGAAAGGGGAAAGGTTTAGGGGGAACATTAGGGGGAACGTCTTCACTCAGAGAGTGCTGAGAGTGTGGAACGAGTTACCATCTGACGTGGTAAATGCTCTTAAATTTTAAGAATAAATTAGATAGATACGTGGATGGGAGAGGTCTGGAGGGTTATGGACTAGGTGCAGGTCAATGGGACTAGCGGAATAATACTTCGGCGCAGACTAGAAGTGCTGTAGTGTTCTATGGTTCTATACAAAGAGTTACAAGTCCAAGCCCTTTGGCACTGTGGAAAATATACATAGGTCTAGAGTTTCTGCTTGGTTGTACTGGATTTCTCTGCATAGTTCAGCTGAAATTGGTGTGACTGGTGCAAAGTATTGTGGAATTTTTAGTGCAATTTGCATTCAGCATAATTCAAGTATCCATGATCTTTCGTGCTAATTTTAAAAGCATTACACTGGAAGCCACAAAACTGACCATGTCGGCAGACTGAATCAATCATCATTCAGTGTTCCACCAAGTGTACTCGTTTGCAGAGCAGGGTCCAAATATTGAGCTGGAACTCTTGGGCACAAAAGCATTAACGCACATGTTTGAAAAGCAATTAAATTTGATATTTGTCTCAATTTATGAAGAAACTGACAATTGTGCTGCAATATAACTAGAAAATAGTTTTATATAATTTTTTATAGTGAATTTCAGTAAGGCACAGTCAGGTTACTTAGAAGTGCTGAAAAGATACTGGCCAGGATTTCCCCTTTTTCTCTTTTCTTCTCCGCCGATGCTGCCAGACCTGCTGAGTTTTTCCAGGTAATTCTGTTTTTGCTTAGGATTTCCCCTTGGCGATTTGGGGGCGGGGCCCGGTCACCGAGGGGAAAATGACGCGGGGTGACGTGGGGAGGAATGCCCAATGTCATCCCGGTCCCTTTAAATATTCAGGAAGGCGGGCGGAGCAGCGAAATCAGCTGTCCACCCGCCGACCCGTCAATGGCCAATTAAGGCCATTGACAGGGTAATTACCCTTATTAAAGACCCTGCCCGGCCAAGCTTAAGGCTGGTGGGCAGGCCAGGAGTCCCAGCAGGCTCCAGATTATCCACTGGCGGGATGAAGTTTCATGTCCGTTTTTTAACATTTAATAAATTTTATGTGTTTATTATGAATATGTCCCATCTCGTGTGACATTGTCACATGAAGGGGGGGGGACATGTCCATAATTTTAATATATATCTGTTTTTAGAGTTTACTACCCTCTCACGAATCTCCCTGAGACAGGACTTAGTCTCAGGGAGCAGTGCGCTCTTTTGCACGCATGTGTGACACAGCGCACTTTGACACCTGGGATTCCCTCCCCCCACCCCCCACCCCAGCTCAGGCCACTGGGTGGGCTTTAATTGGCCCGCCCACTCAAAATGGCGGCAGGGCCCATTTTGGCGGCGGGCAGAATTGCTTCTGCACCTGAAGCATCCCAAAGAAGGATGCCTCAAACCCTGGAAGGCATGGAAAGAGTGAAATGTCATGTGGGAGACATTCTCATACACAGTTCATCAAAGAGAGAACATGAACATTGAATGAGAGCGGTCCTCAAAGTCCTGCAAGAAGCAGGTTTGGCTTCAAATGACAAATGTGAAATTGCAAAGCTGGTGAAGAAATTCTTAGGACATATTATGCAAACTTCGAGAATTGTAGCCGACTCACAGAAAACCAGGGTTATTAGAGACTTCCCACAGCCTAAAAGCATCTTCTCACCTCCGCTGGAGATCTTCCCTCCACAGCTTCCAACCTCATAGTCTCCCAACCTTGGACGGCCCACTTCTACCTCCTCCCCAAAATCCACAAACAGGACTGTCCAGGCAGACCGATTGTGTCAGCCCGTTCCACAGAACTCATTTCTTCCTATCTTGGTTCCATTCTCTTTCCCCTTGTCCACTCTTTTCCCACATACATCTGCGATTCCTCTGATCCAATATCAACAATTTCCAGTTCCCTGGCCCCAACCACCTCTCCTTCACTATGGACGTCCAATCCCTCTACACCTCCATCCCCCACCAGGATGGTCAGATGGCTCTCCGCTTCTTCCTTGAACAGAGGCTCGAACAATCCCCATCCACCACTACTCTCCTCCGCTTGGCTGAACTTGTTCTCACACTGAACAATTTCTCCTTAAACTGGTCTCACTTCCTCCAAATAAAAGATGTGGCTATGGGTACCCGCATGGGCCCCAGCTATGCCTGTCTCTTTATGGGGTATGATGAACATTCCTTGTTCCAGTCCTACTCCGGCCCCCTTCCACAACTCTTTCTCCGGTACATCGATGACTGTTTTGATGCCGCTTCATGCTCTCATCTGGACCTGGAAACATTTATCAGTTTTGCTTCCAATTTCCACCCCTCCATCATTTTCACCTGGCCTATATCTGACACTTCCCTTCCTTCCCTTGACCCTCGGTCTCAATTTCTGGTGATAGACTGTCCAACCAAAAAAGCTCTAAGAAGAGTCATACAGACTCGAAACATTAACTCTGCCCTTCTCTCCACAGATGCTGTCAGACCTGCTGAGTTGTTCCAGCATTTTTTGTTTTTGTCTCGATTTCTTTATCCTTGCACCTTAATCTTGCCATGTATTGGCCTGTTACTTTTAACGTTGTTCCTCCTGGACCTTGCAATTGGATGGAGTGTCGCTGTAATGTAATATTTTTAAGCCATTTCACTTCATCAGATAACAATGCAACACCTGCCTCAGTGTCTAGATTAAATTCTGTGGGCTGATCATCAACTTCTAATTTGATGATTGAGTAGCTATATAAATACTGTGGCTACAAGAGCAGGTGAGAGGCTAAGAATCCTGAGGTGAGTAACTCACCTCCTGACTCCCCAAAGCCTGTCCACCATCCACATGGCACAAGTCAGGAGTGTGACAGAATAGTCTCCACTTGACTGGATGAGTGCAGCTCTCACAACACTTTAGAACTTCGCACCTTCCAGGACAAAGCAGCCCATTTGATTGGCACCCCATCTACCACCATTCACTCCCTCCACCACCGACACACAGTGGCAGCAGTGTGTACCATCTACAAGATGCACTGTAGAAACTCATCAAGGCTCCTTAGACAGCACCTCCCAAACCCACAACCACTACCATATAGAAGGACAAGGCAACAGATAGATGGGAACACCACCACCCGGAGGTTCCCCTCCAAGCTGCTCAGTGTCCTGACTTGGAAACATAACACTGTTCCATCGCCGTTGCTGGGTCAAAATCCTGGAACTCCCACCCTAACAGCACTGTGGGTGCATCTACACAACATGGACTGCAGCGGTTCAAAGAGACAGCTCACCACCACCTTCTCAAGGGCAGTTAGGGATGGGCAATAAATACTGGACTAGTCAGTGATGCCCACATTCCATGAATGAAATTTAAAAAATGGTCATGTTCCTTTGAGACATAATGGGATGTTTAACTACATTAAAGACACTACTTAATTTCAAGTTGCTTTGGTTGTTGTGATGTGCATGAGGAGACTGGAAGGGGACAGAAACACCTTTTGTTCAAATGCTTCTCTTGACATGTCAGAACGTTTGTCATTATTTTTCGAAGTGAAATCTCTGTGGATTAAAGCAATTTCTTCTTCCCTCTCTATATTGGGTTTTCCCTCTTAACCCCATTAAAAATGGGGATTGTCATGGATCTGGGATTTTCGAACCCCCCAGCAGCTTCTGCTCAGTTAAAGATGCTTCTTGTCAGCAGGCGGATCGGTTCCTACCATGGACATCGGAAGGTTGTGGGTTTGAGTTCCACGATTTCAGTGTAAAATTGGGATTGACATTCCCAGTGCAGCACCAAGGGGGAAATGCTGCGCGCTCTATCGGGTGAAACATTAAACCAAGGCTCTCTCAGATGAATGGAAAAGATCCTGCGGTGTTCAAAGAAGATATGAGCAGCTCTCTCCAGTCCCCTGACCAATATCTAGCCCCGAAGCGGCACCTAAAAGAAACAAAAACAAAAAATACCTGGAAAAACTCAGCAGGTCTAACAGCATTTTGCTTTTACCTAAAAGAAACACATGGTCTGGTCCTTGCTGTTTGTGGAACTTGTCTTTTACCGAGGTGGCTGCTGAGTTTCCCACACGACAACAGTGACGATGACAGGCAGGATCCTTTCATCTGGATCGAAGCGATGTGGCGGGGGAGGGGGGAGAGCGCGGAGACCGTTTCCCACCGCGGAGGCTGATGGCAAATCCCACGGTATCTTCTGGCCCCCACCGTCATCCATGAAGCAGCCGGAGGGGGGTTGGGGGGGTGGGGGGGGGGGGGTGGTTTCCAGACGTCTGGTGTGGCAGAGTGGGTTGGATGGCCTGTGCCCCTACCGTTATACCTGGTGCCACGTTTAAAATCCCCTCAGGCATCCTCAGTGTCGTTACGAACTGCAGAGACGTCTGGAAGGGGAGGTGAAGGTCCAACGCCGAATTTCAGTGATGCCTCCCTGCGCGTCCACCATGTCCGGATGGTTGTACTGTACCCGGCTGATGGGAGGAAGAGGCTGAGCAGAGACACCAACCCAGCATGGGCACAGTTGGCCGATGCCGTCAGTGCCCAGTCTGTCCGGAGCAGGCCGGGAATACAATGCTGCAAAAGGGTGAGTGACCTCATTTGACCCACAACGAGACCAATATGTAAGGGTACAACCTCAGTGGTAACGGTGTAATCGTGCCTCAGAGCCCCACTCTGCACCGACCACTGTGCCTCCTTCACCATTCAACGTACAGAGATCGCCAAAGGCCCCAGGCAGAGGGCTTGCTGTCCGGCCTCAGTAGAAGCCCCGGACCGGAGAGGAACCAGGGTGGGGGACAAGAGGAGAGATGTGCACCTGTAGAGGCTTCACAGTAACATTTGCACCCTCCACCAGCCCAGAGACACACACCTCCGTGGGTATTAGTTCTAGCGTAGGGAAGGTTCTCACAAGCTGGTGGTCACTGCACAGTCACATGTCCATAGCAGGAGGAGGCAGGGCCAGCTGAGCTCACCGGCAGGCAGAGGGCCTCTGGGGAAGAGGCATCTGCGAGGTCCGAGTCCAATAACGAGCCTCTGGAATCGGCCTTCCAACTAATGGTGGGGAGTCAGCAAGAGGCAGGGGAGCATCAGGATGAGGTGTCGGAGGCCCTCAATGGAGCGGTACACGAGTCAGAGGAGCCTGTCCGCCAGCTGTCTGATGAAGTGGTGCCAACCTGTGCTTGCACTTTACTCGCCAAGGCCCTGGCACATACCCGTCTCTCTGCAGGTTCAACTCCGCGGGGTTCAGGTGTCTGCAGGAGGAGTGCTGGGGGGTGGTGGTGGGAGGGAGTGGGGATGCGAGGGAGCCCTTCACTAAGCCTAAAGAACCAAGTTGAAAATAGACAGTCGACATGATTGCAGTGAAAGTGATTCTATTTACAGAAGTTATAATTGTGGTAATCATTTGTTCACCTGTACAACCAATTGTGATCAAAATGTCTTTATTTTTCATGGCCGATTATTTCTCCTAGGCTCTCTCCCGACATCCGTAGCAGAGGTAGAGGCAGCCTGCCCACTAGTTGGCCCGGGTGCCTTTGATGACTTTGATGGCCGCCCCTTGGAAAGCCAAGACCTGGAGGGCCCCGGCTTCCTTTGTCTGTCCTCCTGTGGGCACAGGAGATGATGCTGAAGGGGTCACAGGCAAAGGGGATTCGGAAGGTCCAGACAACCTCTGGGATGCCTCAGTGGATGACCTAGGGGTGTCCAGCTGTCGCTCCTCCTCCCTTCAGGTGCCTGAAGGCCTCGGCCGGACTCCTTGAAGGGAAGGGGCACCTGGAGGGAGGTTGAGGTGCCCCGTCAACCTCTTATGTGCCCAAGGCTGCCGCAGTGTAGCGCAGGTCTGTGCGCACCTCCAGCGGGATAGGCAGGACTAGATCCATCGAGTCTGCCAACCTCCCCGTGGAGACCTTGCTGCATGCGTAGGTCGACACCACTTCATCAGAGAGCAGGTGGACGGACTCCTCCCACCCGTGAGCCACTATGTTGGGGGCCTCCAACACCTCCGCCTGATCTTCCCCCGCTTCTATCTGATTCTCTGCCATTAGGCATGTTCTGGACCGGCGTGTTTTCCCGCTGGTATTGTGGAGAATCGGGCATGGGAGGAAGATTCCGGTCAAGCCTTCACCTACAGCCATAACCTCTAGCGGGAACTACGATCTGCTATAGCCAGCAGCATCGGAAGATCCCGCTGTCATTTCACACCAGCGGCAGGGGAGGCTTCTGCCCAACGTTGTAAAAAGTATAAACAATTGGTTGTAATGCACTTTCGCCCAGAGTGTCAGCCGTGTCTAAGTTGCTGACACTCTTGCCTCTAAGTCAAAGCTTCTGGGCTTAAGTCATTCTGGGCTTGAGCACAAGAATCAAGGCTGACACTCCAGCGCAGTACTGAGGGAGTGCAGCACTGTTGGAGCTGCTGTTAAATTTTAAACTGAGATCCTGCCTGCTCTCTCAGGCGAATGTAAATGATCCCATGTCTGCATTTCGTACATTACAAATTAACAGCTGCGTTTCCTATATTACATCAGTGAGTACATTTCAGACATGATTCCTTGGGCACTTTGAGATGCCTGGTGGTCATGTAAAACGCTATACAAATGTAAGTCCTTCCTTTAGTAATAAGGTAGTGAGTGTCTGGAATTTGCTGCCAGAGGAGGTGGTGGAGGCAGGTATGATAGTGGTGTTTAACAGGCAGCTTGACAAGTACATGAATAGGATGGGAATAGAGCGATACGGACCCCGGAAGTACAAAATGTTTTAGTTGACGGGCAATATGATCGGCGCAGGCTTGGAGAGCCAAAGGGCCTGTTCCTGTGCTGTACTTTTCTTTGTTCTTTGTTCTTTACTTAGGCAGGGTGTAGGCATTTGCCCTCCCGAGATGAGAAACCATGTCTTGCCCTCCTGATGCCCTCAAACTGTAGACCCTGGGCCCCCAGCTTTCCTGTGAATTTTTATCTTAGACTGGTAAATAATCCATCAGAATTCCACACTTTCATCAGGCAAGCAACACCACCTGTTCCCCCTTTGAGAGGGCTTTATGAAGAGGGTCCTGCCGTGTCCACTGGTAACAGGTTCCTTTGACTCCAGTTTACTCCACATTTCCCTTGAAGTTTCTTGCATCCATTCAATATTAAACGCTTTTGTGACATGGCGAATATTAGCTGTGTCTTTCAATTATCCCTTTATCAGCTTTTAGCTACAGAAATGAAAGCTATAAGGCATTAATGGCATTGTTATTATTCTGCCATAATGTACCATCTTTACCATTTTATTAGCTTTAGGAGGTCAATTTGTCACCAAAAACATATATTAATTCAGGAATGTGGTCCAGGTACACAGATCATGTAAATGCCATGAACACTGCAGGAAATAATCATAAAAACTAATGGAACGCTGGCCCTAATATCTACTTGACTGGAATACAAGGGGGTTGAAGTCGTGTTTCAACTATACAAAGTCCTGGCCTGATCACACCTGGAGAACTGTGAGCAGTCCTGGGTGCCACACCCCAGGAAGGATATATTGGCCTGGCAGAGAGATCAGCGTAGGTTTGCCAAAATGATTCCAGGGCTCCAAGGGTTAAATCACAGTGAAAATCCCACAAACTTGGGTTGTATTCTAGGCTGGAATTTAGAAGGCTTAGGGGTGATTTGATCAAAGTTTTCAAGATATTAAGGCGAGGAGGTAGGGTAGATCGGCAGAAACCATTTCCGCTGGTTGAGGGGTCTTGAATTGAAGGCTGCTATGATTCTGGATCAGGCCCCCGAGTGTTTGGTACAATCTGCTGAGGGGTCAATAACCTTTTGTTTGAAGTATACAAAGTTGGAAGTCCAGGGCACTTGCTAAGGGATAGAGCCACAAGATTTCACATTTCTGAACAAGCAAAACAAACTTTATTATACAAAGTCAGAAAGGTAAACCAAATTACGAGATCTACCTTATACACTAACATTCAGGATTAATATGAGGTACGTATGAATTAACAGGCAAACTGTATTCGTACACACCACACTGTACAATAAATTCCAACTGCGACCAAGACAGGTTCCATGGATTTCTCAACAATCTCAACCAATCTCATTGAAACCCTGTCTCTCTCTCTCGCACGAGGGATTCCAGCCTTCATCTCTGAAGATCTCACCTCGGAATTCTCCCCAAAGGTTGCTCCAACTCAGACTGCTTCAAAGGCCGGACACCTCCGAGGGTTTTAATCTCATCCCCCTGAGATTCCGATTCCCCTAGATTCCCAAGTCTGCACTCTAACACCAACTCACAACCCCAACTTCAGCTTTTTGGTTGCAATGAGCAGGACGTTGCTGTTCCAGAGGGATACCTTTACCAAAGTGGTCTGCAGAGCAGAATCACAAACCTCCTGCTGCCCTGCTCCATCTCCAGAGCTTCTCCTGAGCCCTCTCATTGTTTAAAGCCTGTCAACCACAGCCCTTTTCCTGCTTGGAGCCTCTTTCTCTGCTCCCCTCTCTTCCTTCTTAACTAGGACCTCTCGCTGACCCCTCCCCCTGACCCCTCCCCCTGACCCCTCCCCCTGTCTCCTCCCCCTGTCCCCCCTCCCTGACCCCTCCCCTGACCCCTCCCCCTGACCCCTCCCCCTGTCCCCCCTCTCCCTGTCCCCCCTCCCCCTGACCCCTCCCCCTGACCCCTCCCCCTGACCCCTCCCCCTGTCCCCTCCCCCTGACCCCTCCCCCTGACCCCTCCCCCTGACCCCTCCCCCTGTCCCCTCCCCCTGACCCCTCCCCCTGACCCCTCCCCCTGTCCCCTCCCCCTGTCCCCTCCCCCTGACGCCTCCCCCTGACCCCTCCCCCTGTCCCCCCTCTCCCTGTCCCCCCTCCCCCTGTCCCCTCCCCCTGACCCCTCCCCTGTCCCCCCTCCCTGACCCCTCCCCCTGACCCCTCCCCTGACCCCTCCCCCTGTCCCCTCCCCCTGTCTCCTCCCCCTGTCCCCTCTCCCCCTGACCCCTCCCCCTGACCCCCCTCCCTGACCCCTCCCCTGACCCCTCCCCCTGACCCCTCCCCCTGACCCCTCTCCCTGTCCCCCCTCCCCCCGTCCCCCCTCTCCCTGTCCCCCCTCCCTGTCCCCTCTCCCTGTCCCCTCCCCCTGACCCCCCTCCCCCTGTCCCCCCTCCCCCTGTCCCCTCTCCCCCTGACCCCTCCCCTGACCCCTCCCCCTGACCCCTCCCCTGACCCCTCCCCTGTCCCCTCCCCCTGTCCCCTCCCCCTGTCTCCCCTCCCCCTGACCCCTCCCCCGTCCCCCCTCCCCCTGACCCCTCTCCCTGACCCCTCTCCCTGACCCCTCCCCTGACCCCTCTCCCTGACCCCTCTCCCTGACCCCTCCCCTGACCCCTCTCCCTGACCCCTCCCCTGACCCCTCCCCCTGTCCCCTCCCCCTGACCCCTCCCCTGTCCCCTCCCCCTGTCCCCCCACCCCCTGTCCCCTCCCCCTGACCCCTCCCCCTGTCCCCTCCCCCTGACCCCTCCCCCTGTCTCCTCTCCCCCTGTCCCCTCCCCCTGACCCCCCTCCCCCTGACGCCTCCCCCTGACCCCTCCCCCTGTCCCCTCCCCCTGTCCCCCCTCCCCCTGTCCCCTCTCCCCCTGTCTCCTCTCCCCCTGACCCCTCCCCCTGACCCCCCTCCCCCTGACGCCTCCCCCTGACCCCTCCCCTGACCCCTCTCCCTGACCCCTCTCCCTGTCCCCTCCCCCTGTCCCCTCTCCCTGACCCCTCCCCTGACCCCTCCCCCGTCCCCCCTCCCCCTGTCCCCCCTCCCCCTGTCCCCCCTCCCCCTGACCCCCCTCCCCCTGACGCCTCCCCCTGACCCCTCCCCTGACCCCCCTCCCCCTGACGCCTCCCCCTGACCCCTCCCCTGTCCCCCCTCCCCCTGTCCCCCCTCCCCCTGTCCCCTCCCCCTGACCCCTCCCCCTGTCCCCTCCCCCTGACCCCCCTCCCCCTGTCCCCCCTCCCCCTGTCCCCTCCCCCTGACCCCCCTCCCCCTGACGCCTCCCCCTGACCCCTCCCCTGTCCCCTCCCCCTGTCCCCTCTCCCCCTGTCTCCTCTCCCCCTGACTCCTCCCCCTGTCTCCTCTCCCCCTGACCCCTCCCCCTGACCCCTCCCCCTGTCCCCCCTCCCCCTGTCCCCTCCCCCTGTCCCCTCTCCCCCTGTCCCCTCCCCCGACCCCCCACCCCCCTACCCCCGCCGTTACCTCTCCCTGTGCGCTGTCTGGGACTCGTCCCTGATTGGATGTCCTGGTCCCCCGGCCACATCATCGGGGTTTTTGTACCATTTTATTTTTTTTTGGCCAACTCACTGGGTCCCTCACCAGAAGAACGACAGACGCTGCTGCACACCACAGCCGGCCCCCAGACCGGGTAGGCACAGAAACCCCTGAGGCCTGTCGGGGCTCAATGTCCACGACCTCCGCCCTGTCAGGGAAGCTGGGCCTCGTAACAGGGCCAGGCCTTAAAAACTAGCGTCAGATCTTTCTCAGGGGTGAAAATTGGAAACATTACGACACAGAAAAGGGTGGTAAAAGTTTGGAACTCTCAGTGGTATGAGATCAATTATTAACATTAAATTTCTAAGATTGATAGATTTTTGTTGTCCAAAAATATTCAGGGATTTGGGGCAAAGGTCTGTATATGGAGTTAGGTCACAGATCAGCCTCGATCCCACTGAATGGCAGAATAGACTCGAGAGGCTGAATGGCCTCCTGCTGTACCCATGTTAATCTTTTAGACTCCAAAAGCCGGTGAAAGAATGCTACCCTTAAACTCTTTTCCAAATAATGAATCCCCAAAGCCTTCGAGCTCCCCATGTGTCCATACCTGCAGCGCCCGTTCATGTTTACTCTCCTCCCCTTGATCGGACAGGGTATCCCTCTGGCTGCACAATGACACACACATTGCTCCACATTGAATTATTCGCTGCCCCACCAGACTCAAGGCGGGGTCTCCTGGCAAACCCCTCCTCAAATTCCCGCTCCGCAGGCTCCGCCCAACTGGAAACCCTCACGCGTAATATTAAACAGAGCATTTGGGAGTCACATTCTGTTCGACAAACTTTCTCAACCCTCTGCTTATCTCAGCTTGTGCGTCCGTGTTGATGTAGTGAAGTTCACTGCTGCACTCTGGTGGCCAGTTTCTGTCACTGTACCTCTCTCTTGATTTACACGCCAGAACTGCTGGGAAGTTTGTCCAGCCTTGCCAAGTTCCAAGACAAAGATGCGCCTCATCAGAGAGCTGCTCTCTGCTGGCAATGCCACACTGACATTCTCCACTGAGAAACACCTTCAGCGGCGAACGGACAGTCTCTCTCACGCCTGTAAAGAGTTTTGTTTTACCATCAGAACCTGGAAGACAAATGTCATGTTGTCACACCGCCGTCTATTAGTGTTGACAATATGACGCCGGTGGCTGTTGAAAGCTTCACACATCTCGGCTCCACAATCACCAGCAATCTGTCACTTGGTGCTAAAATCAAGGCATGCATCGGAAAAGCTGAGTGAGAGTGTGGAACAATACCAAGCTGACTGAGAACACCAAGCTGCGAGGAGCAAACCCATGGGCTGAATTTTCCCCCCCGCTGGGGGGTAAGTTGATGGGTGGGTGTGTGTGTGGGCATGTGTCTGATCGGAGGCGCAGTGCCATCTTACGTGGGCAGGCCAATTAAGGCCCGCCCAGCGTGACGTCCGCACAGTGGTGCTATGTGCTCCCTGTGCAGGTGGGAGGGGGATTCCCAAAATCGAGAGTGCGCTCTTTCACGCATGCACATGAAGGAGCACTCTCATCTCCCTGAGGCTAAGTGCAGCCTTAGGGGGATCAGCTCAAAATGTTAAAAGCCTAAAAATAGAAATGTAAAATTTTCCTAACATGTCCCCTCATGTGTCAAAGTCACATGAGTTGGGACTTGTCCATAATTTCCCCAAAAACTTTATTAAACTTTTTTAGAAACTACATGAAAACTCATCCCACCCGCGGATGAGGTTGCATGTTTTTTCTAATTCCCGCTGGAGCTCCTGGCCTGTGCACCAACCTTAAGGTTGGACGGGCAGGTCCCTTAATTAATTAATTGACCCTGTCAACGGCCTCAATTGACCAATAACAGGTCGGTGGGCCCGCAGCTGATTTTGCTGCACCCCCACCTTCCTGAAAATTTAAATGGGGTGGGGGGGTTGGGCGGGCGGTGACATCAGGAATTCCCCCTGACATCACCGCGCGTCATTTTAAGCGATGGGGATCGGGCCCCGCTCTCCGATGGGTAAAATCCTGCCCCGTGTCTTCAGCGTAAGCTTCTGCAGCGGTGAGACCTGAGCAACATATGTCAGGGTGGAGAGGAAGCTGAACAGTTTCCCCCTTCACTGTCTCAGACATTATCTCAGCATTTCACGGGCAGGATAAGGCCAGCAGCTCAGAGGTCCCTGGAGTGTGCTAATTCCCTCGGCAGACACTCATTGCTATGCAAGTTACATCTGCACTGGCTCAGCCATGTTCATCGGATGGATGATGGCCAAATAGCCAAAGACCCTCTGTACGGTGAACTGGACACTGGGTCACGACCTCCTGGGTGTCCATACCTCCGCTATAAGGACACCTGCAAGCGAGATATGAATATAGTAGATATTGACCCTGACAACTGGCGGACAGGTGCTGACAGCCATGACCTCTGGGGGCTGACTGGAAGGGCATTGGAAAGTGGGGGTGGGGGGGTGGGTGGGGGGAGGGTGGCGAGCAGAAGCAGAAAGATCAGCCAGCCAAGAAGAGGGCCCAGAGAAAACGGAGGGCAGCGAGCTGTACACCTTCACAGCCGACTGCCTTCCACTGCAGCAAGTGCGGCAGAGACGGCCATTCCGGAGTGGGGGTCCTGAGCCGCACCAGGCGGTGCCTAACTCAGAGTTGACCATCACAGCACAAGCCATCATTTCACGAGGCAGAAGGCTGCCACAGAAGCTCGCTGCTGCTCTCTGGTGGCATGTTTCCATCACTGCAACTTTCCATTGATTTTTCTTGGTACATTAATCGTGTTGTGGCTTATTTTCCGATGGATATAATTCGCATGCGAGCATTTCATTTGTTTGTACTATATTCTCCTGTGTACACCCAATGGCCTCTTTTAAATGGTTAGTGTATGGAGGAACATAGCAAAAGCATGTTAAGCTCTCGTTTGAGAATTTTCAATATTTTCAACGCGTTTTTCATAGGGGAAGGAGAATAGATCGATAACATCCAATTTGGGAGGGGGTGGGTGGAGGGGCTGGGTGTAGGGGTTAGAACCTCTCTGGAGAGGATTATGCTTCTTTTATAAAAACAGGTTATCTGGACAAATCAAAGTGCTGTTTGTAGGAGCTTTTTGTGCCCAAATTGACTGCCACATTATAAATAATTAATTGGCTGTTAAGCGATGTCCTGAGGTTGTAGAAGGTGCCATACAAATGTAAGTTCTCTCTTAGCCATCTCTTTTGCATCAGAGGTAGACGTTGAATATCCGACATACTCAGTAAAAGTAGAAAAGAGTATTCACGAGCAACTAAGATTGAAGAGGTTGCTTCTCTTTCTTTAGAAAGGAGGTAACTTCCAGGTGGCCTGATTGAGCTTTTTAAATTTACCAACAGGGTAAATGTGGAAAATTGCTTCCACTTGTGGGAGAATCTAAAACCAGGCACCGTGAATATAAAATGGTTACCAATGAATCCAATAGGGAAATGAGGAGAAATTTGTTTGTTCAGAGAGTGGAACTCACTAAAATAGCTTGGATGCTTTCGCAAAGAAACATTTACAGGAGAGTAAAGGTAATCTGAAAAAACTGAGATGAAGTATGTGGAATGGGAGACTCACAGGGGGTTTCAGCACAAGCCCAGACTGAATGGCCTGTTTTGGTTCTGCATGTCCTACTTAATTAAATGTGCCAGAAGACTGACGACGTTCAAATATTTAGCGGGAGACAGTGGCGCAGCAGTACTGTCACTGGGCTAGTCACCCCAGTGCCCAGGTTAATACACCAGGGGACGTGTGTTCAAATCCCCTCACAGCAGCTGGTGAAACTGTAATTCCATTAGTACAACTGGAATTAAATTAAACGGTGACCATGGAACTGTCAATTGTTGTAAAAACCTACCTGGTTCACTAATGTCTTGTCCTGTCCTGGCCTACACATAACCCCAGAGCCACAGCAATGTGGATGACTCTGAAATGCCTGTTGAGATGATGGAGCAAACCACTCAGCTTAAAGGGTAATGAGGGATGAGCAACAAATGCTGGCCTTGCCAACGATGCCCACATTCCATGAAAGAATAAAGGGAAAAAAATGATTGAGACCTATTGAGGCCCAACATATATGAATATAGAAATGAATCAAAAGCAGAATTGGTTTCACTAGTTATGTTTTTGCAAACTTAAAGGTCCTTTTTCTTTCTTTATTCATTTATGAGATGAGGACATCACTGGCTAGGCCCGCCCCTAATTGCCCTTGAGATGGTGGTGGTGAGCTGCCTTCTTGAACCGCTGCAGTCCATGTGGTGCATGTACACCCACAGTGCTGTTAGGGAGAGAGTTCCAGGATTTTGACCCAGCGACAGTGAAGGAACCCGCCCCATTTAAATTTTCAGGATTGTGAGGGCTCAGCAAAATTAGCTGTGCGCCCGCCGACCTGTCAATGGGAAGCCAGAGATCACTCACGATCCTACTGAACGGTGGAACAGTCTCAATGGAATGGGTGGCCTTTTCCTGCTCCTATTTTGTACGTTCTTACTCCCTATTTCTTACTTTTGGAAAAAAGGAAAGTGGAATTTGCAACTTTTAACAACTGTGGTCCTTTTGCCAATAAAATCCTTGCAAATACAAGAGCCAATTTCCTGTTTTGACCTCAGATTTCCAGCATCGCAGTTTTTTGCTTCTAATCTAAACTCTGTTTTTGGTGCACATTGAAAACAATGCATATTAAATTCTGGCCTTTTGCACACACCTAATTTTAAACAACACATTGTTGGTGGTTGTACCTTCAGCTGCCTTGCCCTCTGTCTCTGGAATTCCCCCCCTAAACTCTCTGCCTCTCCACCTCATCTTCCTCCTTTAAGACACTCCCTAAATCTTAAGATAAAACCAAAAAACTGCGGATGCTGGAAATCCAAAACAAAAACAAGAATACCTGGAAAAACTCAGCAGGTCTGACAGCATCTGCAGAGAGGAACACAGTTAATGTTTCGAGTCCGAATGACCCTTCAACTCCCTAAATCTTATCTCTCTGATCAAACTTTTGTCCCAATATCTCCTTATATGGTGCAGTGCCGAATTTCCTTTATTAATCGATCCTGCAAAGGACACTGAGACATTCCACTACATTGGAAGTGCTCTACCTAAAAGAAAGTTTCTAATCATGATTTAACCTTTTGTTTCTGTCTTTAAGAGGCAGAGGTTTATTGGACACATTAAAGCAAAGTCATTCTGTTCTGCTATCTTTAGACCTATAACCAAGTCGCATAAAACCCAGAACTGGCTGTGCCAAGAAACCTGCTGTGCCAACTCACTGTTCATTCATGGGGGCTAGGCTAGCATTTATTGCCCACCCCTAATTGCCCTTGAGAAGGTGGTGGTGAGCTGCCTTCTTGAACCACTGCAGTTCCCCGCTCTACAGAGCTGGATTAAGGAACACCTTCGGGCCCTGATTCAGTCCTTTATGAACCTGGTAAAAGCACCCTGAGTGGGACCAGATGAATGATATAGCAGGCCAGAGCCAGGTGTACCAGGGAGACTGATGAAATTTCACAGAGCAATCTCAGCCAATACGACATGGAAATAATTAGTATCTCTGTTGGTTAAAACAAGCCATAGGCGATCATTGAGCCAGAAATTTAGTTTTGACTTATTCATCAGTTAGATACCCTTGGAAAATAAAACAGCTTAATTCCAACAGTAGAGTTAATACTTTCTCAGTTTAAAAAGGAACACTGAAATTATCAGCCGCTCTAAAGGAAATTACCCTCAGCATGGATTCAGAAGCTTTTTGCCCTACTCCAGAAATTTGAGCATAAAATCTATGCTCACAGTCCAGTGCAGTACCGAGGGAGTGCTGTACTGCTGGATGTGCTGCCTTTCAGATGATCTGTTAAACTGAGGCTCAGACTGTCCTCTAAGGTGGACCCACACAATTCCAGGGTGCTATTTGGAAGGAGAGCCAGAGAGTTCTCCCCACGAAAACAGATTACCTGGCCATTATCACGTAGCTGTCTGTGGGGACTTGCTCTGCGCAAATCGGATGCAGCATTTCCTACATCACAACAATGATTACAATTCAGAAGTATTTCATTGGCTGTAAAGCACTTTGAGACATCCTGAGGTCCCAGTGTTGAACCTTGTTTCCTTGTTCCTTACATAAACTTGACTCATCCAAGATTCTTTGCCTGTAACCTAACTCGCTCCAAGGCCTATTCACCCATTGTCCCTCTGCTCATGGATTGACATTGGCAGCTGGGCATCACCTCAATTTTAAAATTTTAATTTTTGTGTGCCAATCCCACCATGGCCTTGTGCCTAACCCTCCCTTCTCCGTAAATTCTTTCTGGCCTTATTGCCTATCCACGATTTTCATTTCTGCACCATCGTTCACTGCCAAATCCTGAAGCTTTGAAACTCCCAAATCTTCTCTCTCTGTCTCTCTCTCTCTCTCTCCTCCTTTAAGATGTCTTTGACCAAGTATTTGGTTATCCATCTTGATATCTCTTTATGTAGCTCGGTGGCAATTTTAGTTTAATAATTCTTTGTGAATCACCTTTACTATTTACTGAGCTAAATACACCGCAAAAGGTGTTGTTATTCTTCACTTAGGATATATTTTCACAGGCTGCGATTTTCGTGACAAATGATTGGTGATTATATAGTGATCGCTGGGTCATGGTCTAACCACAATTGCACCTCAAACTGGGCAGAGCATGGTTCCAGGTCTAGTGAGCCTTTTACAAACCCAACGTTTGAGTCTCTTTAATTTCATGAGACAACAAGTATTGCTGTCTGCTCTCTCCTCACATGTTAAGCATAGACACCAGCAGAGACAGGTTTCTACATATACATCCTTCTGACAAAGGGTGATTGGAATCTGAAACTCCAGTCCCAAAAAAGCTATGGATGCTGGGGAACCATTGGAGCTTTCAAGGCTGAGAGCGATAGATTGTTGTTGGGTTAGATTATCAAGGGATATTGGAGCAGAGGCAGGTAAATGGAGTTGAATTATAGATTAGCTGAGATCTAATTGAATGGTGGAGCAGGCTGGAGGGGCTAAATTTTCTACTCTTGTTCATATATAAAGGCACTGATCTCCCTCCGCTTGAATTTGCATAAGTTGCAGTTCCACAGTTTAGTTTGTTCTTATAGTTGTATCCTTGCAATGATCCTTCAGTGAAACTAGTTGCTACCTTCACACGCCATAGACAATCTCCAACCTGCTTGCCAAAAATATCTGTGCACAATGATCTGTGATTGATGTTGTTCCAGTAGGTGTGCGCTTGCACTGCTTAACCAACACTTAGTATTTCAAATATCTGTGCTTAATGAACTGATATGCCGGTAAAGAACAGATGATTATGTTTAACAATGCATTGTTATTCAGTGCGCATTTAATGAACGTTGTAGGTTTCTGTACAGTCTGTTATCAGTGCAACTACTTAAACAGCCAAACTGCATGTCAGTCATGGCTCAGTGAGTTACACTCTCTCCCCTGGGTCAGGAAGTTGTGAATTCAAACCCCAAAACAGAGACTTGTGCATGGAGGTCAGGCTGATGGTATTGAGGGAGTGCTGCACTGTTGCAGGTGCCATTTTCAGATGTGATGTTAAACCAAGGCCTCATCAATAGCTCCACAGGAGCAGCAGAAGGCCATTCAACCACTCAAGCCTGCCCTGCCACTCAACTAGGTCATACGAATTAGGAGCAGGAGTAGGTCAATGGAGCCCTCAAGCCTGCTCAGCATTCAATAAGATCATGGCTGATCTGGATGTAACCTCAACCCCACATTTCTGCCTACCCCCATAACCTTTTACCCTCCTGTTAATCAAGAATATATCTAGCTGTGCCTTAAAAATAATCAAAGTCTCTGCTTCCACTACTTTTTGAGAAAGAGAGTTACAAAGACTCACAATCCTCTAAGAGAAAAAAAATTCCCCTTATCTCTGTCTTAAATGGGTGACCCCTTATTTTTAAATAGTGACCTCTAGTTCGTGAGTCTCCCATAAGAGGAAACATTCTCTCCATATCCACCCTGTTAAGACCCCTCAGGATCGTAAAAGTTTCAATTAAGTCGCATTTTACTCTTGTAAATTCCAGTGGATACAAGCCTAAGATAAAAGCAAAATACTGAGGATGCTGGGAATCTGAAACAAAACCCGAAAATGCTGGAGAAACTCAGCATCTGTGGAGAGAGAAACAAAGTTGACCTTTCGAGTCTGTATGACCTGCAAGCCTAACCTGCCCAGTCTTGCCTCATAAGACAACCCGCCCATTCTTGGTATTAGCCTAGTAAACCTTCTCTGAACTGCTGCTAATGCGTTTACATCATGGCTGATCTTTTACCTTAACCCCATTTTCCCCACACTATCCCCAGGTCCCTTGATATCTTTAATATCTGGAAATCTATTGATTTCCATCTTGAACAAGCTCAATGACTGAGCCTCTACAGCCCTCAGAGGTAGAAAATTCCAAAGATTCGCCACCCCTTAAGTAAAGACATTCCTCCTCCTCTCAGTCCTAAACGGCCTGCTCCTTATTCTGAGACTGTGTCTCCTGGCTCTAGATCCCCCACCAGGGGAAACATCCTTCCTGTGTCTACCCTGTCGAGCCCTCTAAGAGTTTTGGTATGTTCGAATGAGATCACCTCTTATTATTCAAAACTCTAGAGAATACTGGCCCAGCCTCCTCAGTTTCTCCCCATAAGACAATCCCGCCATCCCAGGGATTAGTCTGGTGAACCTTCTCCCTCTGTTATCATATCCATAATAATAGATTCCAGCATTTTCCCTATTACTGGTGTCAGGCCAACAGGTCTGCAGCTCCCTGTTTGCTCTCTCCCTCATTTCTGAGATAATGCAGTTACACTTGCTACCTTCCAATCTGCAGGAACCATTCCAGAATCTGTGGAATTATGGAAGACGACCCCCAACGCAGCCACTATCTGTACAGCCACCTGTTTCAGCACTGTGGGATGTAGATCATCAGGTCCAGGGGATTTATCAACGTTCAGTCCCATTAATTTCTCCAGTGTTATGTTTTTACGAATGCTCATTTTTTTCAGTTCCTCATTCTCGCTAGCCATTTGGTTCTCTAGTATTCCTGGGAGGTTTTCTTGCATCCTCATCCATGAAGACAGACACAAGATATTTATTTAGTTTCTCTGTCATTTCCTTATTCGCCATTATAAATTTTCCTGTCTCTGCCTGTAATGGGCCCACATTAGTCTTTGCTAATCTTTTCCTTTGGACATACCTTTAGAAGCTTTTACAGTCCATTTTTATGTTTCTCGCTGATGTCCTTTCATATTCTAATTCCTTTTTATCAGTTCCTTGGTTTTCCTTCGCTGAATTCCAAAATTCTCCTAATCCTCAGGCTTAGTAATTTTGTTTAGAAACTTTATAAGCCCCTCTCGTTGATCTAATACAATCATGAGTTCTGTTGAAGGGTCATGAGGACTCGAAATGTCAATTCTTCTCCGCCGATGCTGCCAGACCTACTGAGTTTTTCCAGGTAATTCTGTTTTTGTATTAAATTCTCCTGTTTGCCATGGTTGAATCACCTTTCCTGCTGTGTTTTTGTGCCTCAAAGTAATGTAAATTTGTTGTAAATATTAGTAATTATTTAAATAGTAGCCATTGCTTGTCCACCATCATACCTGTTAACACAGTTTCCCAATCTACCACATCCAATTTGTCTTTCATACCTTTGTAGTTTCCTTTGTTTAGATTTAAGACCCTAGCTTCAGACTTTCAAACTTGATGTAAAATTCTACCATATTAGGGTCATTATTCCCTAGAGGCTCCTTTACAACAAAATTATTAATTAGCCCTTTCTCATTGCACTGGAGTGTGACCTCTACTTTTGTTAAACTTTGCTCTTTCTAAGACCTTGTTATTCCATAAATTAAATTAATTATGAAAGAAGTTTAAGACTTCTTCAAATTTGTCTGATGTTTCCTTAATGCTTTGTCTTGCTTTGACATTATCTGCAATTGCTCCAATAGAATGCAGTAACGTATTAACTTGTTCAGCTGTTCAATACGGTTGCAATTCTGAATCTTAAAAATCGCTCTGTTCGGTCATCTGGACTTGAAGCATTAATTCTGTTTCTCCCTCCACAGATGTTGTCAGACCTACTGAGTTTCTCCAGCATTTTTTGTTTTTATTCCTTAAAAATGTCTTCCTCCATAGAGTTCAATTCTGTGTTTGACCTGGTCCTTCCATGTGCTGAAATCGGTCTGGCAAGGTGAATTTGGAATCCAAAGCTTTTTTAAGCTTTATGAGGTTTGCCTTGTTTTTTAATTTAAACTTCTGTTGTAATAATGGAGTATCCTGTGCTGATCAGCTTTTTACTGACACCCTCTGCAGTTGCTGACTCCTTTTGGTAATCGTTTCTAAACTTCGGAATTTTTAAATCGATCACTGGAAGTTATCATCACTGCTTTCCTCTTGCTGGAGAACTGTGTTTAAGCAGCTGATTTATTGTTTTTCAATTGCTGCCTCGTGCTTAGCTTGTGTAATGGCGCTGACCTCGGACCGAGGCTGCAGGCTGTATCCAAACCCACGCTCACTAACAATGGAACTTGCCCATGCTGCCTGCTTATTGTGTCATTAATTTGAAGATTTTGAGCCTTGTTCAAGGTTTGCTCGCCCTTCTTTGGTCATTGCTAGGTTCCTTGACTCTATGTTCAGAGATTCCAGTGCCTATCATTGCTGTCACCATGTTGTAAGGTCACTCAGCTGCCATAAAGTTGGTTGTTACTTGTGACTGGTGAAGGAATGGCTTCAGAGACTTGAATGTGTCTGAACAACAACTGGTTTATTGGATGAACATAACTCCATACAGGTATACAAGACTAGGGGTGGAATCGTCCCAGATTTGCACCAAGTGCAGTAGTGGGTGGATGAAACATCGTTCGTAATGGTGGCTTTTCATGCTGTATTGTCCCAAACCCGCCGAATTAATTATGAATTCCTGGGCAACACACCAGTTCCATGGCCGGTGGGCTCTCATTCGCCTGCCATACCATCATCTTTCCACTTCAGCATGTCGGGCACAATATTTAAAATCCAGCCTTTTATCCTGTGCAGAAAGGTTTCACATCAGAGTGACACGAACACTGCTCATCAGAACAAGGAGCCATAGGCAGGGAGACATTCTTGGGAATTCATCGACAATAGTGAACATTATGTACAAGTGTGTCCCCATGGTGCCAAATCCTGCAGTACCTGGCAGATGTGACCGACCAGTTTCCTAGATATGCACAGTCTTCAGCGACACTGGTTCTTGGTCATCTGCAGGAATTTCAGGTGGTAACTTTAGACCCTGAGTCTAGCTAGACACCGACCAGCCATGGCTTGCTGTGGCTCTTCAATGGCACATGCAGGAGCCCCAGCTGCCCCTTCTTCCAGGAGGTGCTGCTCCTCCCTCTGCACAGCCAGGCACCTCAGTTGCTCTCTTCTCAGTCATCTTTGCTCTCTGTATGCCACGGGGTATACAGTTAGTTCACCAGTGTCCATGATCCTGATGTACTCCTCCTGCAGGATAAAAGAGAGAGACGCATGGGTTAGCATGGGTGTAGTAAGAACCTGTCTTGGTTAAGTCTAAAGACTCCTTAGCGCATCCTGGAGAGTGCTGTCCACCACTTGGATGGCCAGAGATTAGTGCGCTGCATGGCTGCTTGAAACCTCACTATCTCCACCCCACTCCACCTGACCGATTGGCAGCAGCTTTGCCCATTGGACTGCATGCTGTGCTCTCAGCTCAGGCACAGACATTCTCCTAACCCACACAGCAAGGCTGCACTGTTAGCTTGAACCATGGGGGAGACTGATCCAAACCGGGATGGTGACATTGCAAGGGGCTGTGAGCACCTCCACCAGTGACTGCACCATGGCCAGATTTAGCAAGGAGATTGCACAACATGCCTAGTCTGGACACTGTACTGCAGCCCACTAAAATGCTCATTATTTTGCAGTCTGCGCCCAAGGGCTGAAAAGCTCTGGAGAACTTGCTGGCACTTTGATGCCTCTGCATTGCTTGGAGTGGGCAGAAAAGCTAGAGGCCCAACTCCAATCATATCAATGTGGTTGCACCAGAACTGTCTCAGCTGCAGGGGATTGGTCACTTTATACAAGGTTTCCCTAACATTTCCCTCACGCACACAACCCCACCCCGCACATATTTGTGCGCTGTCTTCAACCACAGGGCATCGCCCCCACACCCTTAACCAACAAAGCGAAAAACAGATCATCTGGTCATTATCACACTGCTGTTTGTGGGAGCTTGTTGTGCACAAATTTGCTGCCAACTTTCCTAAATTACAACAGTAACTACACTTTGAAAGTGCTTCATTGGTTGTAATCTGCTTTGCATCATTCTGAGGTTATGAAACGTGCTGTTCATTCTTCAAATCATTGTTGTGAATTTGCAATATGCTATACCCTTGTGCACAGTGGAAATCATAACTTTTAAAATGTCTGGCAGTGATAGTTGAAATGTTATGACTGTACCTTAAACCTTAATGTTGTGCATGTATCTGAAATCTCCTGTGAACATTGGGACATTTAATGGGACTGGACTTTGTGTGTCTGGCATTGAACAAACACCCAACTCACTGAATTTCAAATCCCTCCATGGTCCTACCTCTGCCTATCTCTGTAACCTCCTCCAGTCCTCCAATTGCCTGAGATCGCTGCACTCCTCTGATTCTGGCCTCTTCAGCATCTTTTAATCCACCAGTGGCAGCTGTGCCTTCAGCTGCCTATCTCCTACACCCTGGATTTCCATCCGTAATCCTTCCTGCTTCTCGACTTCTGTCTTTTCCTTTAAGATGCTCCTCAAAACTCACTTCTTTGATGAAACGTTTGCTCACCTGTCCTGATTCTTCCGTCTGTGACTCGCTGTCAAATTTGATTTGATAATCTTCCTGTGAAGTGCCTCTGGAGGATTCGTCATGTTAAAGATGCTATAAAACACAAGTTGTCAATGTGTTGGATTTGTTTTAAACCTTAATCAAGTCACAGGTACAAATGACAAAAAACGGATGTAGATAAAAAGACAAGCTATAACTACAACCTCTGTGGGAAGTTAATTCATCAATTGCTGTTTGAAACCAAAATTCTGTATCTGTTAATAAATGTGAAGCACAGATATTGTTTTTTGAGTGCAGCAGATGCTATAGTGACAATATGAAATGAGAATGCATTTAATGTCATTGTTGATTTATTTAATTACAAGCTACAGGCTAGACATCCTGGCTTAATAAATGTTTATTGATGCAACTTAGAACTGGAGCTAACAATTCACTTTAAGTTAAGGTTTTTTTACCAAATGAAATAAATTTGCACACAAAGCCTTTCCACCATCTACAAGGCACAAGTCGGGTGTGTGATGGATGAGTGCAGATCCCACAACACTCAAGAAGCTTGACACCGTCCAGGGACAAGCAGCCCGCTTGATTGGCACCCAAGCACAAACATTCACTCCCTCAAACAACGAAGAGTGGCAGCAGTGTGTACCACCTACAAGATGCACTTCAGGAACTCACTAAGGCTCCTTAGACAGCACCTCCCAAACACACGACCAGTACCATTTGGAAGGACAAGGGCAACAGGCACATAGGAACACCACCAACTGGATGTTCCATTCCAAGTCATTTACCATCCTGACTTGGAAATATATCAGCCTTCCTTCACTGTCACTGGGTCTAAATCCTGGAACTCCCTCCCTAACAGCACTGTGGGTGTACCTACACCACATGGACTGCAGCGGTTCAAGAAGGCAGCTCACCACCACCTTCTCAACGGCAATTCGGGATGGGCAATAAACCCTGGCCAAGCCAAGGATGCCCGCACCCTATGAATGAATTAAAACAAACATAGCTGTTTGGACTGAGTAGAATAAGAACTTACATTTATCTAGCACCTTCTGTGACCATAGGGCATCCCAAAGCACTTTGCTGCCATTTTAGAAATTGAAATGCTGGAAATACCCAGCAAGTCTGTCAGCATCTGTGGAGGGCGGAACAGAATTGATTTTGGGTCAATAAGCTTTCATCAGAACTGGGAGAAGTTAGAGATGTAACATTTTTTAAGGAAGTACAGAGGCAGACAAAGGGGCGACAGGAGGAAAAATCAAAAGGTAGAGGCAGGAGTGATTAAAAGGCAGAAGTGGGTGACAGTCAGAAAAGGAAAGAAACAAAAGATGGGTCTAGAGGAGATGTGAATGGCAACAACAGGACCATTACCTGCACCGACTAGTTGGGAAAATTGTGAAAGTGGTTATGATTTGAAACTGTTGAACGCAAAGTTGACATCAGAAGGCTGTAAAGTGCTTAATCAAAAAACGAGGGGATGAATCTTTGGTGAGCGGGGGATGGGGCACACTCGCCGAGGGGTAAAATGAAGCGGGGTGACATCGGACACATGTCCTGACGTCACCGCGCCCCATTTAGATTTTCAGTTCGGCGGGGATACAGCTGAGTCAGCTGCTCACCCACCAAACTGTCAAAGGGCTGTTAAGGCCATTAATTAACTAATTAACCTGATTGAGAAAGCTGCACATCCAACCTTAAGGTTGGCGGGTGAGTATTGGGGGGGTGGGGGGGCAAGCGAAGAGCCCAGGCGGCCTTTGCATTGCTCATGGGACCTCATCTACGGGCGGGATGATGTTTCATGAAGAGTTTACAAATTAAATCAATGTTTTCATTAAAGTCCATTTACATGTCCCAGCTCATGTGACACTCACATAAAGGGACATGTCTTAATTTTTTTTTTCTTTATTAAAATTTTAGATTTTTGCGCTCTTTTGTGCATATACCCCAGCCCACACAGGGGGAGCAAAGAGCTTCCGCGCACGTGTCACTCTGGGCGGGCCTTAATCGACCCGCCAACGTTAAATGGTGGCACAGACCCGTTCGGGGGCGCCGATTGGGTCCGCGCCCTCCCCCGCACAAACCCCCCCCCCCCCCCCCCCCCCCACCCCGACGAAGAGGGAAATCTCTCCGAGGTGCTGTTCCTTGAGATTCCTCCTCAAACTTCATCGGAACAGCCTAGGAGGCTGAGAACAGAGAGGTCAGGCTGAGAGTAGGCAGGAGGATTCAAGTAACCCAAGGTCAAGCACGTGGGACTGAACAAAGATTTTCCTCAAAGCCGTCACCCAATCTGCGTTTGGTCCCCCCCCCCCACCCCCCACCCTCCATTGTAAAGGAGGCCACAATGTGTGCAGCAAATGCAGTGCACCAAATTGAAAGAAGCACAAATGAGTCTCTGATTCACTCAAAGTATTTTTTGAGGCTTTGGACATTGGAAGGGAGGAGGTGAAAGGGCAGGTGCCTCATGGAAAGGTGCCACAGGGAAGGGGGCAGGGCAGTCACAGAATCACAGAATCACAGAAACTCACAGTGTAGAAGAGGCCCTTCGGCCCATCGAGTCTGCACCAACACGTGAGAAACACCTGACCTACCTACCTAATCCCATTTACCAGCACTTGGCCCATAGCCTTGAATGTTATGACGTGCCAAGTGCTCATCCAGATACTTTTTAAAGGATGTGAGGCAACCCGCCTCCACCACCCTCCCAGGCAGCGCATTCCAGACCCTCACCACCGTCTGGGTGAAAAGGTTTTCCCTCACATCCCCCCTAAACCTCCTGCCCCTCACCTTGAAGTTATGTCCCCTTCAACTAAGGGGAACAGCTGCTCCCTATCCACCCTGTCCATGCCTCTCATAATCTTGTACACCTTGATCAGGTCTCCCCTCAGTCTTCTCTGCTCCAACAAAAACAACCCAAGTCTATCCAACCTCTCTTCGTAACAATTGTTTCATCCCAGGCAACATCCTGACGAATCTCCTCTGCACCCCCTCCAGCACAATCACATCCTTCCTATAATGTGGCAATCTGAACTGCACACAGTACTCCAGCTGTGGCCTCACCAAGGTACAATAGAACTCCAACATGAGCTCCCTACTTTTGTAATCTATGCCTCGATTGATAAAGGCAAGTGTCCGAAATGCCTTTTTCACCACCCCACTAACATGCCCCTCTGCCTTCAGAGATCCATGGACACACACGTCAAGGTCCCTTTGTTCCTCAGAACTTCCTAGTGTCATGCTGTTCATTGAATACTTCCTTGTCAAATTACTCCTTCCAAAGTGTATCACCTCACACTTTTCAGGGTTAAATTCCATCTGCCACTTATCTGCCCATTTGACCATCCTGTCTGTATCTTCCTGTAGCCCAAGACACTCAACCTCACTGTTAACCACCCAGCCAATCTTTGTGTCATCCGCAAACTTACTAATCCTGCCCCCCACATAGTCATCTATGTCGTTTATATAAATGATAAATAATAGGGGACCCAGCACAGATCCCTGTGGTACACCACTGGACACTGGCTTCCAGTCACTAAAGCATCCTTCTGTCATCACCCTCTGCCTCTGACAACTAAGCCAATTTTGAATCCACCTCATCAAATTACCCTGTATCCCATGTGCACTTGCCTTCTTTATAAGTCTTCCATGTGGGACCTTGTCAAAGGCTTTGCTGAAATCCATATAAACTACATCATCTACGCTACCCTCATCTACACACCTGGTCACCTCCTCAAAACATTCAATCAAATTTGTTAGGCGTGAGCTCCCTCTGACAAAGCCATGCTGACTATCCCTGATCAAACCTTGCCTCTCCATTTGTTGGGGGTGATTGAAAAGTGTGCACTGTGGGTGTACTGACACCGCACGTGCTGCAACGCTTCAAGAAGGCAGCTCACTACCACCATTTCAAGGGCAGTTAGGAGTGGGCAGTAAATGCTGACCTAGTCAGCGATACCCACATCCCATGAAAGAATAGAAATTAGGACTGACTTGTTGCCGAGGCAATGGTCCCTTCAGAATGCTGAAAGGGGAGCAGTGGAAAAGGTGTGTTTGATGGTGGCAATATGCAGGGGAAAGTGGCAGAACCTGATGCATTGAATGTAGAGAATGATGTGGTGGAAAGTGAGGACAAGGGAAATTATTCTGGGTGGCAGGGGAAGGAGTGAGGGCAGAAGTATGTGAAGTGGAATGGCCTCCTCCTGTTCCTACAGTCCTACCAGATAAGCTCTCTGCAGGCATGAGTCTCTACTAGCAATGTGATTTCACAAAGTGTCCCCCTTATATAAGTGCGAACTTTGACAGCGTATCACTTGCATTGTTTTTGCTGGCTGCAGCTAAAGGAGTTCTTTAGCATTAAGACATTCATATCCATTCTTCAAAAGTGTTTCATCCATCGATGATTACTTAACTTTGCAAAAATTACCCTGTCATTCATTACCATCTACCAAACAAGCATAGCCAATTTATTATGGAGGGTTTTAGGATCACTGATTTATCTTAACTGCCCCTCGGATCCAGGGTGATATACTGCGCAGATCGTTCCAGTATAATTCCATAGACTCTATCCAGTTGACTGTGCTCTGGTAATTCATTTTGCATTTCCTTATAGATGCCAACATGTCATCTTTTTTGAATTATAGCAACCCACGAGCAGTAGAAAAGTCCATTTATCTCAAACAGATCTCAGAACACTGCAGTGCACCTGCACTCGAATAAAATTAACCCGCCAAACAGATCGACATGTCTAAGATAATTGTGTCACAGAGCATCAAAAAAAAAACATCATATTGTAAAAGCAGGTTCTGTCGTTCAACAAATGATAGATTATAGAATTTGCAGCACAAGTGAAGCCCATTTGCCCTGTCATGTCTGTGTGGCTGGATGGTTTTCAGTCTGCAATCTTTATTTCAAACACACTTTTCTAGCCTTTTTCTTGTATGGGGTTGTCTTATTTATTTTCAAATACTTATCCCTATGTCAGCACATCAGGGCTAATTCTGCAATTGTACACTCACAGCACAGAACCTTGCTCAAAGGGCATGCGGGTTCCAAATGAGCATCGATATTGGAGCCCAGATCCTCTGATCCTTGCTCCCTGTGAACCTGGCTTCTTGCTAGGAGCCATTGAAGCAAAAAGCCTCACTCATTGTGCAAACCTGTCATGTTCCTGCATCCTTCAGAGTCAGCATAATACTATGCAGGAAAATATGGTACTTTCACTTAAATACGTAACATGATTATGTACAGCAACAGGAAAAAAGGCAGCTTTTGATAAATGCCAGGCTCATAAATACATTAAAAAAAACAAGCTGAATAGAGAAAGCACAATGGAAAATTGATAAAAGAAATCAGGGAGCAAAGAGGAGGTATGATTATGGTTTAGTGAGTGTGCAGATTGACAATGTGACCACAGATGTGGGTGGCATTCAGCACCAGAGCTGCGCTTTGGCCATAGGGGTGATGAGGGGGTTCACAGGAGTGATCCATGTCGTGATCCGGTGAGTCAGACTTTTTGGTCCTCTGTCAGGGATTCCCCATGGGAATGGCAGGAGCATCCGCAATGGAGCAATTGAAGGAGCTTGTTCAGCAGCTAGAAAACATCGTGGTTCTAAATAATCAACTGGATGGTGCCCTGATTGAAATGTGAAATGTGCTTAATGAGAGTAGCAAACTACTACATGAACTATCGCCGGAGGGGGAGACAGATTGGCAGTGCCCCTGCAAGGTGTGCAGCGCAAAAGAAACCTAACCATGGGAGCTGGGGAGATGGCACAACAAGTTCAGGTGACTGGAGTTTTGAAGATGAAAAAACTAGCCCGCATGAACAGATCAGTCCGGGCAGAAAAAGCTGTAGGGCAGGTGTTTGCTCAGCGCTGCTGGGAGTCCGGGAAGGGAGTGAGCCTGTGAGAGGGCCGTTGTCAGCTCTGTAAAGCTGGGAGTTGGGGCACAGGAAAGCCCGTGACCTGCGTCTGTCTGCTCAGCGTAGCCAGGGAGCTGGTGAATGGATTCCGGAGTGCAGCTGAACCAACCAGTGGGACACAGACTTGGGAGAAGAGGTTGAGCAGCTGGGAGGTGAGCAGTCGGTGGGGTATTCTATGTTTGAGTCCTGTTGCCTGACAACTCGTTGCATTCAGAAGAAGCAAGAAGGCCTCCAGGCTGATTGAAGCTGCTGCTGAAGGGGAATCAGAGACTACATCCTCAAAGGAGTGGAGCTGAAATCCCTCATGAGGAAGACAGAGTTTAAAGAGTGTTTTTAAATCACATTGAATACTGATGTCTGGTTGGCCTGCTGAGAAAATTTGTGTGATTTGTTTTAGTGGTGCCTGCCCTTTAATGTGTAATTTATAGGATATAGTTAATCACGGTTTACTGGTTAATTCATGTTTAACTCATGTTGATTCTGGATATGAGAATGTAGTGTAGGATATATAGTATTGATTGTTAGCTTTGTTGACTCTCGTATAATAAAAATTATTCTGTCTGTTTGTTTTTAAACTGTGGCATCTTGTGGCTTTATTCTCTTAGTAAATACCTGGGATTTCAAATTTCATTTTGCTTTAAACAAGATGTTGCTGTTTTCATGTAAGAAATGTAGTAGACAGTTTGTACACAGCAAAATCCCACAACTGCATTGTGATAATAACCAGATCAACTGTTTTAATGATGTTGGCTAAGAGATAAATATTGGTCCCTTACAGGATCATAACACAGGTAACTAAAGAACTTAGAACATGAGAACATCAGAAATAAGAGCTGAAACAGACCATTTGACCCTTTGAGCCTGCTGCGCCATTCAACAAAATCATGGCTGATCTCCAAAATTAACTCCACTTGTTTAAATCTCCTTTACCTAAAAAATCTATGAACGTCTGTCTTGAATACCTTCAATGACTGAGCATTCACAGCTTTCTGGTGCAGAGAATTCCAAAGATTCTCAACCTTTTGTGTTGCATATGAAGATACGAAATAGGAACAGAAGTAGGCCATTTGGCCCCTCAGGCCTGCTCCGCCATTCAACAAGATCGTGGCTGATCTGCTTGTGTTTTGAATTCCACATTCCTATCGACCCATGATAACCTTTGATTCCCTTGCCTAACAAGAATCCACCTACCTCTGCTTTAAAAATATTCAATGACCTCGCCTCCACCACCTTCTGAGGCCGAGAATTCCAAAATTGCACAACCCTGAGAGAAAAAAATTTTCCCCATCCCTTTTACAAACACACACATAGTAAAGTCACTGTTTCATATAAAAATGCGAGAGTCAATTTGTACAGAGCAAGATCCTACATCAGCTAAGTGATAATAACCAGATCAATTGTTTTAATGAGCTAGACTGAGAGATAAATATTGGTCAGGACACAGGGTAAAACTCCTCTGTTCGCCTTTGATATAGTGCCATGGAATCGTTTATGTCCACCCGAGAGGGCAGTCAGGGCCTCGGTTTAACATCTCATTCAAAAAACGGCACCTCTGATAGCACAGCATTCCTTCAACACTGCACCAGATTGTTCAGCCTGGTTTTTATGCTCAAGTTTCTAGACTGGAACCTGAATCCGTGATCTTCTGTCTCAAGAGGTGAAAGTGCTACCTAGTGACCCTTGGCTGACACCTTAAAGAGAGAATAACCAATTAATGCCAACACAAAATTTCTAACACTTACTGTTACTAGCACAGCTTTATCTCCAAGTCTTCCTCACTCTACCATCCAAATTATAATGAGCAATGTCACACCATACATATATATATATATATATAGACATATTTATGCAAAGCTAGTCCCACTACCTTCATAATGTGCCATGAATACAAAACATGTCACAATCCGACACCAAGATATCTAAACAAAAGCCCAGATCTATTCAGTATTAAATCACTCTCCATGGATTAACTGCTCCTGTCATATTTCTAAAGGCATGTATCAGCTTTAACCAAAACAAAAATGTAGCAAGATGTGTAACTGCCCCAGGAAGATGAATGCATTGGTCTCAGCAAACTAATGTGTCTTCAGCGTGTTGCTGGAGTACAGGTTATTATAGTAATGAGGGCAACAGTCATTACTGCTCAATCACTTCTTCAAAATGTTGAAGTTAAAGCTGTCTAACAATAATAGCTTCAATCTTGTCAAGGCACTTGCAACTTACTCTGAAAGGCTGGTGTGCTACAATCAGGCAGTTTGTGTGTGAGAAACAGCATTAAGCTAACAACCCATTAATTACAATGTGCGTCAATAGCAGGCGTTCTAAAGGCCCATCTAACAAGCATATGTGAGGTTGAGAGTTTGATCTGTGATGCCCGGCTAAGTGAGTGGAGTCCCCTTGCCAATAAGACACGTTTATGAAGCCACATGGTTCTCTGAGATGCCGCTGCCTGTTTAATTGAGGAAACAAGTTCAACATGAACAGGCTAATGTTTCCACAAAAACAGCAGAGAGACCAATTTCAGGCATGCACAGCAACTGCTTACAGCCTATGTACCTCATCAGGTCTGACAGCATCTGTGGAGTGGGAGACAGAGTTAACGTTTTGAGTTTGAGTGACTCTTCATCAGAACTATTGAAGAGTCACACGGACTCGAAACATTAACTCTGTCTCCCACTCTACAGATGCTGTCAGACCTGCAGAGCTTTTCCAGCTCTTTTTGTTTCTGTTTCAGATTTCTAGCATCCGCAGTATTTTGCTTTTTTCTATATACCTCATGGTGTAATGGCAAAGACATGGGGCAGAATTTTCCCCTTGGCATGCGGGAGCAGGCCCCACACGTCCGTGTGTAAAATGACGCGCCGCGATTTATCGTTGGGTGGGGGTGCAATGATATCCGATGTGTGCCTGCCATTAATTAACGGGACACTTAAGGCCCTTGACTCATCAACTGACGCTGATTTTTCAGCGCCCGTGCAATCTTTGGGTCGGCACAACAGGCAGGCGGGTAGGACTCATTTGTATAAACCTTATCCATGGACGGGTTAAGAGGGCTCACTGGGGTCACAGGTGTGTTCTCTTAAATATTGTTTTCTCAAAGTTTTTGAAATTTGCCTGTGTGATCTGCAATACTTCAAAATGCATCCCAGCTGCTTTATCTGGGTTCTTAACCTTCAGGTCAGCAGTGAGGAATCTTTTTTGGGCCCGCAGGTTTCTGGAACCTTTTCATAGCCTGGGAATGGGAGCTGAACTCTCCACTGGAGACACCTCCACTGAGGAGGAAGGGAGAGCTAGAAGGGGGAGGAGGCCAGGAGTGCACATTCAGCCTCCAGGGGAGCCACCTTTGGGAGGACAGGCGCAGGCACAAGGGGCGTAGGGCCAAGAGGTTGTCCAAGGTGCAAGGGGCCGCAGAAGACGCCACTATCCTGCTGCCAGGGTTTAGAGGTGGCGAAGCAGCTACCTCAATATGTCTGAGGTGCAGTGCCGAAGGAGGCTCCATCTCTCAAGGGAGACAGTCAACTATATCTGAACCTCCACTAACTGTGTGGGTGGACACAACATGCCAGTGGCTCTAAAGGTCACAGCTGCTCTCAACTTCTATGCCGAGGTGCTAGTATCTACGCTGGTGCTTGCCTGGCACAGATGGTGTGACACTGGTGAGCTTCAGGGCCCTCAGGTGTGAGAGGGGTCCTCTGCTGTTCCTCCTCCCGGCCCTGCTCTGCTGATGCTGAAAGGAAGAACAAGGACATTGGATCAGTTAACGTGGAGACAATGACAAAGTGCATCCCTATCCCCCGGATCATTATGTGCTCATCCTTCCATAAGCAATGGTCAATCCATGTTGGAAACTTCAATCACTGAACATTCAGCAGTGCCATGGCTGTTGGGAGAACCATGGTGACCTCACTGCTGGGCAAACATACCTGCCCGTGGCACCCCAGCCTCACCAACACCAGTGGACCTGGGCACATGGCACCTCTCCAAATCCAGGGCCTCCTGCTCAAACCGGCTGAGAATCGCTCACTGCACCTAGCCTCCACCAGTCCTCGCACCCTCTGCTACATTATGAACATTCATCTCCTGAAAATGAGAGACGAGCATTGATTTGTGCAAATTGTACATGGACTCTCTTCGCATACGGCCCCGAGTGGGACATATCCTCACCCCGCTGCTGCCAAACACTCACACAAAGATGCTAGGCCTGTTCCCCACCACCCCCCGCACTCCCCTTGGCCACATCTGCCTACATCCCATTAGGCATCACACGGTATATCCTTCCACAGCAAGGAGGCACAAGCACCTGGACCGCAGAGGGCATCAGATGGTTCGGTGCCAACGCCACCTTGAAGCTCCCCTCCCAACATGTCATCACCCTGACTTCGACATGTCCTGGAGTTCCAGCCCTGTGCCCAGGTGCAGTTCCTCCAGGTTGCCCCAAAACAATAATGTGGGTCTCAGTGTAACACATGCTGCGGGGGCAGAACCCATCTCTTCACCACCCTCTCAGGGTGACCTTAGCATGGGCAATATCTGCTGGCCCACCCAGAAAAGGACACAAGACATCAATGATTCAATGCAGTCATTACACTCAGACTTGGGGGGGGTGGGGGCAGCAAGGGGGAAAGCCGACCTGCTGATTTAAGTGACCAATGCCAACATGGTCCTCACCCTACCAGAGCACAACAAGTCGTTGAAGCTATTAGGGGGAAATTAAAGATACTAAAAGAGAATAGAGTAAGAATTTACTGAAAAACCCCTAATATCTCCAGGCAGATATGGCTGCTAAATATATTAAGAGTTGAAGATTATCAGATGAACATTGCACAGCCTTGAGAATCAGACTGGAGACAAAAGTATGACATAAATTAGATTAAGTGTACTCCTCTCTCAGATAGGGAAGGGGCAGATGGTTTTCGCTTGGATATGGGAACATGAACAATGAACAAAGAGGGGGCTTTGATGAAACACCAACAGTCTTAAATTGCAAGAATCAAGGTTCATGTAGACAAGCCTTAATCCTGATTGGATAATATAAATATATAGACATCCTTTAGAATAATTGGATAGCAAAATCACATGTTTATGTAATCAATAGGATAGAACTAATGGAACCTATGTGTCGGTTACCAATTGTCTGTATTCAATTGTACTCAAATGTGTTATGATAAGAAAAGGTACAAAAGACCTGGGTCTTCATTCTTAGGAATGATTGCGGCTCCCTTGCATATGCCTGAATAAAACCGGTTAGAAGGAAGCCTGAGTCTCATGTGGTCATTCCGGGATCGGAGAGTGTGACATCTCCTCTTCATTGGCATAGTCGGCAGGATTCACCCCGGCCTCTGTGAAGGGGGAACAATGATCTGGTGAGTATTTTCATTTGAAAGATACTATCCAATTGTTTGCGTCAGACTAAAACAGGGGTGTAATAGGGCAAATCCGAACATTTCGGCCAGGGAGACTCAGGTGGACAGTTGGGGTGACTGAGCCTCAGGAGACTCAGATCTCGGGGGAACTGTGGGTCCCTGTTTAATGTGTGAATGTGAGTACAGCTGAGAAAATCGAACTTGAGTTTGTTGCAGAATGAGGAGGTGAAGGAACCATGTCCCTTCACCTCGCCAGGGAGCATAAAAAGCTGATCAGCAGAATGAAACAACAAAGTTGACAGCTGAGTGACCTGCCATCACGCTCTAAGAAGCTGTGGAAAGATCAGATTCACAATAAAACTGACAAAGCTACAGCACTCATTTTGAGTCTGTATCTGCAACAAACTAAACTAATACAGAAATATCTCAGTCGAGTTGGGCTGGTCACAGCAGCACATCGATATCTCCCCGGGGCCACCAATAGAAATTGGGAATATGTAGAAGGATAATGGGGACCTGAAAGGTCCCCTACTGAATTTTTGTAATTTAACAGAAATGAATTGATCTACGTTTCAAGAGCTGTTTGTGCTGAGGAGAGAGAGGGAAAACGGCTATCCCTGGTGGAGTTAGTGAGCAGTGACAGGCAGGAGCAGAGGAAATGTGTGCTTCAGCCAGTTTGTTTGTCCCAATAGGTGGAGCCTCCAAGATCCCTTTATTCCCCCCAATGCTACTTGAAGTTTTGTTTAGAGTTAAGGTCAATATTATAGGAATATAAATGCATACCTTTATATATGTGTTTGTTTGTGTGCAAGGAAGCATTTGTATGTGAGCTTTAAAGTGTTTTCTTCCCTAAATTGTCATTTGTGTGTGTAGTTCAGCAATTTATAGTCAAAAGCCCCATATTAGATTGAAGGAAAAGTATATTCAAACATTCCAAAGTGTTGAGTATAAGGTTTGAGTTGAGATTTCTGGCAAACATTACAATTTGTTTGAGATGAACTAACCTTTGTAGCACCTCCTTGGGAATAACCTTCATCACCAGCTTCCATTGATACATACAAGTTGATATTCTAAAATTCTGAGGAAAAAAAAAGATTACCTGAAATTCAAAAGGATTCTAGGAAAACCAAAAGACATAAACACATGGCCTAGGTGGTTCCAAGAAAAGATTAATTAAATATGAAAGGAAATCTGCATTCCAACAGCATTGTTTTTGAATTTGGGACAATCTTGAGACGAAAAGTGCAGTGTAATTTAACAGGTTACTTTTGAATAATGAGGATGCTATAAAAGATAACAAATGTGTTGACAAACATATGGGACTTCTAATCTGGATACAAATCAATACATATGAGAAAGAGTTTTAATTTTGATAGTGTAAATTACAACTCTTACAAAGTTTACAAAATTGCAATTTGGTTCCTGGTAAATCTCTCAAAAGAGAATTTTCATTTTAAAAAGCTTGACAACAATTGACACGAACTCAAAAGCTGCAAGCTTTTTGTAATTGTCAGTCTGTTCCTAAAATATAAAGTTAAGCACAAGACCTTGACAAAGTTTGATAGAAATCCAATGTTTGGCTGAGTTAGTGAATCTGGAATAATTCTAAAAAAACATGTCAGACACAATTTAGTGGATTACTTTTGAGACAATAAAATGTTGTTTGAGAAGAAGATAGGGAAGCAAAACTTGTCAATACCTGATTTCTGTTTTAAAACCATTTTGAGAATACTTTATTGGACTGTAAAGTCTCTCCAGGTAAAATGAACAAGAAAAGATGATAGCTGTTGTATGTGTAAAATGGTATGAGGATAGGATTAAGGGTAGGAGAAAGAGCTGGGCAAAGGGGACACCATATGCAAACTGTTTAAAGGGAGCTGAATTTGATAATTTGGCCATCAACTGAGATATTGGAACCACACAGGGGGAGATAAGCAAAGATCTAGAGACAGAGATCCCCGTTGACATGGGATAGTTAACATGGCCTAAAGAGTAAGGAAACATTTAAAATGATCAAAACAATAGAGAAACTGACATGAAGAGAATCTTAGGATGATCGTAAACAGGAAGAAGAAACCTTAGGCGTAAATCTATTCGGAATCTGTAGTTGAGGCAATTGAAGGGTAGGGAGAAATAATACTTAACAACAATTTACTACAAGATGGATACAGGCAAAGGGAAAGCTGAGAAAAGGCTAAACAGATGTATTACTGGCTATATTAATGTGCCTGCAAGCTACAGAAAGTAAGGCCAATACAAGATTTAATCAAGGGAGGGTGACCATCTAAGGAATGCATACAAGACCTTGACTGGACCCTGGAGTGTGAGAGAGCGTTTGCTGAGATTAAACAACGGCTCGTTACAGCACCAGCTTCGGGGATCCCAGACCTGACCCACCCTTTTCAAATTTACTATAATAAATCAAGCTATTATATGGCAGCAGTGATGCAACAACACGGGGAACACAAACATCCCCTGTGGCGTACTTTCTAACAAACAGTCTCCAGTGGCTGCAGGGTTGACCAGGTGTGTTTAGGCACTTGATTGTGTTGCCTGGTCAGTAAAAGTCAGTGAACCCATAACGATGCTGGGAGAGATAGTATTGCATACAGCATACACTCTGGTTCAAATATTAAACATGGGAAGACTTAAAACTGCATTGGGTGCTCAGAGAGCCCAGTGGCAAAGTTTGTTACTCCCCAAAAATGGTAGGATAACCATAGTAAGGGACGATGGAAATAACTCTGCAGGATTTATGAATATTAAAGGAAAGGAACATGTACGTGATATACAAGGTGGCGACAGGCAGGCAGTTAGGGTAAGAGAAGAGCCTTTGAGAGAGGCAGACATGACTCTCTATGTAGATGGATCCCAAAGAATAGTGAAAGGGAATCCATCTACAGGATGGGCTGTAGTGGAAGAGGGAGGAGAGGTGAGTGCACAACAGCGTTTATCAGGAGACAAATCAGAGCAAGGATCAGAGCTCAGGGATGGTGTAAAGAACAAATCAAACTCTAAAAGCATCTATAGCCAAAGCAATTCAGGACACAGGGAACAGCTGGGCCACTGTATTACCCAGCATTCTGATGCACCTTAGGGCTACACCAAATAGGACTTCCAGGTTCACTCCATTGAATTGATCACAGGCATGGCCATGCAATTACCTGAAGGCATTATAGTGGGAGGAGAAGGTGTAGGGCCACTGACAGGAAAAATACGGAACTATGTAAAGGAATTAAGTAAGCAATTACATGAGTTGGGAAAGGAAGTTAGGGACAGACAAATGATTAAGGATATGGAAACAAGCAAGTCCAAGGAGCAACAATCGACCCCTCTAGTGGATTTAGCCACCCAATCAGCCAGAGGTTTGCCCAGTCAGCTACTTCCTATGCTATGGTTGGAAGATTGATGAATTGGTGGGAGATTGTTAGAATGGATATGACGATACTCACAGGACTTATGCTCTTATGGGCTATTGGACTCTGCTGGCACCAACGTAAAATCTGGAAAGGGTCTCTCCAGGCACAGAAATAAACAAACAAAAGACGCGCATCTGTTCCCCAACCTATGCATACTTCAAGGGAGAAGACAGGAGATGGAAGATTAGGCTATACAACCAGGTGGTTTAAGATTCCTCTGGGGGTCTGCACAACTGGCCAACCGAAGGACCAGAAGAGGAATCCTCAACTTAAGGTATGGCCAGCTTGGGCTTTGCCAAGGGCCAAAAGCGGGGACCATTAGGGGGAAATTAAAAATACTAAAAGAAAATAGAGTAAGAATTTACTGAAAAACCCCAAAAATCTTCAGGCTGATATGGCTGCTAAACATATTAAGAGTTGAAGATTATCAGATGAACATTGCACAGCCTTGAGAGTCAGACTGGAGACAAAAGTATGACATAAATTAGATATAGTGTACTCCTCTCAGATAGGGAAGGGGCAGATGGTTTTAGCTTAGATATGGGAAGATGAACAATCGACAAAGAGGGGGCTTTGATGAAACACCAATAGTCTTAAATTGCAAGAATCAAGGTTCATGTAGACAAGCCTTAATCCTGATTGGATAACATAATTATGTATACATCCTTCAGAATAATTGGATAGCAAAATCACATGTTTATGTAATCAATAGGATAGAGCTAATGGGACCGATGTGTCGGTTACCAATTGGCTGTATTCAAATGTACTCAAATGTGTTATGATAAGAAAAGGTACAAAAGAGCTGGGTCTTCATTCTTAGGAACGATTGCGGCTCCCTTGCATATGCTTGAATAAAACCGGTTAGAAGGAAGCCTGAGTCTCATGTGGTCGTTGCAGGATTGGAGAGTGTGACATCTCCTCTTCATTGGCGTAGTCAGCAGGATTCACCCCAGCATCTGTGAAGGTGGAACAATGATCTGGTGAGTATTTTCATTTGAAAGATACTCTCCAGTTGTTTGCGTCAGACTAGAACAGGGGTGTAATAGGGCAAATTCGAACATTTCGGCCAGGGAGACTCAGGTGGACAGTTGGGGTGACTGAGCCTCAGGAGACTCAGATCTCGGGGGAACTGTGGGTCCCTGTTTAATGTGTGAATGTGAGTACAGCTGAGAAAATCGAACTTGAGTTTGTTGCAGAATGAGGAGGTGAAGGAACCATGTCCCTTCACCTCGCCAGGGAGCATAAAAAGCTGATCAGCAGAATGAAACAACAAAGTTGACAGCTGAGTGACCTGCCATTACATTCTAAGAAGCGGTGGAAAGCTCAGATTCACAATAAAACTGACAAAGCTACAGCACTCATTTTGAGTCTGCATCTGCAACAAACTAAACTAATACAGAAATATCTCGGTCGAGTTGGGCCAGTCACAGCAGCACATCGATATCTCCCCAGGGCCACCAACAAAAATTGGGAATATGTAGAAGGATAATGGGGACCTGAAAGGTCCCCTACTGAATTTTTGTAATTTAACAGAAATGAATTGATCTACGTTTCAAGAGCTGTTTGTGCTGAGGAGAGAGAGGGAAAACGGCTATCCCTGGTGGAGTTAGTGAGCAGTGACAGGCAGGAGCAGAGGAAATGTGTGCTTCAGCCAGTTTGTTTGTCCCAATAGGTGGAGCCTCCAAGATCCCTTTATTCCCCCCAATGCTACTTGAAGTTTTGTTTAGAGCTAAGGTCAATATTATAGGAATATAAATGCATACCTTTATATATGTGTTTGTTTGTGTGCAAGGAAGCATTTGTATGTGAGCTTTAAAGTGTTTTCTTCCCTAAATTGTCATTTGTGTGTGTAGTTCAGCAATTTATAGTCAAAAGCCCCATATTAGATTGAAGGAAAAGTATATTCAAACATTCCAAAGTGTTGAGTATAAGGTTTGAGTTGAGATTTCTGGCAAACATTACAATTTGTTTGAGATGAACTAACCTTTGTAGCACCTCCTTGGGAATAACCTTCATCACCAGCTTCCATTGATACATACAAGTTGATATTCTAAAATTCTGAGGAAAAAAAAAAATTACCTGAAATTCAAAAGGATTCTAGGAAAACCAAAAGACATAAACACATGGCCTAGGTGGTTCCAAGAAAAGATTAATTAAATATGAAAGGAAATCTGCATTCCAACAGCATTGTTTTTGAATTTGGGACAATCTTGAGACGAAAAGTGCAGTGTAATTTAACAGGTTACTTTTTAATAATGAGGATGTTATAAAAGATAACAAATGTGTCGATAAACATATGGGACTTCTAATCTGGATACAAATCAATATATATATGAGAAAGAGTTTTAATTTTGATAGTGTAACTTACAATTCTTACAAAGTTTACAAAATTGCAATTTGGTTCCCGGTAAAACTCTCAAAAGAGAATTTTCATTTTAAAAGGCTTGACAACAATTGACACGAACTCAAAAGCTGCAAGCTTTTTGTAATTGTCAGTCTGTTCCCAAAATATAAAGTTAAGCACAAGACCTTGACAAAGTTTGACAGAAATCCAATTTTTGGCCGAGTTAATGAATCTGGAATAATTCTAAAAGGGTCAGACAAAATTTAGTGGATTACTTTTGAGAAGATAAAATGTTTTTTGAAAAGAAGATAGGGAAGCAAAACATGTCAATGCCTGATTTCTGTTTTAAAACCATTTTGAGAATTCTTTATTGGACTGTAAAGTCTCTCCAGGTAACATGAACAAGAAAAGATGGTAGCTGTTGCATGTGTAAAATGGTATGCGGAAAGGATTAAGGGTAGGAGAAAGAGCTGGGCAAAGGGGACACCATATGCAAACTGTTTAAAGGGAGCTGAATTTGATAATTTGGCCATCAACTGAGATATTGGAACCACACAGGGGGAGATAAGCAAAGATCTAGAGACAGAGATCCCCGTTGACATGGGATAGTTAACATGGCCTAAAGAGTAAGGAAACATTTAAAATGATCAAAACAATAGAGAAACTGACATGAAGAGAATCTTAGGATGATCGTAAACAGGAAGAAGAAACCTTAGGCGTAAATCTATTCGGAATCTGTAGTTGAGGCAATTGAAGGGTAGGGAGAAATAATACTTAACAACAATTTACTACAAGATGGATCTGTATGGCGGAGATCGGGTCTGCACCCGCCTGTGCCCGCTCTTGCTTCACCCCTTCCCCGCCATCCGGAAAATTCTGCCCAGGGGATTATAGGAACACAGGAACAAGAGGAGGCAATTCAGCCCCTCCAGCCTGTTCCACTATTCAATCAGAGGTGTTAGCTGCTGCTCGGAGTGGTAAGGTTGTGGGTTTAACTCCTTCTCCGGGACTTGAGCACAAAAATCTAGGCTGACACTCCACTGTCACACTGGGGGAGTGATGTGCCCCTGGAGATGTCATCTTAAAACTGTGTCTGCTCTCCCAGCTTGATATCAAAGATGTAAATAGATTTTGATTTGTTAAGGGTGAAACTTTAATTTAGAATAAATGGGGAAGTTGTGATCTACATATACCTTTAAGGGGGCATATCTTAAACAACTGTCTATCAGTACCCATCATGAGACAGGATGTGATGCATTAGTCCAAGTACTCAGTGGACATAGCATCCCAGTTAGTTACCATTGTATGTATATAGTCTTATCATCAAATGAAGAGCCCACATTATTGTTTGACCAAAACAAAAACAGAATTACCTGGAAAAACTCAGCAGGTCTGGCAGCATCGGCGGAGAAGAAAAGAGTTGACGTTTCGAGTCCTCATGACCCTTCGACAGAACTTGCGTTCGAGTCCAAGAAAGAGTTGAAATATAAGCTGGTTTAAGGTGTGTGTGTGGGGGGCGGAGAGATAGAGAGACAAAGAGGTGGAGGGGGGGGGTGGGGGTGTGTGGTTGTAGGGACAAACAAGCAGTGATAGAAGCAGATCATCAAAAGATGTCAACGACAATAGTACAATAGAACACATAGGTGTTAAAATTAAAGTTGGTGACATTATCTAAACGAATGTGCTAATTAAGAATGGATGGTAGGGCACTCAAGGTATAGCTCTAGTGGGTTTTTTTTTATATATAATGGAAATAGGTGGGAAAAGGAAAATCTTTATAATTTATTGGAAAAAAAAGGGGAAGGGGGAAACAGAAAGGGGGTGGGGATGGGGGAGGGAGCTTACGACCTAAAGTTGTTGAATTCAATATTCAGTCCAGAAGGCTGTAAAGTCCCTAGTCGGAAGATGAGGTGTTGTTTCTCCAGTTTGCGTTGGGCTTCACTGGAACAATGCAGCAAGCCAAGGACAGACATGTGGGCAAGAGAGCAGGGTGGAGTGTTGAAATGGCAAGCGACAGGGAGGTTTGGGTCATTCTTGCGGACAGACCGCAGGTGTTCTGCAAAGCGGTCGCCCAGTTTACGTTTGGTCTCTACAATGTAGAGGAGACCACATTGGGAGCAACGGATGCAGTAGACTAAGTTGGGGGAAATGCAAGTGAAATGCTGCTTCACTTGAAAGGAGTGTTTGGGTCCTTGGACGGTGAGGAGAGAGGAAGTGAAGGGGCAGGTATTGCATTTTTTGCGTGGGCATGGGGTGGTGCCATAGGAGGGGGTTGAGGAGTAGGGGGTGATGGAGAAGTGGACCAGGGTGTCCCGGAGGGAGCGATCCCTACGGAATGCCGATAAGGGGGGTGAAGGGAAGATGTGTTTGGTGGTGGCATCATGCTGGAGTTGGCGGAAATGGCGGAGGATGATCCTTTGAATGCGGAGGCTGGTGGGGTGATAAGTGAGGACAAGGGGGACCCTATCATGTTTCTGGGAGGGAGGAGAAGGCATGAGGGCGGATGCGCGGGAGATGGGCCGGTCACGGTTGAAGGCCCTGTCAACGACCGTGGGTGGAAAACCTCGGTTAAGGAAGAAGGAGGACTTGTCAGAGGAACTGTTTTTGAATGTAGCATCATCGGAACAGATGCGACGGAGGCGAAGGAATTGAGAGAATGGGATGGAGTCCTTACAGGAAGCAGGGTGTGAGGAGCTGTAGTCGAGATAGCTGTGGGAGTCGGTGGGTTTGTAATGGATATTGGTGGACAGTCTATCACCAGAGATTGAGACAGAGAGGTCAAGGAAGGGAAGGGAAGTGTCAGAGATGGACCACGTGAAAATGATGGAGGGGTGGAGATTGGAAGCAAAATTAATAAATTTTTCCAAGTCCTGACGAGAGCATGAAGCGGCACCGAAGTAATCATCGATGTACCAGAGAAAGAGTTGTGGAAGGGGGCCGGAGTAGGACTGCAACAAGGAATGTTCCACATACCCCATAAAGAGACAGGCATAGCTGGGGCCCATGCGGGTACCCATAGCCACACCTTTTATTTGAAGGAAGTGAGAGGAGTTGAAGGAGAAATTGTTCAGTGTGAGAACAAGTTCAGCCAGACGGAGGAGAGTAGTGGTGGATGGGGATTGTTCGGGCCTCTGTTCGAGGAAAAAGCTAAGGGCCCTCAGACCATCCTGGTGGGGGATGGAGGTGTAGAGGGATTGGACGTCCATGGTGAAGAGTAAGCGGTTGGGGCCAGGGAACTGGAAATTGTTGATGTGACGTAAGGTGTCAGAGGAATCACGGATGTAGGTGGGAAGGGACTGGACAAGGGGAGAGAGAAGGGAGTCAAGATAACGAGAAATGAGTTCTGTGGGGCAGGAGCAAGCTGAGACGATCGGTCTACCGGGGCAGTTCTGTTTGTGGATTTTGGGTAGGAGATAGAAGCGGGCCGTCCGAGGTTGGGCGACTATCAGGTTGGAAGCTGTGGGAGGGAGATCCCCAGAGGAGATGAGGTCAGTGACAGTCCTGGAAACAATGGCTTGATGTTCAGTGGTGGGGTCATGGTCCACACCTATGTGTTCTATTGTACTATTGTCGTTGACATCTTTTGATGATCTGCTTCTATCACTGCTTGTTTGTCCCTACAACCACACACCCCCACCCCCCCCCCCCCCACCTCTTTGTCTCTCTATCTCTCCGCCCCCCACACACACACCTTAAACCAGCTTATATTTCAACTCTTTCTTGGACTCGAACGCAAGTTCTGTCGAAGGGTCATGAGGACTCGAAACGTCAACTCTTTTCTTCTCCGCCGATGCTGCCAGACCTGCTGAGTTTTTCCAGGTAATTCTGTTTTTGTTTTGGATTTCCAGCATCTGCAGTTTTTTTGTTTTTATCTCTGTGTTTAATTGACTGCCACTGCTCTTCAAGAAATGCCTACCTCCTTGAAAAAGTTCTGTTCCTCTCTGCGACAAGATTTCCGTATCTCTCTGTTGTCTTGCTCACCTTCTTTGCTTTCCATTTCCCTCCTAGTGTTTGACAAGGTGTTTACTCAAACCCGCTTTCACAGCCATATCTCCTTTCTCAGTGACTGTCTCCGTCTCCGACTTACCCCACGTGGATTTCAACTGAAATTCCACCCCTCATATTTCGAACCCACCCAGGATTACAGGTATCTCCGGGACATAAAATGTTTCTCGGACTGCTGTTCCCGTCACATTCTGAAATCCACACTCAGTGCCATGCGCCGCCATATGAACACACTCGACCTCTCCCTCCAGCAGCACCGCCGTACCCTTTTTCAAAGCTGCGCGTGCCCCCAGTTTCATTTTATCCTTCGGCTCATCTGACGCCTCAACAAGAAACTTTTTCTCTTTCTCTCAAGTGCTAAGGAACGCAAGCTACAACAACTCATCGACACCAACACCCATCTAGGACCCCCCACCCCTGCCTGTTCCTCCGTCCCCACCCTTTCTTCCAATCCCAATCCCAGCCGTGTATTCACTATACCCCCTGACCTTCCCCTCTCCGATGCTGAACGCTCAGTGTTCAGCAAAGGACTTAGTTTCATACCCTTACGCCCTCACCTCAATGAATTTCGGGCTCGGCATGATACTGAACTCTTCTTCCGCCGTCTTCGTCTCCGGGCTCACTTCTTTGGGCAGGAGTCCTCTCCCAGTTCAACGGATCCTTTTACCCATCTCCAATATTCTCCCTCCACCTGGACCCCTCCCTCTGGATTCTTACCTTCTCTCGATCTTTTCATTGAGAACTGTCGGCGCGACATTAGTCGTCTCAATTTCTCTGCTCCTCTCACCCATTCTAACCTGTCTCTCTCTGAACTTACTGCACTCCATTCTCTCAGGTCCAACCCTGACATTGTCATCAAACCCGCTGACAAGGGTGGTGCTGTTGTTGTCTGGCGCATTGACCTCTACCTCGTGGAGGCTGAACGTCAACTCGCAGACACTTCCTCCTACTTCTCCCTGGACCATGACCCCACCACTGAACATCAAGCCACTGTTTCCAGGACTGTCACTGACCTCATCTCCTCTGGGGATCTCCCTCCCACAGCTTCCAACCTGATAGTCGCCCAACCTCGGACGGCCCGCTTCTATCTCCTACCCAAAATCCACAAACAGAACTGCCCCGGTAGACCGATCATCTCAGCTTGCTCCTGCCCCACAGAACTCATTTCTCGTTATCTTGACTCCCTTCTCTCTCCCCTTGTCCAGTCCCTTCCCACCTACATCCGTGATTCCTCTGACACCTTACGTCACATCAACAATTTCCAGTTCCCTGGCCCCAACCGCTTACTCTTCACCATGGACGTCCAATCCCTCTACACCTCCATCCCCCACCAGGATGGTCTGAGGGCCCTTAGCTTTTTCCTCGAACAGAGGCCCGAACAATCCCCATCCACCACTACTCTCCTCCGTCTGGCTGAACTTGTTCTCACACTGAACAATTTCTCCTTCAACTCCTCTCACTTCCTTCAAATAAAAGGTGTGGCTATGGGTACCCGCATGGGCCCCAGCTATGCCTGTCTCTTTATGGGGTATGTGGAACATTCCTTGTTGCAGTCCTACTCCGGCCCCCTTCCACAACTCTTTCTCCGGTACATCGATGATTACTTCGATGCCGCTTCATGCTCTCGTCAGGACTTGGAAAAATTTATTAATTTTGCTTCCAATCTCCACCCCTCCATCATTTTCACGTGGTCCATCTCTGACACTTCCCTTCCCTTCCTTGACCTCTCTGTCTCAATCTCTGGTGATAGACTGTCCACCAATATCCATTACAAACCCCCCGACTCCCACAGCTATCTCGTCTACAGCTCCTCACACCCTGCTTCCTGTAAGGACTCCATCCCATTCTCTCAATTCCTTCGCCTCCGTCGCATCTGTTCCGATGATGCTACATTCAAAAACAGTTCCTCTGACATGTCCTCCTTCTTCCTTAACCGAGGTTTTCCACCCACGGTCGTTGACAGGGCCTTCAACCGTGTCTGGCCCATCTCCCGCGCATCCGCCCTCATGCCTTCTCCTCCCTCCCAGAAACATGATAGGGTCCCCCTTGTCCTCACTTATCACCCCACCAGCCTCCGCATTCAAAGGATCATCCTCCGCCATTTCTGCCAACTCCAGCATGATGCCACCACCAAACACATCTTCCCTTCACCCCCCTTATCGGCATTCCGTAGGGATCGCTCCCTCCGGGACACCGTGGTCCACTCCTCCATCACCCCCTACTCCTCAACCCCCTCCTATGGCACCACCCCATGCCCACGCAAAAAATGCAATACCTGCCCCTTCACTTCCTCTCTCCTCACCGTCCAAGGACCCAAACACTCCTTTCAAGTGAAGCAGCATTTCACTTGCATTTCCCCCAACTTAGTCTACTGCATCCGTTGCTCCCAATGTGGTCTCCTCTACATTGGAGAGACCAAACGTAAACTGGGCGACCGCTTTGCAGAACACCTGCGGTCTGTCCACAAGAATGACCCAAACCTCCCTGTCGCTTGCCATTTCAACACTCCACCCTGCTCTCTTGCCCACATGTCTGTCCTTGGCTTGCTGCATTGTTCCAGTGAAGCCCAACGCAAACTGGAGGAACAACACCTCATCTTCCGACTAGGGACTTTACAGCCTTCTGGACTGAATATTGAATTCAACAACTTTAGGTCGTAAGCTCCCTCCCCCATCCCCACCCCCTTTCTGTTTCCCCCTTCCCCTTTTTTTTCCAATAAATTATAAAGATTTTCCTTTTCCCACCTATTTCCATTATATATATATATAAAAAAAAACCCACTAGAGCTATACCTTGAGTGCCCTACCATCCATTCTTAATTAGCACATTCGTTTAGATAATGTCACCAACTTTAACTTTAACACCTATGTGTTCTATTGTACTATTGTCGTTGACATCTTTTGATGATCTGCTTCTATCACTGCTTGTTTGTCCCTACAACCACACACCCCCACCCCACCACCCCCCACCTCTTTGTCTCTCTATCTCTCCGCCCCCCACACACACACCTTAAACCAGCTTATATTTCAACTCTTTCTTGGACTCGAACGCAAGTTCTGTCGAAGGGTCATGAGGACTCGAAACGTCAACTCTTTTCTTCTCCGCCGATGCTGCCAGACCTGCTGAGTTTTTCCAGGTAATTCTGTTTTTGTTTTGGATTTCCAGCATCTGCAGTTTTTTTGTTTTTATTATTGTTTGACCAATCCTTTTGTGTGATCTGGGCATTTGCAATAAACAGAAGAGCACAACAGAGTAAAGGGGTGATAATGGGACAGCTGCCTGTTTTACATATCTTCCGATTTCACTTCCTTTGAATTCAATAGAGATTAAATATTGGAGAAATGTGTAATGGGGGATAACCCTGTGTTACACAGCTGAAAAAAAATCAAAATTGATCTCCTACAAATACAAACTATTGATAGAGAAACAAAGCCAGTTCTAAGGTAATTGATTGTACCTAGCTTTCAGTTGTGGCTCCATTGCTGGCACTTTTATGTCTGAGTTACAAGGTTGTGGGTGTAAGCCCCACCTCAGAGACCCTCCCTATGTCATATCATGGGAGTGCTGCATCATCAGACTTCTCAATTCTGGATGAGATGTTTAAACTAAGGCCACGCCTGTCCTCTGAGGTGATTGTTAAAGATCCTGTGGCATTATATTGAAGAAGTGTAAGGGAATACTTTTCAGCGTCCTGGCCAATTTCTACCCAGCGAATGGTTTGGATCCAGAATGCACTGCCTGAGAGCGTGGTGAAGGCAGATTCAATTGTGGCTTTCAACAGGGAATTGGATAAGCAACTGAAGAGAGAAAAAAAGCAGCATGGGGAAAGGACAAGGGAGTGGGATCAGCAAAGTTGCTCTTGCAGAAGGTCAGCATGGACACAAAGGGCAGAAGGGACTCCTTCTGTGCTGTAGCCATTCTATGCATCCATGAACATTTGTGTCTTAACCAACCTCATTTTAAAAACAAAAAAGTATCTGGTTAATATCAAGTTCTTATGGGAGTTTGCTGAGCACAAATTAGCTGTTGTTTTCCTTCAAGCGATCCATTTTAATCAGTGCTTCATTGGCTGTCAAGCTCTTTGTGACATCCCAAGGTCATAAAGGGTGCTATGCAATGCAAGCCTTTCCTTTCGAGGCAGGGACATGCTGGTCAAGGTTAGTGGGCTAATTCTGCAATCCCAGCCTCTCAGCAGTGACACATGGCACTGTAGAAGAGCGAGATCAAGAAGATGACCCCAGTGACGTAGCCTTGATTCTCAAATCCACAATTTCTGCAAGTGTATGGCTTCTCATAGGGAGCGCAGAATTAACCTTTGCATGTCCATCTGTGTTTAAGCATGAAATTAAGGAAGTGCTAAGTTATTTTTTGCTTCTTCCGGGTGTCCTAAAGTGCTTTACACCCAATAAATTTATTTCAATAATTTCCATTCTGAAAAAGGTGTCGCGACAGGTAGAGCAATCCATTTGATCTGGAATCGACCATCGGGCTTCAGGTGATTATTATCACTAATGGAGATAATTACAGACAAAACTGGAACCACTTAGCAGGTCTGGCAGCATCCATGGAGAGAGAGACAGAGTTAACGTGTCAGGTCGCTGAACATTCATCAAAAACATTCATGATTAATAATCCCAACGAAAGCTGCATTGTGTTTGCCAGGTTTTGTTCTGCCACCGTGTTTGTTGTCAATTGATTGACCAATTCAACCCGGTCACACCGAGAACGTACAGCAGGCCCAGATAAAGCTCAAGAGCAGGATTTTCCCCACACCGGGCGGGCACAGTGGGCAGGCCCGAAAGTGTCTGTGCAATGGTCAGCCACCCGCGATCGGGCCCCCTACCGCGATTTCACACTGGCTGGCCAATTTGACGGCCGGCCACAGCGTGAATCGTGCGCTGCAACACCCAGCGCTTCCTGGGTGTGGTGGAGCAGGGCGAGCGCCGAAGTCAGCGCATGCACGTGGGCGCGCGCAGTGAAAACTCCCTGAAGGCACAGAGCTGCCTCAGGCAGCCGAAGGCTTATAACATTAAAAATAAAGATTTTAAAAAAATAAAGAAGACATGTCACCTCACGTGGCTCTGTCACATGAGCAGGGACATGTTGCAAATGAGTTCTGGAAACTTTTATTTTATTTTTAATGAACTTCAGAAACCTCACCCCGCCCGTGGATGAGGATTCCTCAATAATCGAAAGGTCGCTTGGCTTATTCACCCACCTGCCAACCGTAAGGTTGGACGGGCAGGGAAAAATTCGGTCCAATTAATTTATTGATGGGCTTAATAGCCATTTTAATTGTCGGCGGGCGCACTGCTGACTCCCCCGTGTGTCCGCCGACCGAAATATCGAGCGAGTGGGCACCTGTACAGCGAGGTGGAAATTCAGCCCCAAGAGTAGTTCCTTCCCACCCAGAAGGTAGAAACAGTTCAGACCAGTGCTCTTATTTCCCAGTTTTCACTGGTGTTCCATTTTAAAATGGACAAAACCAGTTTGGACCAGTATTCTTATTTCCCAGTTTTTACTGGTGTTCCATTTTAAGATGGACAAAACCAGTTTGGACCAGTATTCTTATTTCCCAGTGTTTTACTGTTTGTTCCTTCTGGGCAGCTGAAAGATTCAGCTGTTTGTTTTCTGTTACTATAATCTGCCATCCAAATAATTAGCAAGTGCATAAACCGCCTAATTGAATAAGACAGACTGTCCAACTTGCGAATGTATTAAACAGCTGAGGTTTGCCACTGGAGGGCATCATAGTTTCATTGTTTGTTCTCTGCTTCTCTCGCTCCCTCTCTCTCAGTCCTTGCTGCTGATTAATTAGCATATTCAGAGAGTCAGATGAGGTACTTCAGCTCCACTTCAACTCTTCCCCAATCTATCAACCCTTTCGCCGCGTTTATTAGCTGAATTTATGGTGCTTACAGGTGGAATGAGTCCCTGTGATTTCACCGCGAGGGTGTTGGAAGAAAACCTGGAGGCTGTGTCAGAGATGGGATAAATTAAGCTAGCTTTAAACTGTAAAACGAATTAAAGAAGTTGTTTGGACTAGTGGGTGGAGACAATGGCCCCAGGAGAAGTCTGAGTGAGGGCACTGTTCTACAGTGACACGAGTCTCAATTTTATGAATGGACAGGACATTCATGAACAGTGTGCCTGTGAGTTGCTGAAATGTGGGTGGTCATAGGGTAGTGCACATTCATAAAACAAATTAGTTGAGTTCCAGCAATTTTATTCCAGAATTAGTGCCAATTTGGGAAATTGCACAACCTCAGTTCTCCATTTACAATTGGACTTGCTAATTCACAGTGATTGAACGAGTCAATTTCTGTTTTTGGTTGATGACCTGTCAAAAGTCATTGGCCTGAACTGTTAACTCAGTTCCTCCATGATGTTGCCTGGGTGATTTCAGTGGTTCCTGCTGTTATTTCAGTTTTCCAGCATCGACAGTGCTCTGCATCGTTTGTGAGGTTTGGAATCGTAGATCTTTAACTCGAGTTCTGTCGGGAGTTATGTTTTTTGCAGAAACTGCAAAAAAAACATCCTCGATCTTTGTCCGGATGAGTCATCAAGTAAGTCTTGTGAACATAAAGATGTTGATTTGCAAGCAGAAGGCTTCTTGAAGTGCAACAAATGCAGTCAGCGCTAAAGTCAGTGTTAGTTTTCACATAGAGAGAGAGAGAGTTTGGTCTGTCTGTGGGGAGTTTAGAACTGGGGCTTGAATCTACATAAGTAAATGTGGTGGCCTAGTGGTTATGGTTCTGGATTCTTAGCCGTGAAGTTCTCAGGGTAACTTTCAACAGTGCTGCCACGGTAGTAATCTGGCAGAGCAGGTCTGATATAATGCCAAATTTCAGACTCTTGACAGAAGAACCGAGGGGAGATGAGAAGGTTTTTTTTTTAATGCAGTGAGTTGTTATGGTCTAGAATGCAATAAATGCATGGGAAGTGGAGGCAGATTCAAGTGTAACCTTCAAAGGGGAATGGAGCATGGAAGCAGGCCATTGGGCCCAATATCCCTGTGCAGTCTCCTGGAAAGAACAACCCACAGATGCTGTCTGAGTAACTGAGTTTCCAGCATTTTCTGTTCTTTATTCCTGAGAATGGATGTTGTCCATTGAGGCCCAGAGAGAAAATGGAGCCTGGTAACATTGTTGATGGCCACTTCCCTAATCGGCAAACTGCAAGCCCGAAATCAAGCTAGGCTTCAGGCCTAGGTTTTGAGTGTGGCATTTCAGACTTGGCCACTTGGTTTATTGTTTAATATTTACTCCCAGTATCTTCCAGGCTATAATATGTTGAACTGATTTTTGACAAACATTACAATGTTGCGAAAATTTAGAATAACTAAATCATAGAATGGTATAGTAGAGAAGGAGGACTAGATTCCGGTTCTATCAAAGGAAGTTTGGAACTCTCTTCTACAAACAGCAATTGATCCTAGATCAAGTGTTAATTGTAAATCTGAGATTGATCAATTTTTGTTAATCAAAGGTATTAATGAATATGGGCAAAGAGCTTTGGGCTTTGGTCGCTCATGATCTCATTGAATGAAAGAACAGGTTTAAGGTCTAAATGGCCTCCTCCTGTTCCGATATTCCTATGTTCCTAAAACATTTGGCCCATCCGGTCTGTGCTGCCGTTTTTTTGAAGGGAAATCCCATTAAGCCCCATTCCCCTTCTCTTTTCTCATATTTTTACATATTTTTCCCTTCAAGTATTTATCCAATTCCCTTTGAAAGCTACAATTGAGCCTGTTCCCACCACCCGATCTGGCAGTGCATTCCAAATTCTCGTTTGATTAAAAAAAAGGCTTCATGTTGCCAATGGGTCTTTTAACAGTCCTTAAATCTGTAGCCTCTGGTCAACAGTTCTTTAGCCATTGAAACAATTTCTCTTTATTTACTCGAACTAAATTCTTCACGATTTTAAACGCCTCTGCCAAATCTCCTCTCAGCCTTCATTGCTCTAAGGAGAACAGCCCCAGTTTCTCCAGCCTATCCACATAATGGTAATCCCTCATCTCTGGAACCATTCTAATAAATACTTTCAGCACCCTTTCCAATGTCTTCAAATCCTTCCAAAAGTGTGGTGCCCGGAATTAGACTCTACTCCAGGTAGAGCAGAACTATAAGCTTAACATAACATCCTGGCTTTTGTACTCTTCACCTCTATTTTTAATACCCAGGATCCATCTTTATCAACCTGTCCTGCCACCTTCAAAGAATTGTGTACAAATACCCAGCAAGCCACTTTGTCCACCTCCTTTAAAATGGTATTAGTTAGCATGTACTATCTCTCTTCAATCTTCCTAACAAAATGTGTCACTTCACATTTTACTACTTTGAGTTTCATCTGCCACCTCCCATGGACTGCAGCAGTTCAAGAAGGCAGCTCACCACCACCATCTCAAGGGCAATAAGTACTGGCCTAGCCAGTGACACCCACATCCCATAAATGAATAGAAACAAAATATCGCTAGCATATCTGTGGCTTCTTGGAATCTATTATTATCTTCTCTCTGCTTAGTTTTGTGTCATCTGCAAATTTCAAAGTTTTGCCCTCAGCCTCCATGTCCAAGTCATTGATGTACATCACAAACTGCCTTAGTCCTAGTGTTGACCCCTGGCGAGATTCACTGTGTACCTCCCTCCAACAGCTCCTTGTTTACTATCCCTTAGCCAATTTTGTACCTAAGTAGCTACTGCCTCTATATCCCATAATCTTCAATGTTGCTAACAACCTAACAAGTTTTAATATAATTTCCTTTTCAAGCATTGCTTTATATCATTTGGTGCGGATGGTTGACAGCACAACCAAGGAGCAACTCGATAGGTAGTTGAGGTCCCACTGAGCAATATGCTCACTGGTAATTGGTCAGTGATATTGACCTGCTTGGATGCCAAGCCAGCGGACAGGCAAGTGGGCCTGGATTTCGGGTGGTGGTGGTGGTGGGAGGGGGCACACCGGGGGCATGATGACCAGTCATGGAGGTGGGGGAGGTCAGGAACAGAGTTGCTATGAGCACACTGCATTCTGATGGAGCCCAGAGCAGGGAGGTTATCGCCCGGTGTCTGGCCAATATTCATCTTTCAGTGGATGTCACAAAAACAGATTATCTGGCCAATATCACATTGCTGTTTGTGGGATCTTGTTATGCATGAATTGGCTGCTGTTTTTTTAAAAATTTGCTCCTGGGATATGGGTGTCGCTGGCTAGGCCCACATTTATTGCCCATCCCTACTTGCTCTTGTGTTTCTTACATTACAATAGTGACAACACTTCACAAGTACTTAATTGGCGTAAAAGTGTTTTGTGACATCCTGAGGTCGGAAAAAGCACTACATTGTGAGAGGCAAATCTTTCTTTCAGAGGAACACTGGTGCTTAACTTGCTTTCCTGAAAAACAAATTGTGTTTTTTTTTAAATCTCCACTTGGGCAGATATTCTACTTTTACATCCTGAAAATTGCAGTTTGAATGTCTTATCATAGATTTATAGAATCAGGAAATCACGCAGCACAAAGGAGGCCATTTGGCCCATCATGTGTGTGCTGGCTTTTTGAAGGGCCTGTTCAATTAACCCCACACAGCCCTGCTCTTCCGTCATAACCCTGCAGTTTCTTTTTTCAAGTAGAGTAGATAAAAAAAAATGCATTCCTCCTGGTGAGTCAATCAAGAACTAGAGATCATAGATTCAAAATTGTTAGCAAAATGTCCACATCAGAGATGAGGACATGTTTTTTTTTCCTCAGAGACTTGTCGGGATCAGAGTTGTGAATCTATGAAATTCTCTACCCCAGGGGATTGTTTTTGCTCCCTCGATGAGTATATTCAATAGTCAGATCATTCGATTTTTAAACTCTAAGAGAATCAAAGGATATGGAGATTGGCTGAATTGAGATCGAAGGCCATAATCTTATTGAATGGTGGGCCAGGCTCAAGGGCCCATAAGGCCTGCTTCTGCTTCTACTTACTGTGTTCTTAATTCCATAACAAATTCATAATTGTAAATCCTTCTTTTCTTTTGTAGGTCTGACAAGGTTTGGAAGTTAGGATCAGGTTCACAATGTTGTCTGAATTTGCCTTTCTTGACTGACTGAATACTTGCAGTAGTCCTGGCAGAACACTGACTTGCCACACTCTGGAATGAACATAGCATTAATTGATTTTACTTTTCCTCCCTCCAACTTGCTCAAGAGAATTAAGCTCAGCATTCTTGGTGTGGATAATCTCTTTGTTGCTGGTTACAGTCAGCATTGAGTTGCAGGTCCAACTGATGATGGTAAATCTTCATACTTGCAAGGGGTTTCCACAAAGACTGACGACACATGTTTTAGGTTCCTGCATTGTTAGTAAAGTCACAGCAATTTAACAGGGAAGAGTGAAGTGGGCCAGGGAGTGAAAGTGCTGGATAGAATGGGTAATCAGCAATTGTAGAACTCAATGAAAATATTTTGCTCTCGTCAGTGACATGAAGGTTCAGGATAGCGGAAGCTGGTTCTCGAGGATGAGTTTAATCTAATGTTTAAAACGTAAGAATGATGCAACACACAGCTGAGGCCTATATACATCAGAGTGGTATTGCTCATCATAGAAACAGCAATTTCAGGCAATGCAACTCATAAATAGTTATTAAAAAATGGTCAAATCATTCCCTTGCTGCAATTCACAGAATCGCAGGATTTTAATCATACAAAAGGAGGCCATTCACCCCATCATGTCTGCACTGGCTCTCCAACTGAGCATTATGACCTAGTGCCATTGCCCTGCCATTACCCCATGCACATGCATATTGTTTCTATTCAAACAATCATCTAATGCCCTCTTGAATGCCTCGATTGAACCTGCCTCCAACACACTTGCAGGCAGTGCATTCCAGACCCGAACCACTCGCTGTGTGAAAAAGTTTTTTCTCACGTCACATTTGCTCCTTTTGCAAATCATTTTAAGTCTGTTCCCTCTCATTCCTGATCCTTTTACGGGAACGGGAACAGCTTCTCCCTATCTACTCTGTCCAGCCCCCTCATGATTTTGAACATCTCTATCAAATCTCCTGTTAGCCTTCTTCTCTCCAAGGAGAACAGTCCCAACCTCTCAGATCTATCCTCATAGCTGCAGTTCCTCATCCCTGGAACCATTCTTGTAAACCTCTTCTGCACTCCCTGCAATGTGTTCACATCCTTCCTATAATGTGGTGGGCAGAGCTGTACACTATACTCCAGCTGAGGTCTAACGAGTGTCTTATAAGAATTCAACACAACCTCCCTGCCCTTGTATTTTATGCCCCTATTAATAAAGCCCAGGATACTATATGCTTTACTAACTGCTCTCCTCACCTGTCCTGCTACCTTCAATGATCTATGCACATATACACCCAGGTCTTTTTGCCCCTGCTCATCCTTCAAAATCTCACCCCTTATTTTATATTGTCTATCTATGTTCTTCCTACCAAAATGCATCACCTCACATTTCTCCACATTAACTTCATCTGCCACCTATCTGCCCACTCCACCAGCTTGTCTATGTCCCCTTGAAGTTACACGCCGTCTTCCTCACAGTTCACAACACTCCCAAACATCATCTGCAAACTTTAAAATTGTCCCCTTGCACACCTAGATCTAGATCATGCACTAAGCTCTAGATTGGATTTGCTCTGAAATATTAAGCTTCTCTTCTTTGCCCCATTAAATATATTCCCCTATGTTTTTGAAGATTTTTTTTACCATAAGATCTTTACGTTTTTATGGAAGGTGTGCTTAGGAGGAAGAGGTGACTTTATATCAATAATTCCCAAAGCTCTCCACCACTGGGGGTTTTCTTCACCTCACATCTGCTGTAGACTCATTGACAGCAGTTGATTGCTTTAGCTGGTCAGCATTGCCAACATTTCCATTGCAATTATTTCATTCGCTGTAAAGCGCTTTGGAACGCCATGAGGTTGTGAAAGGAGCTATAGAAATTCACATCTTTTGTTTTTCCTTCCAACGCCTCCATTATAATTGTACCATGTGAGTACCAGGTGACAGGTGAATGAGATGGAGATGTTTGTCATCCATAAATTCCTGTGTTTGTATGTTCCTCTGGTCACCAATTTTAGGAATAATCATTTACAGACTAATTGAAAGGGAAGAACTGCCATAATATTGTTGACACATGATATGAAATGGCCTGCAGTCAGAGTTTGACAAAGCAAAGTCCAACTTGTCCATGACATCCGTCATGTCTTGAGAGGCAACTCTGAGTACTTTCCAAGGTGTTGGAAGGTGAGCAGACACGGATGCTTGGATTTTCATCCAAGGGTGAGTCAGGAAAATTCCTGGCTCAGTCCACACCTTCGGGAGAAAGTGCCCGCCAAGGCGGGATCTTCATTGCTGGAGGCCGGGTGTGAGCTGGACTTGGGCCAGCTGACCCGAGAGGGTGTGAGGAGCCAGCCACAGGGCCTGCCGGGTGGCGAAGCCGGCTGCTTAATTGGCCCACCTAGGATGCCGTGGGACATTGTCCCAGTGAAAATAGAGACAAAAAGACCCTCCAGCCCTCACCTCTTACACTCCCTTCACCCTCCAAACAGTCCTCATGCCCCAGCCATGCCACCTCATGCCCCCAACCACCCCTGTACACCTGCCCCCAAGCTAAGCTGTGCCTTCCACCCGCTCCCTATATCCCCTCATGTCTCCTACCCTGAGCTCTGCCCTTGACTCACCCCCTATGTCCTCTCACGCCATCCATTTCAGGCTCTCTAAAAACTTGGCCTGACTCCGAAAATTTTGGAGGAGTAGGAGATATCTATCTCTGCGATGAAGCTGGCCAGGTCAGGAGTGCCAGATGTGGGCATCTGTTATGAACCAGCCCGTACCCTTTAAAGGCACTCCCAAAATCGCACAGCCCAGGAACGGGGCAGGGAATCCTGGAATTGGGACCCGCCTGTCATTGTTAAAGGGCTCTGGAGTCAACCTGACTCGGTGAAAATCCAGGCTGGAGTCGGGAGAAATAAAAAGAGGAGGGGTAAAAGCACAACCAAGCAACAGGGGTCAGAGGGAGTTTAAAGAGAGGGTCATGAGGTCTGGTGGTTGTGTTACTGGACCAATCATCAAGATAGCTAGAACCATAAATCCAGAGAGCCTAAACTCAAATCCCATCCGTTTGAGAATTTGAATTCAGTTTTTAATTTGAAAAAATGCAGGCTGGTGCCTCTAGTGCAACCTCAAGAGAGTGCTGCACTCTCAAAGATGTTATATCTAGTTCAGCTGTTCACCTGTTAATGTAGATAAGCTGTGGCTCTCTTGCCCAGTTTAACTGGATGTTCAAGCATATCTCTCTGTCCAGGCAGACATTAACAATCCCATAACATTGAAGAAAAATGCCCTACAGATTAATTATCTAGTTGTTGGTGTTTGTGAGATCTTGCTATGTGCAATTTGCCCCATTATGTTTGTCTGTCTGACAAATGGGAATTTACTTTGAAAAGTAATTTGTGTGAATCACTTTGAAATGTTTTTCAGTGCTGTAATAAAGCATTATATTCCTTTTGAGATAACTTGACCCAGTTTCCAAGATTGCTAACAGAAGATAGGGAAATTCTTCCATTTGCTAAAAGCACTACCCAGGAAATGACCATCAGCCATCACAAAAAATAACTAGAAGTCTGGAACAAGAGAGAACAATAATATTACATAAAATTCACATCGTAGTAAATGCCATTCCAACCAACAGGACTGTGCTTCCATTTATGTTCTACACAAAAAACCTCACTTCATCCTGTCAACAGATTTATCTATTCCTTTCTCTCTCAAGCATTTAATCTAGTTTCCCCTGACGTGCAACTCAGCTATTTGCCTCAACCACTCCATGTGGGAGTGAGTTCCACATTCTAACCATTCTCTGGATAAGGAGAAAATACAAACTGAGTTGATGAATGAGGCTGAGAACAAAGATGCAATGAGCAGCAAAGTAAAAACAGAAAAGCATGGAAATACTCAGCAAGTCTGGCCATACCTGTGGAGGGAGGAACACAGCTAATGTAATCCAGGTCGATGACCGTTCATCGGTATGAGAGGAATTTAGAGATTTTACAGTTTTATGGCAATCTCAACGACAGGAGAAATGTTGCGGAGACAGGGTGAACAAAAGAGAAACTTTATAATAGGTTGGAGGTTATGAGGAAACCAGTGACAAAAGGGTTGATGATGATGCAAGGCAAACTGAGACAAAGAAACAAACAGCAGCCAAAATTTTACACCTCATTGCGTTGGGCGTCACGGTGGGCATGAAGCAGACAACTTGGCGAGAAGGTCAAAAATCGGTTTTATTACACCTCATTGCGTTGGGCGTCACGGTGGGCGTGAAGGAGACAACTTGGCGAGAAGGTCAAAAACCGGTTTTACGGCCATGGTGAAACAATTTTGCGATCATCCGCTCTATTCCACAATGACAGGCCATGTTTCCTGCCGTGGGTGTTGGGAGCTTCATTTTTTTTACATTGCATTATAAGCCCTGGACTCATCACCCCCATGCTGGATCATCTGGGCATGTTGGCATGATTGCACGCCAACATGTTTCACAAGGGTACATGAGAAACGTGCATCAGGCGAGCTGCACTTCGCCCCGGACTTGACAATTTGTTTGCTTACCTTTTTCCGGGTAGCACTCGTGGTCATTAGCGCCAGGCTTCGCAGGCAGCTCCCACAGCGCTTTTAGGGGGGCTCATGGGCAGGCCTCTACCTACCAAACTAACTGTAAGGCAGAGGTGGCTTTTCAATGGCTGCAGGGCTAGGGCTTGCCTGGGGAAGGGGGAGAAGTGACCTCAGGCGAGGGAAGAGGCTGCAGGGTGAGGGCTGTACAGGGGAATGGTGTTGTGGCACAGTGGATGGGGATTATACCAAGCTTCTCAAATCCCAGAAGGAAACTTGGAACAGCTGCCACAACTGTTTTTCAATTTGTGTTTTATTTTGAGATGCATGCTTTGAATTCACTAGCAATAAGTCCACTGAGTGTAAGAGGGTTTTTACAAAATTAAATGAAACATTTATTAATAGAAGAAAAAATTTTAAGCACATACATAGGCCTACAAATTACTTCTATAATAAATCCTATATCCCCCAATTAATCTGACTCCTAGTTAGACCTCCATTAAGGCAATATTAAAGCAAAAATAGATTCCAACAGACCCAGGCAATGCACATAGCACCCTGGACAGTGATATTCAAAGTGAATTTTCTTAGCTTCGGTTCCTGTAGACAGCAACTTGATACATAGAGGCAGGAGGCTTTTCACAATTATGTTAGAGCTTGGAATGCCTTGCCTTCTTACACATAGCCTCATCTCCTTTATACATGTTTCTCCCTTTTTCATATAAATTCCATTGTTCCAATATGTCTTTGCAACTTTACTTTTCTCATAATATAAATCTTTCATAGAACTCATATTATCAGTCACCTTTGGGAAAAATAAACACACTGTTTAGCTTTGCTTCTTATGACTAGGTGTAATAATTTACCATCTCTTTGTAATTCAAACTAACCTAGTTTATCTAAAAATGCAAATGTTCCTCATACCTCACATTCTAAAACTTCAGCCATGTTTAAGTATTTAGCATTTCAAACCAGCTTCCTTTTTGATAACTCAAAGCCTCCAGACCAGCTGCCTCCAATTCAATTAAATCCCCCACACACTCATCCACACTGAGAAACTAATCCAAACCCCACTATTAACCCACCTTAACAATAAATCGCAATAATATTATGAAAATTATTATATTTTCACGAAAAGGATGTAGGTGGGGAACGTGTTGAGCTGTGCAAGTGGCCTCGAGAGGGCCAGGGCCGAGGAGGTGGTTTCCAGAGGAGATGAGGTCAGATGGAGATGTGAGGGTGTGCGTGAGGGAGAGTGAGTGGTGATGTCCCTTGAGCTGGCAGTGCGTGAGATGCCAGTGAACATGTGATGGACTTACGAACGTGTGAGTTTAGAATGATGAGATGGTTGCCTTACTCTCCCGTTCATCGTCTTATGCACTGGATGACTGACCTCTTGTGTGCAGCATTGGCACTGACCACCTCTGCCACTGCCTCCCAAGCTGGGGTGGTGAGACTGATGGGCCCCCTACCACCAGAGCAGAGTAGAGTACGTCGTGGCGGGCCGCCACGGTATCCAAAAGGCATCACTGAATCAGGGGGCTGCACTCTTCTTGGCTTTAGGGGCCCCCTGGGCTGCAGGCTTTGTGAACTGTCCACTCAGCTGAAGTTTAAATATGGCTTCCTGTGTGAGGAAGCAGCGAGGTAACAACATGGCGGGCAAATCGGGGGCTGCCGGCCAACGAGACAGCATGGTTTTTTTCCTGCGGCTGCATAATTAAGAGGCAGGAATGGGGCAATATGGTGTGAAAAGCTGCCATTGTGGATGCCGGGTGAAACGTTCTTTTCCCCGGCTGCTACAGCACTTGGTGCAAACCTAGGATGGGTCCAGCGAGTGTAGAAATGACACCAACAGAGCTATTACTAGCTCCAACTCTCCAGGCAAATAGGAACAGTTGTTCAGATCCAACCGTTGTTGAACTCAGTGATAATAGAGCTGGTTCATTCTTTCTTAACCCTTTCCACTCTCCTTAAGGAACCACGCATTTGCCTTCCCGAATTGCTTCTACATTGTTAACTTTTCCTTGTGCTATTTATCTCAGTTTATACTCATTGGCTTCGGTTCAGGCAATTTGATTAATATGCTGGTGGTAGTCACGACAAGACAATCGGCCACCTTTAATCATGGTTCTGTTATTTGCTGTGTTCCAAATCAGTTCATTTCTGCTTCATCGCAGTCTCTAAGAATGACATTGAGCACAAGCATTGGGACATCTGTGTGTGCTTCTTGAAGATTTCCTTGCAGAGACACTGCCTGGCATCGTGTCACTTTGGATTATTAAAATTAGTGAGTGATCCTTTCTATTCTAAGTTGCTTAATTTATTCAGTGACAAGTGTGTTGTGTAATGTGTTTTCTGAAAACCTGCCAGACCCTTTCAGTTCTGGCTCATAAATAGAAAGCAGTGGTGCCAGAACCCCGAAAAAAAATTAGTATAAGCAGCGCGTTGCTAGGTACTAAAATGGATTTACATTCAAATGTTGTTTAGTTTTAAAAATAGCTTTGTGAATACTTAAAACAAAGCACTAATTTGAGTTTTTGAAGGGTTGGATTAATATGACCTTGCAACACTAAATAATTGTAATAATTTCCATAAGCTTTTGCCTTTCACTGAAGCATTTTGTCCAGTAATATTAACTAGTCTTCAGAGGCTTTTGTCCATAATACTTTTCTCCTTATGCGATGGATAAAATTTAATGTGATTAATATAAGTAATGTCTTAAGGTTTCACTGAAAGTCTCTCTCTCTCTTTCTCTATGTTGAGAAGCTTCCTCCAATCAGGTACTCCTTTTAAGATACAATACTGGCTGATAAATTGCACCCCACCACCTCCCCCACCCTTCCCCCACCCCCACAGCCCCTCCCCCATCTCCCACCACAACTCCTCTCATAATTTTCTGTCTATTTGACCCAAGGGGAAAAGAAAACCTGCATTTATAGAGAGCCTTTCATGACCTCAAGATATGCCAAAGCACTATACAGCCAATGTAGTACTTACTTCTGCAGTTATTGTTATAATGCAGGAAATGTAACAGCCAGTTTGCACACATCAAGCTCCTGCTAGCAGCAATGCGATTGTAACCTGATAATCTGTTTTTGAGGACAACAATTAGAAAATAAATATTGGCCAAAGCACCAGGAAGAAGAACTCCCCTGCTTTTATGCCAAAATTATGCCATTGAATATTTTACACTCACATAACAGGGCAGTCAGGAGCCTCAATTTAATATCACACTTGAAAGATGGCATCTCTGACAGTTCAGTACTCGTAATTTTGTGCTCGTGACTTTGGACTGGGGCTTGAACTCAAGACTTCCTTGTTTAGAGGTGGCATTGTTATCACTAAGCTCCAGATGACCTCTTTAGATGGGACAACACATGGATAACCTGCCTTCACAAGACTATTGGATTTGGTAATGGGGAATGAACCAGAGCAGATAGCAGCAGTAAAATTAGAGGGACATTTCAACAACAGTAATTATAGCATAATATATTTTAAGATAATGATAAAGAAGGACATAAGTATGACAAAAACAGGTAACAGGTTAGAGAAAAACAGATTTTGAAGAGGTTGGGAATAGACCTTGGGGAAATAAAATGGGCAAACAATATTGGAAAGCAACCAAAATGATGATTAATAGAATGTAAGAAAAAAATATATTCTGCTAAAAAGAAAGAAACTAAACACCAGTAGGACTCCTTGGATGATAAAGACATGACAACAATTGAGGGTTAAGATAAAGGCTCACTTTAAGTTCCATAGGCAGCAGAGGTGTGTATGATAAGAGAACAAATGAAGAGATTAGGAGAGAAGTCCAAAAATTTAGGAAGGCAAAGAGGAATTATGGAAATTCTTTGGGCGGAATTTTCTGTGCCCGCTGGCATCGGGCATGTTCGGCAGTGTGAGCGGACAATGTGGCAAAAAGACCAAAAATTGGTTTCACGATGTCGTGAGACCAGTTTGCAATCGTCTGCTCTTCCCGTCAATGGCGAGCCGTATTTCCTGCCGTCGGACATCAGGAAACTCATTGTAATACATCTGCATATTATCATAAGCCCATCCCAAAGGAATCATCTCCCTATGCTGGATCATCCACCCATGTCAGCAGGAAAACACACCACTGCAGAACACATCATGACAAGTGTGACACGCAGAAGTCGGGGCTTGCTCACATCCAAGGGAGCAGGCGATGCTGGATCCAGACAGCAACGGGGCCCTGGAGGAACGTCCATCACATGCTGGGCGAATTCTCATGGACATGAGTCCACCACGAAGCAGCTCACGAAAGGTGCAAAGTCACCATTGAGGGTCTGCTCACATCAGATGATGGTCGAGGGTGTGGAGAGGAAGGTCCAGCTGTGTTTGGGAGAGGAAGATGTACCTGGGGGTCGGAGAGGAAGCTTTAAGATCGACTGGGAGAGGAAGGTGTGCCTGGGGGGGGGAGGGGGTGTAAGGTTGATGGGGTGGGGAGCAAATGTGCCAAGGGTGTTGAGGTTGGGTGGGGGGAATTGAAGGTGTTGGGGGTGAGGTTGGTGGGGAAACAAAGGTGTTGGGGTGTGGTGAAGGCTGCGAGGGTGGGAACGAATGTATTAGGGAGGTGAGGGTTGGAGGGGGAGATTGAAGGTGTCAGGGGACATGAGGTTGGGGGTGAGGGAATACAAGAGGAGGTGGATTTTAGGGGAGAAGGCAGCAAGGGGAGGTAGGTGTAAGGGGAGGGGGAAGGAAGGTGTAAAGGAAGAAGTTCAAAGGGGGAAAGGGCTCCAGAGAGGTGAAGGAGTCCAGAGGGAGGCTGGAGTCCAGAGGGAGGCTGGGGTCCAGAAAGGGGAAGGAGTCCAGAGAGAGGAAAGAATCCAGGGGGAGGAAGCAGTCCAGGGGGAGGAAGGAGTGTGGAGAGGGCAAGGGGTAAGGGTGGAGGAAGAAGTAAGGGTGGTGAGGGTGGGAGGGGGAGATTGAAGGTGTCGGGGGACATGAGGTTGGGGGTGAGGGAATACAAGAGGAGGGGGATTTTAGGGGAGAAGGCAGCAAGGGGAGGTAGGTGTAAGGGGAGGGGGGAGGAAGGTGTAAAGGAAGAAGTTCAAAGGGGGAAAGGGCTCCAGAGAGGTGAAGGAGTCCAGAGAGAGGCTGGAGTCCAGAGGGAGGCTGGAGTCCAGAAAGGGGAAGGAGTCCAGAGAGAGGAAAGAATCCAGGGGGAGGAAGCAGTCCAGGGGGAGGAAGGAGTGTGGAAAGGGCAAGGGGTAAGGGTGGAAGAAGAAGTAAGGGTGGCGAAAGGAGTCAGGAAGGGGGAAGGACTTAGGTAGGGGGGGAGTCCTGGGGGTGCAGGGGGCTGTTGGGGCAGAATTCCAAGGGGGGAAGGAGTCAAATGGGTGATATGCCCACGTGAACATGCAAGGGAGGGCTCTGTTGAGTCCATGACTACCTCCTGGGGAGTGAACTGAGGGTAGACATAGTACGAGGGAATGGTGAGAACGACCAAGGGCAGAGTGAAGCGGTAGGGTGGGAGGGTTAGGGTGCAATGGTATCAGTAGAAGGGATGTTGAAAGTGTTTGGTGGGCACTCGGAGGCAGATACGGACCCTGGGAGTGGGAAGGTAGAAGTCGGGGAAGTGAATATGGATGGGGGTGGGATTTTCAGGAAGGAAGGGAACATGCACATTCACCTGGACACCCCCAAAGGAAAAGGGTTGTGGCTGGTAGATCATGGAAGGTGAAGCTGGGGGGGTGGGGGTGAGTGGGGTCACCAGTGATGGGGGCAAGAAGATGGGTGAGGAAATGAGAGTCGCAGTGAACGAGATCAGGTGCTGCATGGCAGTGTGTTCAATGGGTGCGTAGAGATGCAGGTCAGCTCAGGGTGAAAGTGAACCCCAGCAGGCAGCAATGAAAATGCTCAGGACATTGAGATGAGTGTGATGCGGGAAGGATCCCTGTGTATGGGAGTGTGCTTGGGCTGCGTGCAGCTGAACTGCTAGTTGTGGAGTGGCAGGGGGGATGTAGTAGAAGGACTCGCAAAGCTGTCAATGAAGCAGTGGTGACAGAGGATGAGATTGAGTGCGTCACAGACAAAGGTGACTCGGAGGGAGAGGACAATCTCTGAGATTCCTGAGTGGTGACCCAGGGGTGTCCAACTGCCAGTCCTCCTCTCTGCTGGTGCCCGAGCACCCCGGCCTGAATCATTGAGGGGAAGGGGCACCTGGAGCGACATCGAAGTGCCCCAAATCCCCCTCGCGTTGCCATTACAGGAATTCACCCATGGCTCCTGCGATGGAGTGCAGGTCTGCACACATCTCCATGTTCTGCTGAACAAGGACCTCCATGGCGTCTGCCATTCTCCCCATGGAGACCTCCATACATGCAGATGTGGGCACCACTTCATCAGAGAACAGGTGGACACACTCCCCTGACTTGTGTGCCAAACTGTTGAGGGCTTCCAACAACTCTGCATGATGTTTGTCTGCCTTCTCCTGACTCTTCATGATGAGTTGGAAGACCAAATCCAGAGGTGCATCATCTGACTCGGACCTCACAGATGCCTCTTCCCCAGCAATCCTCCAAGTGCCATGGAGCCTAACTGAACCTGCCCCTCCTGCTGCAGATACATGTCCGTGTGGTGGCTGCCAGATTGTGAACCCGAGCCTGTTCTAGGTCCAGGTCCACTGTGGTATGTGTCTCTATGCTTGTGCAGGATGTGGGTAAGTGCTGTGATGGGTCTTGCAGGCTGCTTATTTCCAGCTCTTCATCGGAGGAGGTGTCCTATTAGCCAGAGGTGAGGACATGGACGGAGCTAAGGGACTGGCTGGCTGAGGGAAGAGCTCCCTGTGAACCAGAGTCGAAGTAATTAATGCATGGCAGCAGAGTCAAAAGCAGGAGAGAAAGCATTCACGGTTGTGCTGAGGGAGGGATGGCGTGGTGCAGGACCCTTACCGCGGTGTTTGCCGCCGACCTCACCGTTGCCACAAGCATAGTCCACGTCCTCACCAGTCAGCACGATGGCACGCTCCTCAAAGTGAGCTGGGGGCCTAATATGGGCCACTCCACCCCCTGTTTAGAATCTCTCCCTGCTGATATGAGTAGGCTTCTCCTACATGAAAACAGATGGCGAGAGCTTGAGCTGGACGCATGGCACGGCGTGGAATGTTTGTGCGGTGAGTGGGAGACATGGATGAGATGAGGACCTGGGGCTCCAGAAGATATGTGCCTGATGGGGATTTGAGGGTGTGTGTGAGAGTTAGCAGTGTTGTCCCTTGAGGTGTGAGATCCCTGTGGATGTGTTATTGGTTTGTGAGTGTGTGAGTTGAGAGTGATGTGAAGAGTGAATTACCTTGAGTGGAACAGATGAGGCTTTTCCACCACTGGGTGGCTGCCCTCTTTTGCAGGGCTCCGGCACTGAGTACAGTTGCCACCACCTCCCATGCTGGATTAGTGATGTTGCTGCCCACCCTGTGGCCAGGATATGGATAGAGGACATCATGCAGGCCCCCACTGCACCCAAAAGGTGCTCAATGGGTGGGTCATTAAACCCGGTGGGCGGGGTGGGGGGGTGGGTGGTGCTGCAGTCTTCTTGCCCTTTGGGGCCATGTCTTCCATTCCTGAGCCGGAAGTGCGCACGCAGCTACACTACTTTAAATATGGTGCCCAGCATGATGAGGTGGCGGGTGAATGAGAGCCTGCTGCCCATCGGACGGTGCGCTTTCTGGGAATGCATAATTGATGAGGTGGGTTTGGGACAACGCGGCACGAAAAGCCGCCATTGCGGCCGACGGGTAAAACACCCTTTTTCCTGCCCGCTACTGCACTTAGGGCAAACCTGGGGCAATTCCACCCATTATCAAAGAAATAGTAAAATATTTTACAGGCACATCAATAAAAAAAGGAAGGCTATAATGGTAATAGGACCATAGGATAGCACCACTGGGACCATAAAGAGATGGCACAAATATTAAAGAATTATTTTGCTTCAGTATTTACCAGGGAGATTGAACAGGTAGCCATGACATTAAACGATGGGGGTGAGTAATGCGGTAAGTGCAACTTAAAATAAAAAGGGAATATACCAAATAAACCAAACAAACTCAAGGAGTATAAAGCTCCAGATTCCATTAACATATTTTAAAAGGATCTCGGGAAGAGATAGCAGAGGTATGACTACAAATGTTTTAAAAATATTTGAAAAAGGTATGGCGACAGAGGACTCGTGACTAGCTAACCAGAAAAGTAATCGGGAAGAGTCAGAAGTGTTTAGTGAAAGGGAAATCATGTTGCGCCAATTTATTGCGGTTCTTTGAAGGAGTAACACGTGCTGTGGATAAAGGGGAGCCTGTAGACGTGCTGTACTTGGATTTCCAGAAGGCATTTGATGAAGTGCCTCATCAAAGGTTATTGCAGAAAGTGAAAGCTCATGGTGTAGGGGTAACATTCACATGGGTAGAAGATTGGCTGGCTGGAAGAAAATAGGGTATGCATAAATGGGTCTTTTTCTGACTGGTTGGGCGTGACGAGTGGAGTCTCACAGGATTCTGTACTGCGGCCTTAACTTTTTTACAACTTATGTCAATGGGCAGAATATTTAGGTGGGCGTGCGGGTGCGCGCCCAAACTGATCAGACACAAAATCGCATGAGATGACAGTGGGTGAGCCTCCCAATGTCATCCCGCATCATGTAATTCCTATATTTAAGAAGGGGGAAGAACGTGTCCATGGAATTATAGACCAGCAATTGGTTGTCCTTTTAGGACAGAGATGAGGGGAATTTTTTTTTCTCTCAGAGGGTTGTGTGACTTTGGAACTCCCCACCTCCGAAGGCAGTGGAGGCGGAGTCATTGAATTTTTTTAAGGCGGAAGTATTCAGATTCTTGGTCGGCAAGGGAATCAAAGGTTATTGAAGTTCTGTCGAAGGGTCGTGAGGACTCAAAACGTCAACTCTTTTCTTCTCCGCCGATGCTGCCAGACCTGCTGAGTTTTTCCAGGTAATTCTGTTTTTGTTTTGGATTTCCAGCATCCGCAGTTTTTTTGTTTTTATCAAAGGTTATTGATGCTTGATGGGAATGTGACATTCGAAACACAAGCACCTCAACCATGATCTTATCGAATGGCTGAGCAGGCTCGAGGGGGCAAATGGTCTAATTCTGCTCCTATTTCGTATGTTTGTAATGTAATTCCTATATTTAAGAAGGGGGAAGAACATGTCCATGGAATTATAGACCAGCAATTTAACATTGTTGGTAGGAAAAATAATGGGATCCCTATTAAAGGAGAGAATAGAACAACATCTTGAAATGAGGAATAAAATAATGAATAGTCGGCATGGATTTCAAAAGGGAAAATCTTGCTTGACCAACCTTCTTGAATTTTTCGAAGAGGTTACAGTGGGAGTAGATAACAGTAATGTACTAGATGTAATTTATCTGGATATTCAAAAGGCCTTTGGTAAGGGACCCTAATAATAGACTAATAAATAAGGTAAGAGAATGTAGAGACAGGGGTCAAGTAGCAGAATAGATTGCTAAATGGCTTCAAGACAGAAAGCAGAGAGTGTGAGTAAATGGTAGCTATTCAGACTAATAGAAGATGGGAAGTGGTGTTCCACATGGGTCAGTGCTGAGAACATTACTATTCAAAGAGAGGGTGCAGAGATGATTTACAAGGATGATACAAGGATGTAGAGGGTGTGGTCAAGATGTTTGCAGATGACACGAAAATTGGTAGGATGGTAACTGGTGAGGAGGATAGCCGTAAACTGCAGGAGGATATCAATGGACTGGTCAGGTAGGCAGAGCAGTGGCAAATGGAACTCAGCCTGGAAAAGTGTGAGGTAATGCACTTGGGGAGGACTAACAAGGCAAGGGGTTACATTATGAATGGTAGGGCCCTGGAAAGTACTGATGATCAGGGGGACCTTGGTGTGCACATTCATAGATCCCTGAAGGAAGCAGGGTACATAGATAAGGTAGTTAAGAAGGCATATGGGATACTTGCCTGTATTAGCTGAAATGTAGAATAAAAGGGCAGAGAGGTTATGCTGGAACTGTATAAAACGCTGGTTAGGCCACAACTGCAGCACTGGTGCAGTTCTGGTCACCACATTATAGGAAGGATGTCTTTGCACTGGAGAGGGTGCAGGGGAGATTTACCAGGATGCTGCCTGAGCTGGAGGGTCTGAGCTATGTGGAAAGATTGGGGTTGTTTCCCTCGGAGCAGCGAAGGTTGAGAGGGACCCTGGTAGAGGTGTGTAACGTTATGAGAGGCATAGATAGGGTGGAGAGGAAGGGACTTTTTCCATTAGTAGAGGGGTCAATAACAAAGGGGCATAGATTTAAGTAACAGGTTGAAGACTCGAAGGGGAGTTGAGGAGAGATTTTTTTCAGAGGATGGTGGGAGTCTGGAACTTATTGCCTGAAATGATGGCTGAGTCAGAAACTCTCATAACATTTAAGAAGTATTTAGATATTCACTTGCTTTGCCGTAGCCTCCAGGGCTATAGGCTAAGCGCTGGAAAATGGGAATAGTGTAGTCAGATCTTTGTTGACTGGCACAGACATGATGAGCTGAATGGCCTCCTTCTGTGCTGTAAATGTCTATGAGTCTATAAGTTTATGAGCCTATGAGATACGGGAAATGTGTGGGGATTCCATGATATGTATTGTGATATGTATCTGCACATATAAGGAAAGGATTAACAGGCTGGGTATCTTCTCTCTTGAAAAATAAAGGCTTTGGGATGACCTAATTGAGGTCTTTAAAATTCTGAAATGTTTTGATAGAGTGGCTACATAGCGAATGTTTCCTCTTGTGGGGTAGAGTATAACTAGAGGCCATCAATATAAAATAGTCAGCAAGAAATCCAATAGGGAAGTCAGAAGAAACTTCTTTACCCAGTGCGTGGTGAGAATGTGGAACTCGCTACCACAGCTAGTGTTTGAAGTGAATGGTATAGATGCATTTAAGGGGAAGTTGAACAAGCATTTTAGAGAGAGGGAATAGCTGGTTATGATGCTAGGTTTCAATGAGAGTAAATGGGAGGAGGCTCGAGTGGAGCAAAAACACATGTATGGGCTAGTTGGGCTGAATGGCCTGTTTCTGTGTGGTGTATCCTGTTTAAGGCTACAATTCCCCAACTGGTGCACCCTGAAGCAGCCTGCACAGGAAGTTAACAGTTATGTGTTTTCTTCCTATGAGTTGATGACCTGCAAGTCTCATATATGGAGGTGTCTGACTGTGAAAGCAAGGTGAGGTAGTGGCAAAGTGATAATATCACTGCATTAATAATTCAGCAGCCCAAGCTGGAGAAGCAGGTTCAAATCCCACCACAGCAGCTGGTGGAATTTAAATTCAATTAACAAATCTGGAACTGAAAACAAATAGCATTTAATTATATTTAGTTGCCTTTAAAAACTCACCTGGTTCACTAATGTCATTTAGGAAAGGAAATCTGCTGTCCTTCCCTGGGTTTGGCCTATTTATGAAATAGGGGCAGAAGTACGCTATTCAGCCCCTCGAGCCTGCTCCACCATTCAAATGATCATGGCTGATCTGCTTGTTTTTTGAATTCCACATTCCCTTTTACCTCCAATAACCTTTGATTCCCTTACCTAACAAGAATCTATCTACCTCCACGTTAAAAATATTCAATTACCCCAACTCCACTGCTTTCTGAAGCCCAGAGTTTCAAAGTCGCACAATCCTCTGAGAGAAAAAAATTCTCCTCATCTCTGTCCTAAAAGGGTGACCCCCTAATTTTAAAACAGTTCCCCCCTGGTTCTGGACTCATCCACCAGAGAAAACATCCTTTCCATGTCCACCATGTCAATACCATTCAGGACCTTATATCCTTCAACTAAATAACTCCTCATTCTTCTAAACACCAGTGGAAACAAGCCCAGTTTGCCTGACCTTTCCTCATCAGACAACCCACTCATTCCAGGTATCAATCTAGTAAAACCCCTGCCAACCGCCTCCAATTTGTGACTCCAGACCAACAGCAAGCTTAACGGCTCTCTAAAATGTCACTCAGTTCAAGGGCAATCAGGGATGGGAGACAAATGCCAGCCTTACCAGTGATGCCCAAGCCCCATGAAAAAACAAAAAATAATTGCTAAAACAACTAGAGAGGAAAATGAGGGGAAACATTTTCAAGCAGTGTGTTGCCATGATTTGGAGTGCACTGCCTGAAAGGGTAAGGAGAAAATTGGGTAAATACTTGAAGGGAAAACATTTAAAGGGCTATGGGGAAACAGTAGGGGAGCAGACCTAATGGGTTCGCTCTTTAAAAAGACCAGCATCAGCATGATGGGCTGAATGGCCTCCTTCTGTACTGTACAATTCTAATGCCTCTGATATTGACGCTGCCCAATCTGACACACAATATTTTTTCCTGCTTCTTCGTGTGTTATGAACCATTCTTGTACTGCTTCAATGATCTTCTCAATGGGCCCTCTTCTATTCTAGAAATTTTTATCCTATGTTTGCAGCAGGAGCACTTGAACAAGTGCAGTCTGCTTTTCACTTCAATGTTCAAGGTCCTGTTTTCACATGAAGGCAACACTAATAACCACATGCGCCACTTTCCTCTCCTCCTCTTTAAAGCCTTGATTTTATAGTTTCACAAGAATTTCCCATTGTTAACTCTGTGTTTCACAATTGCAATGCTACATTTAACCTCTTTGTTACTTTTGAAGTTATTGGAGGTAAGGAGGAAGTTTTTTACACAGTGAGTGATAATGACGTTGAACTCGCAGCCTACAAGGGTGGTGGAAACAGAGACTTCAATGACTTCAAGAGGAAATTGGATGGGCACTTGAAGGACATAAGCTTGCAGGACTATGTGGATAGAGCAGGGCATGGGACTGACTGGGACTGAGCTTCAGAGAGCCAACATGGACTTCATGACTTGAATGGCCTTCTTCCATGTTATAATGGCTCTATAATTCCATAAACAAATAAGCGATTTTATTCATACCATATTGTTCAGCAATGTCAATTTGTGGATGCTTCTAGTTCCTTTGTGGCTATCATTGACTTTCTCTTAGAGTCTCTTTTGAATATATGGCCAGGATCTTTAGGTCGGCGAGCGGGGTTCAGCTGATTCGGCTGCGCCCCCGCTCACCGATGCATAAAATGACGCGGGGTGACTTCAGGCGGAACTCCCGACGTCACCCTGGGTCATTTCAATTTTCAGGTCGGCGGGGGCGCAGCCGAATCAGCTGTATGCCCGCCGACCTGTCAACGGCCTATTGAGGCCATTTAAAAACTAATTGATATAATTAATGGGACCCGCCGTCCAACCTTAAGGTTGGCGGGCAGGCTGGGAGCCCTGGCGGGCTTCAGAAAAAGCATCAAACCTCATCACGGGCGGGATGAGGTTTCATGAGAGTTTTTAAAAATTTAATAAAGGTTACAGCTAAAGTGATGGAAATGTCCCAACTCATGAAACAGTGTCACAAGAGGGGACATGTCAGGGAAATTTTGCTTGCGCACCTTTACAATTTTTAAATTTGGCGCTGAGCTCCCTGAGGCAGTGTTTAGCCTCAGGGAGATGACTCCCGGCAGAGGGAATCCACCCACCCACCCCACCCCACCCCCCCCCCACCCCACCCACACAGGGAGCTCACAGCGCTTCCGGGCGGACGTCACACTGGGCGGGCCTTAATTGGCCGCCCAGGTAAAATGGCGATGCGCCCCCAATCGGGGGGACCAATCGGAGGCGTGCCTGCCCACGCCCACTCCTGCACTTGACCCCCGACAGGGGCAAAATTCTTCCCTATGTTCCAAACCTATTTATCTTCACGTGTCACTTGTAATCTCTACATTTGTTGTCTGTGATGGGTATGAGACCATTAATGTAACGTAAACTGTTTAGCAACGATTCATTGATCTTGACCATGATCTGTTTATTCCAACAATTTCTTATCATTCCCTCCGATCAGCATTAAGTGATAAAACACAGGGGGCAAATGTTCAATCTAGTTTGCTTTCTACCAACCTGATAGCCGCATAATACAACGAAAATGGAGGTGAAGATTAAGGCAAAACTGCCATGTAGGAGGCACTCACAGAATCACAGGATGACTCAGCACACAAGAAGGTCATTCTGCCCATCATGCCTGTGCTGGATCGAGCTATTCAATGAGTACCATTTTCTTAGCTCTTTCCCCATTGCCCTACAGTCTTTTCTGTTTCAAGTATTTATCAAATTTCTTTCTGAAAGTTACTAATGAACACACTTCTATCACCCTTTCAGGTATTCCAGGTCACAATAACTCGCTGCATATTTTATTTCTTCCTCACTTTGTCTCTGGTTCTTTTGCCAATTACCTTAAATCTTAAGGTTCATTCAATCTGCTGGTCAAGAGGTAAATATAACTTGCAATACTTGAATCAGTTTTGAACGTGCAGATGTTGAAAGCACGATGGAAGGTCAGCTGTTTCTCTCTGCGCAGATGTTACCAGGCCTGCTGAGTATTTCCAGCATTTTCTGTTTGATTTCACTATTGTAAATTTTGTCTTTGCATTAACCATCAAGATCCCAGGTAGATGGGCTGGCTAATCCCAAAACAAATATTTGCATAAAGATAAGCATATTCAAAAACAATAAGGAAACCTTCCCAAAATATATATCTCTTTCTTGAGGGAATACCTTCAACTCAGGTACATTTACTATAAAGGGTTGAAAAAAAGTGGTGGCACATGACTTCAACTTAGGCAAAAGCCACTCCAGACGGGTTTATTACTTTCTTGTTTGAAGAACAGGAGATTTAGGCCCATCCCTGGCCCTGACTCCCCAAGGGCACCACCTGCTCAATTACGCCCCCCGCCCCCCACCCCATTCTCCACACTCCGGTTCCCACACTCACTCAAGTGGCAGAAGATGGCCAATGAATGCTGAACTTCCTGCAGGCTGGCAGTTACTTGCTGCCCCTTCCCTCCTGTGGTTTAGCATAGGATAAGCCGCAGTTGACTGGTGAGGTCACCAATGACCTAATTCTGTCATAAACGGGTAAGAATATAACTGGTAACCAGTAAGTTTGCTACCTGAAATCTGGTATTAAATTCACTCCCGCTCCCTCCCACCCTGCTCCTTTCCTATCTCATTATATAATGCTTTCTTTTTATTCAGAGTTTTTAGGTTCCCTGTCCAACATCTCTTGATTGTTTGTCAAAATTGAACGATTGTGACCTCTGTTGACGCAAATTCCCATTGAAACATCCTGATTTCCAACACTAACGGACTTAACTGGAGTGCAAACTTTATTGTAAGGTTCTCGGTAACTATTGCCTTAAAACTCTGGTTAGGTTTAGCAGCTTTGTTTCATAGATAGAAGCTGTCCATTTACACGAGTCTGAGTTGACAGTATTGTCATGTCTCAATTTCAACATAATCTGCTGGACGTTGCAACTAATTGTGGCTTATCTATAGAAATGTCACTGTTTGTGTAACATCGATTCTTTAAGCAGATCAATGTTGATTTTTCACCTTAGAGAACAGCCATGATCCAATTGAAAGGTAGAACAGGCTGGAGGGGCTGAAAGGCCTACAGTATTTCTATGCTCCTGATATGATATGAGGTAGATATAGCTTCAAGGGAGCATGTGTTAAACTGCTGTTAATCATTACCCACCTCGACATAGGATGTGATGTGTTAATCCCGTGACTTTGTACTCAGTTTACAGCAGCAATTGTTGAGGTCAGAAGTGCTTACACAGTCTCCCAGTGAACACATGTATATTCTTATCTTCAAACAAAGAATCCACAGTACTTTTTTACTTGTCCTCGTCATATGATTGATACATTTACATTGAATAGAATGTAATATTTCCTAGCTCTATTAATATAACTTTGCCGGATGAGCCATTCCTGAGTTTTGTTTTGCAGAAACGTTGGATATGAACAAGGGTGATGCCAGAACTGTGAGAGGAACTATCAGGGAAGATTAATAGGCTGAGAATCTTCTCTTTCAAAAAGAGAAGAGAGAGGTGGCCTTTATGACTATGAAATCCATGGATGAAGAGAAAAGTGAGGTGAGACAATGGAAAACTTTAAAGCAGTTACAAAAAGAAAAACATTAAAAAAAAACGACTTGCATTTATTTATATCACACCTTTCACAACCTCAGGACATCCAAAAGTGCTTCATAGCCAATGAAAAACTTTTGAAATGTTATCATTTTTTAATATAGGAAATATACAACCAATTTGCACACAGCAAACTCCTACAAACAGCAATGTATTAATGATCAGATAATCTGTGTTAGTGATGTTGATTAAGGTACAAATATTGGGCAGGAAACCAGAGATAACCACTCTATCCTTCTATGAAATAATGTGATCCAAATTTTTGTATCCATCTGAGAAAGCAGACAGGGCCTGAGCGTATATCTCCTTAGAAAGATAGCAGCTTCGACAATGAAGCACACCCTTAGTACTGCCCTGAAAAGTGTCAGCCTTGACTTTAATCCTCAAGGCACGGACGAACCTCCAACACCAACTCAGAAGTACTGAGCCACAACCAATAAATATTGCAATAAGCTCATCTTAACAAAGTCAAAAAGGAAACTCGATTAGGCAGATCACGTTGAAATCTCAATAACGTTGATTGGTTTGTTTCAACTGACATTGAAAAGGCCTGATATTGGGAAGAATTGATTCACCATTAGAGTTGTGTATTTCCCCATCGACTGTGGATGGGGTGGAGGTGGGCTGGGGGAGAGGTGGGTTTAGTAATTTTATTGGGGTTTCTCTTCTGACACTTCTATAACTTAGGAGGAAGGTCACATGTGTAAATGGAGTACTGTCAAAGCTCGACTGAGACTATGACAGCAGAGCAAGAGAATTCCATAAGAAATTTATGAACATATGCATTAGGAGCAGGAGTGGGCCATTCGGCCTCTTGAGCCTCCTCCACCTTTGATAAGGTTATGGCTGATCTTATTGTGGACTCAAATCCACTTTTTTACTCCCTATACCCTTTGATTCCCTTGTTAGCCAAAAATCTATCCAGCTCTGCCCTTAAAAAAATTCAGTGCCCCTGCCTCTGCCGCTACCATTCTCCGGGGAAGAGAATTCCACAGACTCATGACCATTTGAGGGGAAAAAAAATTCTCCTCATCCCCATTTTAAATGGAAGTCCCCTTATTTTTAAGCCGTGTCTCCTAGTGCTAGTCTCTCCCACAAGCAGACACATTCTCCCAGCACCCATCTCGTTGAGGGCCCTCAGGATCTTACGGGCAGGAGTTTTGGGTTGTCGGGTGGGTGTGGTGGGTGGGCCGGAGAGTGGAGAGTGGTCGGGAAAGGGGCCGTGATCAGCCCTCGACTGCGGTTTCATGGTGGCTGGACAGTTAACGGAAAAGTTCAGCACTGCCGGGGTGCAGGTGGGAAGAGGGTGAGTGCTGACGTCAGCATGGGCATGGCGGAGCGTGCAATGAAAGCTCCTTGAAATCAGAGAGCTGCCTCAAGGAGCTGAAGAATTTTAAATCCAAAAATAAAGGATAAGAAACTCTGAAAAAAATGTCCCCACATAGGACTCACTCATCTGAACATAGAGATAATAAAATATCTGCCCAAACATTTTTTGAAAAATTAATATCGGAAACCTCATCCCGCCCTTGGAGGAGGTTTCTTTAAAAAGACAAAGGCCGCTTGGCTGAGTTGCCCGCCTGCCATAAGACCATAAGACATAGGAGCAGAAATTAGGCCATTCAGCCTATCGAGTCTGCTCCGCCATTCAATCATGGCTGATAAATTTCTCAACCCCATTATCCCGCCTTCTGCAACCATAACATTGACAGGGGAGCAAAAAATCCACGTTAATTGAAACATCGATTGGCCATAATAGGCCTCTTAATTGTTGGCTGCCGCACTGCTGACTCTCGCCCCCACCCACCAACCGAAATATCGCGCAAGTGCAGGATGATGCCAGCTCGCTCGCCCAACATCATGGCATGATATTTCATGCCCGATTGGGTTGGGAACGCGCCCGCCCAGGGGACATAAAATTCTGCCCTATGTACTTCAAGAAGATCACCACTCATTCTTCTAAACTCCAATGGATCCAAGCTCAACCTGTCTGACCTTTCTTCATAAGATAACCCCTTCCAGTGATCAACCAAGTGAACCTCCTTTGAAATGTGCCTCATGCAATTATGTCCTTTGTGAAATAAGGAGACCAAAACCGTACGCAGTTCTCTAGATGTTGTTTCACCAAAGCCCACACAACTGTAGCAAAGCTTCCCTATTTTTATATTGCATTCCATTCGTCTTCCTAATCGCTTGCTGTATCTGCATACTAACGTTTTGGTATTCATGTACAAGGAAACCCAGATCCTTCTGTACCACCAGGTTCTGCAATCTCTCTCTATTTAAATAGTATTCTGCTTTTTTATTCTCCCTGCCAAAGTGGACAAGTTCGCATTTTCCCACATTATACTCCATCTGCCAAATTTTGCCCATTCACTTAACCTGTCCATATTCCTTTGCAAACTCCTTATGTCCTCTTCACAACATAATTTCCTACCTATCTTTGCATCATCAGCAAATATGGCAACCAAACATTCATTCCCTTCATCCAAGTCACTGATATCAATTGTAAATACTTGAGGTCTCAGCACTGATCCCTGTGACACTCCACCGGTTACATTTTGCCAATCTGAAAATGACTCATTTATGCCTACTCTATGTTTCCTGTTAGCAAACCAATCATCTGTCTATGTTAATATGTTACCCCCTATACCATGAGCTCTTATTTTGTGTAGTAACCTTTGATGTGGCACCTTTTCAAATGCCTTTTGTCCACCATATCCACAGGTTCCCCTTTATCCATGTTGCTTGTTACTTCCTCAAAGAACTGTAATGAAGTGGTCAAACATGATTTCCCTTTCACACAACCATGGCCTGAATTTTTCAATTGGAGGGCCTGGGAGTGGCTGGGAAACAGACACCCACCCCCACCTCCCTCCCCGCAACCACGATTGGCCCTCGACTGTGATTTCACACTGGCTGGCCAAATGGCCAATTGATGGCCAGCCAGCGTGAAACACACAGCTGCCAGGGTGAGGAGTAGGAAAAGGGCGGGCAATGATGGTCACTGAGGTCGTGGGTGAGCACTGTGAGAGAAGTCCCTGAAGACGGACAACTGCCTCAGGGAGCTGCAGACTGCAAATAATCAAATAAAGCTGTAAAAAGCTGCAAAAAAAAAATGTCCATGCATCACAATCAAGCACCTGAAAGCATATCTCATAAAAATGCTGTCCCCGGATCCTTATTTCTATTTTATTTCCTAACGGATATTTCAGCGGCCCTTGGGTGAGGTTTGATGAGAAATGTAAAGGCCGATTTGCCCATCCACCAACCATAAGGTTGGACAGGCCACTAAAAATCGGAGACAATTGTGCCCTTAAAGGGCTTAATTTCCCACTTAACTGTAGGCGGGCGAGCTTCCAGCTTTTTCACGTCCCCGATGAATGAAATAACACCCAAGTGCGCGATGACTTTGGGATGCTCACCCGGCGTCATCTTGGGCGATTTTACACCCAATCGGGTGGGGCGCGCGCCCAGGTGGGGGTTGTAAAATTCTGCCTCTTGACTTTGCGTTGAGATTTTTTAAGTGTCCTCCTATAACCTCCTCACTAATAGATTTAAATTTATCACTTAGGTGGTTATTACATAGAATTGCAAAGAATTTTATAACACAAAAACAAGCCTTTGATTCAACCAGGCCATGCCAGTCTTTATGCTCCACATGAGCCTGCTTCACCTCTCTTCACATTTAAATCTACCAACATATCCATCTCTTCCTTTGCCTTTTCTGGCTGTCTAGCCTTTTTTAAAATTCTTTTCTGTGAAGTGGGCATTGCTGGCTAGGCCAGCATTTGTTACCTATCTCTAATTACCCTTGAGAAAGTGGTGGTGAGCTATCTCCTTGAACCGCTGCTGTTCGTTTGGGATAGGCATACTCACCCAGCGACATTGAAGGAATGGCCAATATATTTCCAAGTCAGGAAGGTGTGTGGATTGGATGGAATTTACAGGCGGTGGTGGTTTCTATGCCTCTGTTTCCATTATCCTTCTAGGTGGTAGAGGTTATGGGTTTGAAAGGTGTTGTGAAAGGAGCTATGGTGAGTGCATATACAGTAAACACTGCTGGCACTGTGTGTCGATGGTGGAGGGAATGAATGTTTACATTGGTGAGGGAGGTGCCAATCAAGCAGGCTCTTTTGACCTGAATGGTGTCTAGCTTCTTGCATATCATTAGAAGCAAGTTTAGAGCATTCCACCACACTCCTGACTTGTGCCTTTGTCAGGAATATATAATAATTCTCATAATGTTATTGGCATTTATTGTAAAATAGAGTAATAATGGGATGTAAAAAACAAAAAAACTGCGGATGCTGGAAATCCAAAACAAAAACAGAATTACCTGGAAAAACTCAGCAGGTCTGGCAGCATCGGCGGAGAAGAAAAGAGTTGACGTTTCGAGTCCTCATGACCCTTCGACAGAACTTGAGTTCGAGTCCAAGAAAGAGTTGAAATATAAGCTGGTTTAAGGTGTCTGGGGCGGGCGGAGAGAGAGAGAGAGAGAGAGAAGTGGAGGGGGGGTGTGGTTGTAGGGACAAACAAGCAGTGATAGAAGCAGATCATCAAAAGATGTCAACAACAATAGAACAAAAGAACACATAGGTGTTAAAGTTGGTGATATTATCTAAACGAATGTGCTAAAACCCATCCATTCTTAATTAGCACATTCGTTTAGATAATACCACCAACTTTAACACCTATGTGTTCTTTTGTTCTATTGTTGTTGACATCTTTTGATGATCTGCTTCTATCACTGCTTGTTTGTCCCTACAACCACAAACTCCCTCCACTTCTCTCTCTCTCTCTCTCTCTCCGCCCCCCACACACACCTTAAACCAGCTTATATTTCAACTCTTTCTTGGATTCGAACTCAAGTTCTGTCGAAGGGTCATGAGGACTCAAAACGTCAACTCTTTTCTTCTCCACCGATGCTGCCAGACCTGCTGAGTTTTTCCAGGTAATTCTGTTTTTGTAATAGTGGGATGTGTCTATTTGTTTGTGTGTGCGTGCATGGATGTGTGACTTAATTGGTTAATGGTAACTGGTCTGAAGGCTTTGATTTAAACATGAGAAACATGGGCAAAGTTTAGAATATAAGGTAAAAGGGCATTTGCATTTTTTAATAAACCAGAATATATTGTCTTCAAAGGAGGAGTGAAATGTTTCACCAAGCTAGGTGAAGCTTAGAAGCAGTGTCTTTATTTTTCCTGAAGGTTACTGGTAAAACCTAATGTTACGAGAGGTTTTTATTATCAGGAAGATAAAATCTAAAGACATAGTGGAACAATGGGAATTTGCATTCAAAGGGGAAAATGTGTATAAAGGAGCAAAGGCTGTTTGTAAGGGAAGGCATTTTAAGATCTCCCAAGTGTGAAAAGCCTTCAGCATCTCTGTCTCAAGCTGCTGACTTCAAAGGACTGAAGTTAAGAAAACTCACTTTGAATTCAACTTGTTCAGGGTATCATGTTTCTTTGCCTGGGCCTTTTAAAATCCATGTGTCTTACTGTTGCCTTAATGAAAGTGTAACTGGGAGTTAAATTGATTATGGGATTTAGAAGTTATCATAGTATTAATTTGTCGATCTATGTATATATTTAAAAATTATTTCTCTTATTAATAAATGTTTAATTTAGTTTTATAAAACCTGTAAGACTTGGTGGTCTTATTACTACTGAAATCAAGGCACGCATCTCAAAATTTATAAGAACTGCAAAACAAGTTGTGGCAGTTGTTTCAAGTTTCCCTTTGGGATTTAAACAACTCAGCATTTACCATCAGCTGTGCCATAACAGCCTTGTCGATGGTGGACAGGCTTTGAGAAGTCAGGAGGTGAGTTAGCCAACTTAGAATTCTCAACTTCTGACCTGCTCTTGTAGCCACTGTACATATGTGGCTGGTCCAATTCAGTTTCTGGTCAATGGTAATCCCCAGGATGTTGATATTGGGGGATTCAGCAATGTTAATGCCATTGAATGTCAAGGGGAGTTGGTTAGATTCTCCCTTATTGGAGATGGACATTCCCTGGCATTTGTGTGTCACGAATGTTATTTACCACATATCAGTACTGGCCTAAATGTTGTTCAAGTCTTACTGTATATATGGAAACGGACTGGTTCAGTACCTGAGGAGTTGTGAATGGCACAGAACACTGTGCAATCAAATGGAAACATTCCAACCTCTAATCTTATGATGCAAGGAAGGTCATTCATTAAGCATCAGAAGGTGATTGTGCCTAGGACACACACTACACTAGCTACCCTGAATGCATTGATGCTATTAGCCTCAACCACTCCTTGTGGTAATGAGTTCCACATTCTAACTACCTTTCAGGTTTGAAGTTTCTACTAAATTTCATCTTTAGATTTATTATTAATATTTTTGTATTTATGACCCCCTGTTTTTGGATTCCCCACAAGAGGAAACCTTTTTCTCCATTTACCCTATTGAAGAATCTTTTCATGCTTCTAAATCTACTTGTTAAGCCATACCTCAGCCTTTCTCTTCTATTGTTTAGACATTCTGTATTGTTGCTATTACTATAATACAAAACCTGACAATTTGTTACATTCCTGGCATTGGCTTATTTATGATGCCCTACCTGCACTGAAATTCAGTGTTCTCAGTCAATTCAAATCCTTTCTGCCCTTCACTGATGCCTTCTCTAATACCTCATCAACAAATAAAATTGGTATTGATGGCCAAAGCATCTGTAACACTGTAAAGCCACCTACAACTTAATCACACATCATACTCCTTGCTGTGATATATATTTTCAAGCCTCAGGCTTCATTGGCATAAATTGGTTAAAATTAAAGTAAGACTGGTATTCATATGGCACTGTTCACAACCTCAGGAAGTCCCAAAGCATTTTACAGCCAGCAAGTATTTTTAAGGCACAGTGAGTGTTTGACTGTAGGAAATGAGGCAGCCAATTTGCAGAAGCAAAGCCCCAAATTCATCTGTGGTGGAAGCAGAGTCTTTGAATATTTTTTAGCCAGAGGTGGATAGATCCTTGGTAAGCAAGGGGGTATTAGGCTATCAGGGGTAGATGGGATGCAGAGTTCAGGTTACTGCCAGATCAGCCATGATATTATTAATTAGTGCAGTAGGCTCGAGAGGCTGAATGGCCTACACCTGCTCCTTGTTCGTAGGCTCATATATAAATGTAGTAATGAGCAAATAACCTTTTTTAATGACGTTGGCTGAGGGATAAATATTGGCCAAGACTTGAGGGAGAACGCCCCTGCTCTTCTTCAAATAGCGTCATGAGATCTTTAACTTAACATCACATTCAATAGATAGTGTAGTAATTATTGTTTTATCTAATGTGTAATATACCTTTAAGAAGAATGTTATAAAGGACGATCACATGATCTTGAGTAACCAATAGAGGAGTAACGCGGGCTACCTCTGTAGTTAGTAGTCAGTCGTATAGAGATAAGGGTTGAAGCAAAAGCACATATGAGTTGCTGCTGAATAAACAGAATGTTTAAATAAACAGAATGTTTTCCACCTAAGAAGTGTCTGCTGATCAACTCTATCTATAATTCCAACTTGGCCACCTCACAACAAACGTACAACAAGGATCCACAAGACCCAACAAACTGGCGATGAGGATAAAGTGAGGATAAAGCAAGGTTAACAAAAAGAAATGAAGAGAAACAAAATCGGGCTGTACATCGCACAAATACTGTAAGCAGAAATTCCGTTCAAATCATCAAAGTAATTCCCTAATAGAACGTCACGATTCAGAAGAACTGATCCTTTCAATCCAGCCACAGACGATTGGTCTCCTTATATTGAATGCCTCATTTTCTTTTTCCAAGCAAACAAGATTATGGGGCAAGAGAAGAGGCGAGCAATCCTCTTTATCGACGTGTGTGAATATAGCCCATGGCTTGGGTCAAAGTTTGTCAGCACCCACTGCCCCAGATTCAAAAAATTTTGTTGAATTGCTGGACCTCATGAAGGGTTATTACCAGCTAAAGCCCTCTGTAATGATGCAACGATTCAAGTTTAATTCGAGAAATAGAGCCCGGGGGTGGGCGGGGGGCGAGACAGTTGCTTATTATGTGGCAGGTTTGAAGCAGTTACCAGGACATTGTGAGTTTGGTACATCTCTAAATGATGTGCTCAGAGATCGTTTAGTGTGCAGTGTGAATGAGGACACATTTCAGAAGAAATTACTGTCCGAAGCAAATTTAGGTTTTAAGAAGGGTCTAGAGTTAGCACTGGCAATAGAAAGCACAGTAAGGGATTCAAAAGCCATACAGGGAGCGCAAAATAGCCCCATCCTCCACTTGGGGCAGGAATACCCAGCCAAAAAGGGGCGCAAAAATGCAAGACTCTGCTGGGAAGAGAGAAACCCTCGGAAAATAAGAAGAATTGACTTAGCATTGAAAACAAGGAATAATTTCAATAGAGGTGGAAACAAGCAGCCTTATAACGACTGGCAGTTTTAAAAAATTGAATGTTTTCACTGTGATCGAAATGGACACATGATGAGACAGTGCAAGGAAAGAGTCAGGCAGACTTTCAAACAAAAGAAAAAAACACAATGAGATCTACAAAATAGAAGAGCCTGAAGCAACAAATTCAGGTATTTATTCATTGCTTAATTTGAAGGTTGGAGAGACAAAACCAATATATGTAACAGTGAAAGTAAATGGCAGACCTGTTAGAATGGAAGTGGACAGGGGAGTTCCATTCCAGAAATTGGGGAACATAACTTCAGATAGCTGAATTATAGTGAACGTCAATTAAATTTGGAAGAAACTGTTGCCAAATTAAAAACATACACAGGTCAAGACATTCAAGTCAAAGGCATAAGCAGAGTAACTGTCCATTACGGAAATGAATCAGCAAAGCTACCAGTGTTGGTATTGAGAGGCAGAGGACCAAGCCTCTGAAAGTGGCTAAGGGAAATCAGCCTTGTGTGGCCACTGGGATTCCAAAAGGAAGCTGGAAGCATTTCTGTTATAGGAAAGGAGTGTGTAAGGATTCAACAACCTGAAGAATCTCAGGCTGTCTTAAGTCAAAACATGGTAGAACAACAAAAGGAACTCAAAGAGACCCTGCTTAATGACAGAGTTTGAGACGAGGTGACCAGCTTCCAAAAGGAAGAAGAAAACCTGCTGAAAGGCCTTCACACATTACAAGATTCCCTCAGGTCAAAGGTTGTACCCCTGGAAAAGTATGAAGAGAAACAGAAAGAATTCAGCACCTCTCTGAACAAACTGAAGAATGAGTTGGCAGAGAAGGCACAATAATGTCCAATTTTCCAGGAGGCAGCAAACAAACACAAAAAAGAGACGGAAGAGCTGAAGGATCAGCTAAATGAAGCCAAAGGGGCTTTGGAGGCAAAAGTTGCAGAATCTTCTGATAAGCAGGCAAATGAGGAAATTTTGGGAGACCTAACCATTGAGTTCACTCAAGTCAAGCTTGCAGCTGAGAACAGTCTGGGCAATTTGGAAGTCAAAAAGAAGGCCGGGGTTAAAGTCAGTGCCAGAAAGAAGAAGGAGACACAGAAACACAAATGAGGCTTTAATCCGAGCAGCATACAATTATACTTTTGTATGTAGGCCTGGAAATCAAATTGTAAATGCCGATGCACTGAGTCGTTTGCCTTTACGAGAAAATGATAAGGATGTCCCAGTTCCACAGAAACTTGTTTTATTGTTAAATTTCTTAGATTCCTCGCTGGTATGTGCTCAACAGATCAGAGACTGGAGAAGTCGGGACCCAGTCCTATCTCAAATGTGAGGACAAGTGCTTCATGGTTGATCACAAGAGTCTGCAACTGATGAAATGAAACTGTACTTCAACAGAAGACAAGAAGTAATCATCCAGGAGGGTATCTTATTATGGGGAGCATGAGTGATAGTTCCTCCAAAGGGAAGAGAGCCATTGTTAATTGAACTACACAGCGCACATCCAGGGATTTCCCGAATGAAGACCATAGCACACAGCAATCCATGTTGCCCTGGGATGGATGGAGAAATAGAGAGCTAGTGAAGAATTGTGTGCAACTTCAGATTGCAAAAGTTGCCTTCAACAATTCCGTTACACCCTTGGGAATGGCCAGGAAGACCATGGGTGCACATTGACTATGTGGGACCTTTCATGGGAACCATGTTTCTGCTCATTGTTGATGCCCCCCCTCAAAATGGATGGACATTTGTGAGGTGAAGGCACCAATATATTCTGCCACAATTGAGAAGTTACTTCAAAGTTTTGCCATTCATGGACTACCAAAAGTAGTCTTTTCTGATAATGGTGCAGCATTTAGGAGTGCTGAGTTTCAACAGTTTATCAGCCTCAATGATATCACTCATGTAAAAACTGCACCATACCACCCTTCCTCAAATGGACTGGCCAAAAGGGTAGTTCAAACATTCAAGACAGGCTTGAAAATGTTAACTGGAGATTCTTTGGCAAACCAGCTAGAACGCTTTCTTTTCTATTGTAGGACCACCCCTCTCACAACAACAAGTGTTACACCTGTGGAGTTATTGATGAGACATCGTCTCAGGACAAAATTGAGGTAATAAGGCTGAATTTAGGGAGGTAGGTGGAAAAGAGTCAGGGAAGTCAGATTACTAGACATGACTGGTATAGTCATGAGAGGAAATTTATTGTGGGAGAGACGGTATATGTGAAGAGCTTTGGAGGACCAAAGTGGTTTCCTGGTAAAATAAGTGCAGTGGCTGGACCTCTATCTTACCACGTGGAAGTGAAAGGCTGAGTCATACGGAGACATGTAGATCATCTAAGGAAGACAAAAACAAATCACCAAGAAATGACTCCATCAGTGTTCACGGCCGAGTCAACGTTTCCTGTTGAGAGAACTCAAGCCAGTACAGACATTTCTGAAGCACCTGATGTACCTGCAAAAGTTGAGGATACAGGTCTGCAGGTGCCCACTGAAGAACTGGATGTTCAGACAACTCCAGAAAAGGAGGCTGCTGACAAAGTAACTGAAGTTGTAGAGCTGAGATGTTCTACATTCCTAAAAAATAGCCCAGAAAGACTAAATTTTTAAATTACTCATCAGTGTAAATAATTTATTATCTTGAGAAAACTGTAATTGTAAATGAAAGATGTACTTCTGAGTAAAGGGGGAGGGATATAGTAATTATGGTTTTATCTAAAGTGTAATATACCTTTAGAAAGTATGTTATAAAGGAAGATCACATGATCTTGAGTAACCAATAGAGGAGTTGTGTGGGCTACCTCTGTAGTTAGTAGTCAGTAGTATGAAGATCGGGTTTGAAGTGAAAGCACAGATGAGTTGCTGCTGAGTAACTTTGTAAATAAACATGGTGAGCAGAATCTTCTGTTCAGCATGTGGGGCCCACCCCCGCTCGCCGACGCGTAAAGTGGCACATGGTGACATCGGGTGTGTGTCCCGATGTCACCGCACATTCATTCCGATCTTTCATTCGGCGGGCATGCACTGGAGTCGGCTGCGCACCCGCCGAATTGTCAAAGGCCTATTAAGGCCATTAATAATCTAATTAAGCAATTGAACAGGGCTGCTTGTCCAACCTTAATGTTGGCAGGGGGCAGGTGAAGACCCCAGGCAGCCTTCGCATTTTTCATGAAACCTCATCCACGGGCGGGATGAGGTTTCATGAAGGTTTTACTAGTTCGATAAAAATTTTCATGAAAATTCATAAACATGTACCAGTTCATGTGACACTGTCACATGAGGGGACATATCTGAATAATTTTATTTTTCTTTTTTCCCAATGTTTCATTTTGATCTTAATCTCCTTGAGGCAGCTCCGTGCCTCAGGGAGATTTCTGCGCTCTTTGTCGCGCATGCATGAAAGAGCGCAGGCCCCAACTCTCCCTCCTCCTCCCGCCCGCATAGGTAGCGCTGAACACTACCGGGCACGTGTCATGCTGGACGGGCCTTAATTGGCCCACCCACATAAAATGGCTCTGCGCCCCCCCCACTCCCATTCTCAACGAGCCCAATGGGGAAAAAATTCTCCCCAATGTTTTCTAACTAAGAAGTGTCTGCTGATCAACTCTATCTATTGTACCAACTCAGCCACCCTACAATGAGCATGCAACAAGGATCCACAAAACCCAATGGGATGGCATCTTTGACAGTGCAGCATTCCCTAAGTATGGCACTAAAGTGTCAGCCTATGCTTCACTTTGAAGTTTCTAAATGGGGCTTGAACTCATAACCATCTAATATAGAGATAAGAGTACTACTGCTGAGCCTCAGCTGTCTACTCACTCGCCACTCCTCAAACTCAATGATGGGGAGGACTATGGGAAAACCTTCTCTTTCCATTTCCCCTCTAATTCACATTCCATCCTGATTTCATATCCCATATCATTCACTGTTCTTTCGTCATCAGGGTCAACATCCTGGAGTTCTCTGATGAGCAACAAGAGTGCAAGGACTACAATGGTTCAATGAGAAGGCACAGGACCCCATCCCAGGACGACTTGTGATGCACAGTAAATGGCAGCCTTTCCTGTGTTACCCAAATTCAAATAAACAGAAGACAATCACCTTATACCATTTTCAACACAGATTCTGACTCACCAACATTAATTTTCATCAGATACTCAGGGATGAGAATATTGAATCAGATCACAAAGTTATTATTGAAACGTATTAAGTGCAACACAAGCTGATAGACTGATGGCTATCCGTTTCTTAAACTCAATGATATTCATGACTTAAGCATTATCCCCAAGATTTCACATAAAACTGATCTTCACTTCCAAACATTTCTTCCTTTATTTCAACATGGGGCAAAATTCTACGCCCCACCCGACTTGGTCAGGCATAAAATAGTGTCTCGACGTCAAAGCGCATTTGCACAATATTTTGGTCAGCAGGTGCGGGCGAGAGTCAGCAGCGCGCCCGCCGACAATTAAAAGGCCGATGAAGGCCATTAAATTTTCAATTAATGTCAATTTTTCACTGCCCATCCAACGTTACAGTTGGGAGGGGGGCAGGTGAATCGGCCAGGTGGCCTTTGCATTTTTGAAGAAACCTCATCTAAGGGCGGGATGAGGTTTCCGATATTAACTTTAAAAAAAATAAAAATGTTTGGGCAGAATTCTTATTATTTGTACGTTCAGGTGAGCGAGTCCCAAGTGGGGACATTTTTCAGAATTTCATAATCTTTATTTTGGGGTTTTAGATTCTTCTGCCCCCTGAGGCAGCTCTCTGCCTTCGGGCTGCTTTCACTGTGCGCTCCCTTGCGCCAGCGCTGACATCAGCCCTCGCCCTCTTCCCGTCCCTGCCCCGGTAGCGCTGAGCTTCTCAGTGCACCTTTCACGCTGGTTGACCATCAGTTGGTCAGCCAGCATGAAATTACAGTCGGGGGACCGATCATGGGCGGTCTGTTTCCCAGCTGCTCTAGGGCCCACCCACCGTGCCCACCCAACGACCCAAAAACCCTGCCATGGCCTTGCGCTCAAACACTAAAATATTTTTAAGAGGAAAATCAATCCCAAGAGTTAAGGGTTATGAAAGGGCTGGAATTATTGTTTTATTGGTTAATATAACCAGGACTGACCTCCACATTTTAAGGCCCCAAACTAAGCTGCATCCTACTAAAATGGTATTAAATGGAATTTACAGCACAGCAACAGGTCATTCAACTCAACTGGTTTATGCCAAGTGTTATGCTGCTCCAACCTTCGTTCATCTAACTGTATCAGCATATCCTTCCAATCCTCTCTCATGTACCCATGTTGCTTATGTTTAAATGGATGGTAGGAGATAGAGGTGAGTGAGGGGGTACAACACCTCAGCGTCAATTGTCTGATCAACATTCCCTTCAAGAAAGACTTGACACCGCATTGGTGGATTCACTCAACTATTCTTTACCCTTTTCAGTTTACTTGTTTTGGTTTCCATTTTGTAAACGATTTACCATTCCCTACAAGCCCTCTCCCTCTATCTCTGTGGACTCCTCTAAGTCCTCATCGACCCCCAATCAAGCCATGTCACCACCATAGTGTTCGACATTCTTGAATGCTCATCCTAAAACACCTCTACCTTTCTTCCCAGTTTCTGAAGTACTATCTTTTTGACAATACTTTCAGTCAACCATGCTAACTCTTTAATCACTCTTCCTTGTCCCTTTCTACTTATGAATCACATTAAAATATTGACTGTAGTTATTTGGTAGCATGGAACCTGAGTATTGCTGAAAAAGGGAACATTATTTGTCAAAACCTTTTGTCTTGCACTCACCAGGACAATTTGCAAGAAAATACCAAAATCGGGGAAACAACATATTTATACTCACCACTCCTAGTACAGCATAAATATATTATTTCCCCTGACATTGGTGTTTCCATGTAAATTGTCCTGGTGAGTGCAAGTTGAAAGGTTTCGACAAAGAATGCCTCTTTTTTTCATCATATTGACTGTGTTAATGGCAATTGCAAGTCCTTTTTAATATCATCCGTTTTATCCTTTCACAAATTGTTTCTCACAATTGTTGTCCCTCTTTGTTTTTCCTTACCTGTCATTTTATTGTATAACTTAAGCACAGTATTAACAAAAAGAGTTTAAAACACTTCAAGCAACTGGATACATGGGAAATGGGTCATTCGAGTATGTAACAGATCCAAAGAAGGGTACTGGGATTTGTGAAAGATAAACAATTGACCAGTGTCAATCATATAACCCCATTATAAATCAGATATCAAAACTCACCAAGTGACAGGTCAAAGCTTTGCTGGCTATAAGGCACTGCCACACTACTTAGGAAAATCGCAAGGGGCTTTCCAATAATTAAACTTCCATTTAAGGCTGGTACAAATATGGAAGATGTACAGAGATCGTTCTGTTTGTTTCCTTCTAAATTCTCTCCTCTCTCCCTGAAGTCATTGACACCTCAGTGGAATAATCTAAGCCTCATCACTATCGTGGATCTTATATTTTCTTATGCATTCATGGGATGTAGGGGTCGCGGGCAAGGCCAGCATTTATTACCCATCCCTAATTGCCCTTGAGAAGGTGGCGGTGAGCTGCCTTCTTGAACCACTGCAGTCCATGTGGTGTAGGTACAACCACAGTGCTGTTAGGGGGATTGTTCCAGGATTTTGACCAGTGACAATGAAGGAATGGTGATATATTTCCAAGTCAAGATAGTGTGTGACTTGGAGGGGAACTTCCAGGTGGTGGTGTTCCCATGAATCTGCTGCCTTGTCCTTCTCGGTGGTTGTGGTCATGGGTTTGAAAGGTGTTATCTAAGGTACCTTGGTGAGTTCCTGCAGTACATCTTGCAGATGGTACACACTGCTGCTATGGTGGAGAGAGTGAATGCTTGTGAAAGGGGTGCCAATCAAGCGGGCTGCTGTGCCCTGGATGGTGTCGAGCTTTTTGAGTGTTGTTGGAGCTGCACTGATCCAGCCAAGTGGACAGTATTCCATCACACTCCTAACAAAGAGAATGGACAGGCTTTGTGGAGTCAGGAGGTGAGTTACTCATCATAAGAGTCTTATTCTCTGACCAGTTCTTATAGCCACAGTATTCATATGACTAGTCCAGTTCAGCTTCTGGTCAATGGTAATCCCCAGGATGTTGATAGTGGGGGATTCAGCATTGGTAATGCCATTGAATGTCAAGGAGTGATGGTTAGATTTTCTCTTGTTAGAGATAGTCATTGCCTATCACTTTTTGGTGTGAATGTTACTTGCCACTTGTCAACTCAAGCCTGGATATTGTCCAGGTCTTGCTGCATTTGGACATGGACTGCTTCAGTATTTGAGGAGTTGCAAATGGTGCTGAACATTGTGTAATCATCAGCAAACATCCCTATTTCTGACCTTATGATGGAAAGAAGGTCATTGACGAAGCAGCTGAAGATGGTTGGGCCGAGGACACTACCCTGAGGAACTCCTGCAGCAATATCCTGGAGCTGAGATCACTGACCTCCACCAACCACAACCATCCTCCTTTGTGCTAGGTATGACTCCAACCAGTGGAGAGTTTTCCCCCTGATTCCCAGTGACCACAGTTTTGCTGGGGCTCCTGGATGCCACAATTAGTCAAATGTCAAAGGCAGTGACTCTCACCTCACCTCTGGAGTTCAGCTCTTTTGTCCATCTTTGAACCAAGGTTGTAATAATGTCAGAAGCTGAATGGAACTCAAACTGAGCATTAGTGAGCAGGTTATTTCTAAGCAAGTGCTGCTTAATAGCACTGTTGAAGACCCCTTCCATCACTTTACTGATGATGGAGAATAGACTGATGGGGCGGTAATTGGGTGGGTTGGATTTGTCCTGCATTTTGTGTACAGGACATAACTGGGCAATGTTCCACATTGCTGGGTAGATGCCAGTGTTGTAGCTGTACTGGAACAGCTTGGCTAGGGGCGCGGCAGGTTCTAGGCACAAGTCTTCAGTACTTTTGCTGGAATGTTATCAGGGTCCGTAGCCTTTGCATTATCCAGTGCCTTTAGCCATTTCTTGATATCATGTGGAATGAATCATGTGGTATGCCTGGTGCTGCTCCTGGCATGTCTTCCTGCACTCATCATTGAACCAGGGTTGACCCCCTGGCTTGGTGGTAATGGTAGAGTGGGGGATATGCCGGGCCATGAGGCTAGATGCGAGCGTTGACTGTTTGTGTCAACAGGTTATTAGACAGCAGCAATATCATAACTGAAGTCCAAACACAGGCACAAACCACCAATGCAAATGCTGAATGTATTTCCATCATCCAAACAGAGTGGCGTTAAAAAGAAACAGCTGCTGTGCAGATCAATTTTGAGTCCTTGATGTTAATTTCTGTGTCTATCAATATGAAGCTGGGTCTCCATGCATCTCAAACGAGGTGAGGGATTAAGTGGTGCAAACTCTGAGGAAAATGTAGAAAGATCAATAAATGAAAGATGATGATGGAAATAGATGATGTGTCATGTCTTCAGCCAGTGGTCAGGAAGGATTGGAACAAAGACAACATATTGGAGAGCAAAAGTTTAATTACAGACGAGGAAGATGGAATTGCTTTAGTCATTCATCTCTAAATAGCTGGCCACTGCTAAAGCAATTTTCAAATAATTTAGTTCCAGATTTAAGGAAAGTGCACCATGTGGTGTGCCCTCCGCAGACCATATGGCGTTTGATATCATTTCCACCGTTACCTTTCTTGTCTGCTCTTAAAGTTTAATTAATCCCCTCCGTATAGAGGATAGAAAATGGGGTAACCAACAGATGGTGTTAGGATTTGAACTTGGACTAGAGATAACTGCAATCAGTAGAAACTGCAGGTGACATGGCAGCTTCTATTAGTGCTAGAAATGCGAATCCAGTTCTGAAAGGTTTTAACTGAAACCTATTGGAATTTAATGCTTCCTATGTTTTAATCTCACAGTTAAATGGGGAGAGGGTCACAGATCAAGTTTTGGTTTCTCAAGCTGTTTTGACATGGAAATTCGCCAAATGCTTTATTTCCTGCCGAACATACACCAACACAAAATGCATCAAAATAATCTCGGGTAATTTGCATTCGACAGGTTTTCCGAAACCTTTAGCACTTAATGGGGGAGATTGATTCTCGATTAGCTCATAAATTCAGGGAATTAGTTCTGGAAGACAGCAACATGGGGTAGCAAAAGAAGGTAGGAAGGGAGGTGGGAAGAGGGAAGAAGGGGTGAGATAAAGAAAGCAGGTAAGAAAAGGAGAAAACACTATTATAACAATTACAACCTGCATTTATACGGCAGCTTTAACATAATGAAAAAGAAGGTCTTGTGGCTCAGTAGCTAGTGCCCCTACCTCTGAATCAGAAGTTCCAGGCTCTCGTCCCACTCCAGGATTTGTCAGCTACAGAAGGGACATTTGTGATGCAGTTCAACACGTCAATAATCAACCTGCTAATCCTTACAACACACCCCTATTATTCCCCAAAGGGGAAAAAACTAACGTGCATGAAGATATGAAACAAACATAATAAGACATTCCAAGTTGTTTTACAAGAGTGTTATAAATCAAAATGTTAGCACTTAAAAAAAAACGCATTCTTTCATGAGATGTGGGCATTGCTGACAAGGCCAGCGTTTGTTGCCCATCCCTAATTGCCCTTGAATGGAGTGCCTTGACAGGTCATTTCAGAGAGCAGTTAAGAGTCAATCACATTGCTATGGGATTGTAGTCACATGCATGCCAGAGTAGGTAGGGACAGAAGATATTAGTGAAGCTGATGGGCGTTTAGGACAATCAGTGGTAATTTCATGGTCGCCATTACTGAGGCAAGATTTCAATTCCAGATTTTATTATTAATTGGAATTAAATGCCTCCAGCTACCATGGTGGGATTTGAACCTCTGCCCCAAGACCATTAGTCTAGCCCTCTGGATTAGTCTAGTGACATTGTTATGATCCCCAGCTGAGGTTACCCCTGGACAAGCCCCATCCCAGTGTGGAACCCAACTTGATAGATCCTAACTTTTAATTCATTTTTTTAGATACGTGGCAAGTAGCTACTGAACAGAGTCACAGGAGTCAGCTGATGAACGTTTAACAAAAGAATAAAACATTTATTCAACAAGGAAAAATTATAATACTCCTTCACACACACCTATACCTTTACAAATAAATACATATTTGTAAGTATAACACAAGTTACGAAAGCTATTTTATACTCTAATGTCTACAGTAAGTACACAGTCCATGTAGCAATAGGCACCCAGTGGTCAGACACACCACATTCTGAAACCAAGTGACAGATGCCACCTCAATGAGATGAATCTCTCCACAACTCGCCACCAGATGCTTGTCACACCATGAGCCAACTGGTCCTTCTTTTACACAAGGGTTTCCAATTTCCACTCTCCAAGGACTCGCTTTGGAATCTTCTCCCAAACCAACACTTTCTCTTAGACACCTTCCATAAGGGGTCACCTCTAGGGTTTCAACCTCTCCTCCTGATGATCCTGTCCCCTGGGTCACCAAATGCATTCAAGCTTTCTTCCGTGCTTTCTCTCTCTCTTTCTCTCTATCACCGACTCAGCCTTAACAGTACACCTCTGCTTCACATGCCCACAGCAAAGAGTTACAGGCCTTCAGCTGTCCTTTTGGACCTTCTTGCCTCCTGCAAGTTGTTCCCACTTTAAATCTGTTTTCTGCAGCTTTTGCCTCTTCAAATCTGAAGTTGGAGCCTTGCTCTCTGCTCTCACGATTAACTTCACTAAACAGGACCTTTTCCAGTTTTTTGTCCTTCCTTTGACTAGCAGATCTGCTTGGGCTTTCGCCTGTTTAGCTCCCCTGCATTTTGGCGTTTTTCTTTAGCTTGGGACTAACTATCTGTTCCTTTTGCTTCAATTTCTCCGCTGATTCAAAACCAACTTAACTCAAACAGCTTTGAAAATCAAACTGCTGTTTCGAGCTTTCCTGTGTATCTCTGTGGGAGGGACATGCCTCTCTGGACCCCTGTTGCTAGGCAACAGCCCAATTCTTCTGCTCTTGTTTGTTTACTTTAGCTGCAACAGTTATGAAAAAAAACTCAGTGGAAATGCAAGAACCTTTCTGAAGTAAAACTAAAACTCAATTTGACCTTTTCTTAACACAGATACAGAAATACAAATCAAACTTAAACATTCAGGCTATAGCTCAATCATAACACTCATAAAATACAAATATAACTTACTTAAACAATCTCTATTGTCATGAAAGTATAATAATTCTCATAATATTATTGTGATTTATTGTAAAGGTAGGTCAATAATGGGGTTTGGATAGTTTGTGTGTGTGTGTGTGTGAGCGTGGGATTTAATTGATTTGGAGACAACTAGTCTGGAGGCTTTGATTCATCAAAAGAAGCTGGGTTGAAATGCTAAATATGTAAACATGGCTGAAGTTTTAGAATGTGAGGTGAGGAGAATTTGCATTTTTAGATAAATCAGCGTAGTTTTGAATTTCAAAGAGATGATAGTGTGTTACACCTAGCCAGAGAAGCTAAGCCAAGCAGTTTGTTTATTTTCCCCAAAGATTACTGATAATGTTAACACCATGAAAATATTTATATCATGAGAAAAGTAAAGTTCCAAAGACATATGGGAACAAAGAAATTTGCATTAAAAGGGGAAAAACATGCAGAAAGGAGATTGAGGTGATGGGCAGAATTTTCCCAAATTTATACTAAGTGCAGTAGCGGGTGGGTAAAATGACATTTTACCCATCGGTCACAATGGCAGATTTTCACGCTGTATAGTCCCGAAGCTGCCTCATTATTTATGCACTCCCAGGAGGCACGCTGTTTCCATTCATCCACCTACCATCACCGGCTGCTGCATCACATTGTCTATGTTTAATCCAGCTGCAAGCGCTCATCTCAATGCTTCCAACTCACCGCTGCTGCACGGAAGACAAGGCCCTGAAATTGAAGAAGAATACAACCCCCAGTTTAATGATGGATCTCTCAAGCAAATTTTGGAGGCCGTGGAGAGCAGCCATTATGTTCTCGACCCCTGCTCCAGCTGCAGGATGGGCAGCAAAGTGACAAATCTGACTTGGGAGGTGGTTGCAGCGGTGGTCAGTGCCAAAGTCCTGCAGAAGTGGACATCCATCCAATGGTGGAAGAGGATGAATGATCTCCATTTCACCAGGGTAAATTTTTTGTCATTCTCAACGCACATGCTTACAAACCCATCACACATCCACAGGGCACTCACCCACTGCCAGTTCAAGGGACATCACCATTCACTCCCTCGCACACACCGTCATTGTCCTCACCATGTCCATGAAACCACTCGACACCCACACAATCCAGGCATACTTATCATCTGGCCTGGCATGTGTCCTGCTTAAACTTTCTCCATCTCTATCCATGCAGGACAAGCTGGCACACAACAAAAGAGAGAGGTCGCAGGCCAGTGGCTGAATGTGCCCGAAATCAAGGTCCTCACGGATTTTGAAAACAGAGACATCTAGCTGACCAGCAATGACCAGGACAATTCCTGTGCTAAGGTGAGATTGGCGCTGCTCTACCAAGTGAGGATCAAGCAGTACAACATCCATCAGATAACCATGATGTGAGTGATGTGTCCTCTTTCACAGGCCACTGCCATGCACTAATTATTTCTCCTTGCTTTCGCAGGTACATCTGCCAAACAGCCGACAGGGTTCTTGACCCAGGGCCTCCAATCAAGCCCCGAAGAAACTTCTCAAGATGAACTTGAAGGCACCCTTGCTGAAGTCCCGTCACAACACTCACTCACATCCTCCACCAGCACAGAGATACACACCTCTGTGGGACCTAGCTTTAGAGCAGCCTCAGGATCATAACCTGGTGAGCACATCACGCTGTCTGATCCGCAGCAGGCAGAGACAGTGACTTCCCAGGTCACCAGCACTCGGAGGGCTGCTGGAGGCCATAAATCTGCTGAGCCAGAGTCAGATGATGAGCCTCTGGACTCAATCATGTCACAGCTGCTGGAGCTGCAAAGGCAAGCTTGGGAATGTCAGCAAGGGACGTCCACTGCACTCCTCAGATTGCAAGGCACGATGGAGGAGTCCATCTGCCTTCAGCACCGAGGTCAACACTGTAGGGATGGCAACCACTATGGAGACCTTGGTCCAGAACTTCTCTCCTGCACTGCTGCGTGGGCTCAACTCCATCGCTGATGCCATAGTTAGCCTTCAACAGTGTGTACGTGGGAGGGGTGCTGGGCAGTTCGATCTCACTCCAGCTACCCCTGCTCCTCAAGGAGTCAGCCTGGGGCTCCTGAGCACCCATAGGGAGGAGGATCCACAGGTGCACACTCTGGGCCCATCCATCCAGGTGACTCTGCGAGCCCTTGGCCCATCCGACACCCTCCTCTCCCTGTGACCTCAGCAGCTCTAGCTCCACAGGCCGAGGAGGGTGCCACTGCCGTGGAGTAGGGCCCCAAAAGCAGGCCACAGCCCTCCAAGTCTCGGCCAGGCTCCATGATCCTGGTGTACCTCTCCTGCAGGATGAAAGAGAGAGACACGTGGTTTGCATGGGTATACTAAGGATCTGTTTAAGAGCGACGGGCCCATCAACACTTCCGGGAGAGTGTTGACCACCACTTGGATGGCCAGAGATTATTGCCCTGCATGTCTGCCCCGTTAGCTTGAACCAGGGGGGAGACTGGTCCAAACTGGGAGGATGACATTGCGAGGGGCTGTGAGCTCCTCCAGCAGTGACTGCTCCATGGCCAGATTTAGCAAGGAGATTGTACAACATGTGCAGTTCAACTGTTCTGGTGTCCATGAAAGTGCTCATGAATAAGCAGTCTGTGCCGGGGGTGGGGGGGTGAGCTGGGTGGGGGAGCTCTGGAGGACTTTGATGCTTTTGCTTGAGTGCGGGCAGATAAGCTGGGAGCCCGACCCCAATCATGTCAATGTGGCTGTACCAGAACTGATTCATTTGCTGAGGAATGGTCACTTCCTACAGGTTTCCTGAATGTGTGGCCACTTCCCTCACCCACCCTACCCCCTCACCCCGAATGCTTGTGCGCTATATTCAACGGCTGGACTGCCCTTGCCAACACCCCCACCCCTGTCACCAGTCGCCTCAACGCCAAGGCTGCACTTGCCCCGTGCTCCCCCTCACCCTCACCCTCAAAACTCACCTCCAGGGAGGGCAGCACTTAACCCCAACCCACCAGTGCCCCTTGAGCCCGCAAAGCAACAGGCGACCCTGGCAAGCTCTGCAGAACGTTGCTGTGCTCTCACCTCCAGCTCATCCAAAGTGAAGGCCACCAGTGCATGTCGCCTCTGTGCTGTTGTGAAACACGCCGGCGTGTTTTGCCGCTGACATGGATGGACGATCCAGCATGGGTGCAAGAGCCTGGTGGGGTGGCCTGATAATGATACGCTGATGTATAACAATGAGGTTCCTGAAGACCGATGGCAGGAAAGGTGGCCCACCATCGGCGGGCTGAGCAGACAATCGCGACCTGTCTTCCCACCATCATAAAACCAATTGCGACATATTGTCCGCTCACGGCAACTATCAGACCCACCGCCAGCAGGCACGGGAAATTCTGCCCTGTGTGTTGGCAAGAACTCATAAGATCTACCTGAAGTGTGAAAAGCCTCCAGTATTTGTGCATTAAGCTGCTGTCTACAGAAACTGAAGCTGGGAAAAGCCAATTTGAATTCTACTGTCCAGGGTATTGTGTTGACTTCTCTGGGATTGTTTAGATCTATTTTCTTTACTGTTGCCTTAATGGGGGTGTAATTGGAAGCCAGATTAATTAGGGGTTTTAGGAGCTATTAACGCAGCAATTTATAGACTTATGTATGTGCTTGAAATCTTTTCTTTTGTTAATAAATGTTTAATTTAGTTTTATGAAAATCTGTGAAGCCGTGGTAGATTTATTACTTCTGAGTTCAAGGCACCCATCTCAAAATAAAAACAAATTGCAAAACCATCGTGACTGTGTGATTTGCCTGGCACACACCAGCTGCCACAGCATAACACTATTCCTAACAACATTCCCACTACACCATTTTCTGCTCCCTAAATAAGGAGAGATTAAGGCAGACACTCAAGAGGTAAGTTTTAAGGAGTATCTTAAAGGAAGAGAGGTTAAGGGAGGAAATTCCAGAGCTCAGGAACTAGATAGCTGAAGGCATGGCCACCAAAGGTGAAGCAGTTAATATCATGGATGCTCAAGAAGCCAGAAATAGAGAACTGCAGATATCACAGAGGGTTGTGCAAAAGGAAGAATGCTGGAAAGGGAATTGGTTTAATACTTCTTATGTAAAATGTAAATCTCAAGGCATTTCACAGAGGAAAGGATATAAAGCTTTTGTGGGATGAGGTTAATAGGGCTGTCCAGAGTATTTTGAGAAGTGTTTTGAAGGTGGGGGAGGAGGGATATAGCAAGAGATAGAGGCAGAATAATTTGGAATGAAATTCTAAAGAGCTGCAGGGTCACACCCGAAGCATATCAGAAAATATTTGTCATATTAAATCTTACTTTGATATATGAAAAATCATAATTTGTAAAACACGGTCTAGTGTAGCCATTTACAATGCAGAACATTTTGTCTATATTAAAATTCAGGCACTAATCTCTGTTAGCAACAGAGATGAAAAGGGTCATCTTCATGAAAGAGTATTTGACAGCATGCTAGCGTTTTTGTGATAATGACTCAAAGTGATGCAACTTTAGGACCATTCATGTTACTGAGTCATACATAAATTCAGTATCATCATTGAGAATCCACACTGGGAGAGACTTGTCAGAACTAAGGCTACAGTTTTGTAATGCTCATTCTCTGACCTACACTGGCTTTGAGCATGACTTCCACAACAACCTGCCATGCACACGCGACCACAGACCCAACTGGGTGTATACCTGGGAATGCTGAAATATGTCTGTTGCATCATCAGATACATCTGATGAATCAAACGAAACGAAAGATGTAGCATGCATTCCAGAAATTCCTTTGCTTGCTATGTTACAGCTAAAATAAATGACTTATTGACATAAATAAAGCAGAATAGGGAATAGCTCAAAGACCAATCCCCAATGATGTCATATCAAAGCATGTTACTGCAGCAATTGTAGCTTTAAGGAATATAGTGACTGTAGCTTTAAGACATATTGTGTTGCACAGTATCATGTGGCAGCGTGAACACCATACGCCTCTGTCCCGAAGTACTGGAGAGTTGCCAGCCTCTGATTGGCTGGCAGGTCTCTGAGGCTGGACTTCCTGTCCCCGATGGGAGTAAATCCCATCTCCAGCCAATTAATGTCTAAGCGTGGGGAACCTTAATGTGGGAGTTCTTCTAGTTGCGGAGCTTGATGGGGGCATGTAACTGCAGTTGCTGCCTGTGAATACAGTTCAATGTTTCTAATGAGGAACCTGTCTGGAAAATCAAGTCCATAACAATTACCTTCTGTCAGAGATCCTTCTTCAACATTTTACAGAGACTATCAGTGCAACATATCCCAGGGATCGATTAGAATACACCAAGACCACATCAGCTACTCTTCTACTCAGTCCCCTGTTACCGCATTTTGGTTCCACACTATTTCCTTAGAGTATAACAAACATATCAGAGAAATGATTATTGTTTATTTTAATTCCTCCATCAGAAGAAATAGTTTTCACGCATTTACCTACTCAATCATTCCACCATTTTAAACACCTTGACTAGAACACACCTCAATTTTCCATACTCAAACCAAGTTTGTCTTGTCTTCATAATTTAATCAGTATAATTTAACTTAACCAAATAATTCTGCTGAATCTGCTCTATTCTGCCTCCAAGGCCAATGATTCCTTCTTGAGATGTGATGTGCAGAACTAAACGCCAGGCTGGATTTTCAAAGAATCATGGGGCAGGGTTTTACACTTCCCCAATGGTGGGTTTGAAGGTTGTGGGGGAAGCAGGGGGGCATCCCTCTTTAATAGGCCTCTTGAGCTCATCGATAGCTCCCCCTCCCAGGTGGTCTCCCTGCCTCTCAAACCTCAGCTCCCATCCCCCTTGTCGGGGCTTGCCAGCTCAGCACCTGACGAGACTCCCCAAAGGTAACTCAACACCACCTTCTCATGGGCAACCAGGGATGGGCAATAAATGCTGGCCCAGCCAGCGATGACCATATCCCGTGAATGAATAAAAAAAGTCCTGATCTAACACCGTATGCCTCTGTCCTGAAGTACTGGAGAGTTGCCAGCCTCCGATTGGCTGGCCGCTCTCTGAGGCTGGACTTCCTGTCCCCGATGGAAGCAAATCTCCAGCCAATTAACAGCTGATTGAGTGCTCAGGACACAGTATGGGTTAGAATTAAAAATCACGGTCCCAGAAGTCGTCTCAGGATCCCAAAGCCTCTGGGCAGTTTTGTACTTTCAAAGGGCTGGCAGTGGAAGGGAATGGGAGAACACTGTCACTGCCACTTTACAGCCTCTTCAACTCATTCAGGAGCTTGTCTGTTCGGTATTGAGATATTGAAATGTTTTTTCAGAGAGCCCGAACAGTCCTCTGATTGTTAATGACCCGCTCTCACGCTCGTCACTGGGCCCAAGTACATTTCTGGTGATAGTTCGCTCAGGGAGTCCGTGTTGCTGTGGCAACATGCACTTTTACATGTTGTAGTCTAGAGCGATGGATAGTGATGGTAGAGACTCCAGCTTTCTTTCCATCACACCCCTGACCAGGATTATCTCCCACTCTTACTGTCCACTACTGGGCAGGTGTTGGTAGAAATTATTGGTTGATGCTCAACCTGTTTGACTGCGTTATTAACAAACCCTCATTGGTCATCAAGTCCTGGGGTGGGACTCGATCCCATAGCTTCTGACTCAGAGGCAGGGTTGCTACCCACGAGACCTCCAGATAAATTTCTTTGGACTTGTTCTTCAATCTAACCTGTGAGGCCAACAAGCGTCAGGACGATTGCTGCTGCTGCCCTCCTTGTTCATGGCTGCTCTCCACCGAATTCTACCTCGAGGAGCTGCCCATCCTAAATGGCAAGGCAGCAGCAGCTCCCAACATGGCTGCTGCCTGCCTTTGCTGTTGGCACCAGGCAGGCAGCTCCTGCCTCCTGGAGGTGCCCGGTGCCACTAATTGCTCAGCACGCCCACCTGCTACGAGCTGATTACGCAATTTGCATTTCAAGATGATGTCGCAAGAGTAATGCTGTTGAGGTGCAGGGTCAGGAAGTGAAAGTGTTGTCAGGTTCCTGGCTCCACATTGAAAATGCGGGCCCATAGTGCCTCAGATTGTGTGTGGTCAAGACTTCACAACTGATGCATCACTCCCTCCCATTTGAATTCCAGCCCCTTCAGATATAGGTTAAAATTCCATCGCCTTTTTGTCTGCTGTCTATATCTGTCCACCACCTTTTAGCGATATGTGTGTACGTAGATGCCCAAACCTCTTTGATCCTCAATTGCATCCTAAATGCTGAGGGATCCTGCCCCTATGATACAAATGGTTCCACTTGCAGGGATTTGGGACAAGGTCATCCACAGGGCATACAGGCAGGTACAGTGAAAAGTGGTACTAACTCCTTCACATGTTAAACTAATTCAAAATCCAAATACTGTGGATGCTGGAAATCTGAAATAAAAACAGAAAACTCTGGAAATACTCTGACAACATCTGTGCAGAGAGAAGCAAAGCCAACCGAACCTAACTTGCAATCAAGTGGCAATTGAGTCAATAGCTACTCCGCTCGAAAGCTCTTATCTGAAAATGCAACTTATCCTGTCTTGGCCGACCTTCCAACTCAGGCTAGGCAAGAATTGAGCAGTGCAATGCACCCCAGGGCCTAGTTTTGGGGGCTGCAGAGTCACATATAAGCAACCAACGTCCCCTTTATTTACAACACTAGTTGCCATAAACAGGCAAGTTTAAAAGTCCAGCCAGGTTTAAAGGTCTTTGAAAAGGTAAGTGGGTAGGACTTGAGGGGGCGAGGTCAGGTCAGGCTCTTGGGGAAGGTTGGGTTGGGCCTTCAGGGGTGGGAGGGTGGGTGTCGTGCCTTGGGGTCTAGCCGGTCATTGGGGGTTATCCTATAGTGGGAGTGGGGATGGTCCTGTGTGTGCTCGGGTTGGGGGGAAGGTCATTGAGGGAGTCCCTTTGGAGGTCAGTGTGGGTCAATGTGATAGTTACTCAGGAACTAAGTGGTTTTAATTCTTCTAACTTTATCAGTGTAACTATTGATGTGACACAGTCGGAACCATCTGAGGTTTGCAATTTAAATCGTAATTTTCGGATGGTTCCCAGTGCAGGGCAATTGCCCATGGGAAGTTTGCACTTCCCAGCCTATTGCCATGAAATCCATACCTGGAGACTGATGGGGTGGAGGGTGGTGGTGGGGGTGGTTTCCAAGCACATCTTCATGGTACCCCCACAGGTACGACAACCTGGAGCTCAGAAGTTACAATAACATTTTTCATCAGGAAGTCCATCAGAAATGAATTCAAAAGTCTTTCTAATCACTCAATGAGAAGTGGATCTACCTCGGGATTGCTCAGGGAGAAAGGCACTGTCAACATGGGGAGGTGCACTGGCAAAATACAGTTCTGATGAGGAAGTGAGGATCAAGGATTTTATATAAAGATTGAATCATTCAGCTTGGAAGGAGGCCATTGGCTTATCGTATCTTTTACTGATTAATCACATAATTCACAGACATTTCCTGAACATTTTTTAAATTCTTGGCTCTCTTAAATAACTATCCAATTAGCTGCACTCCTCCACTTTTTCCTCATAACCTTGCAAATCTTTCCCTTTCAAGCACTTATCTAATTTCCTTTTGAAAGTTACTAGTTAATCTGCTTCAGTTACCTTTTCAGGCAGTGCATTCCACATCATTAAAACACGCTGTGTAAAATAAGGTTTCTCTTCATCTCCCCTTGTTCATCTGGCAATTATATTCTTTATTTCAGACTATGATGCTTGCAATGCTTCACTTAACCTTCAAGAAATAGACACATTTGCTTGGGAAATACAGTATCAGCACACAAATCCTTCACATTTTTGTGCCTTTGTTTTTTTAACCTGTTTATAAGACCATAAAACATAGGAGCAGAAATTAGGCCATTCAGCCCATCGAGTCAAGTTATTGGCTTAATGCCATTGTTGAAATAGCAGAAAGAGGCTTTTAATTTGCATGCATTGCACATCTGTATCATCGCATATTTCATGGACATTTCCTGAATATTTTAAACAATTCTTGACCCTGGATTGGAGTTATTGAATTACAAAGCAGCAAAGCTGCTCTGGTGGGTTTGCACTGTTATTGCGAATGTGCTGGTGAAACATATCATCCAGAAGATCCACATTCTCGTGGTCTCCTTTATTTATAAATTATGCAAACCTTTCCTTCTCTACCCCATCAAAGTAATGGAAGTTGCTGGACTGACTAGTTTCAATCCTTGCCTCTCCTGGGTAATACCATGGCTCCGTGTGGTATGGAGAACTTTTGTATTGCGGTGTATACAATATTAAGATAGTGCACCTGTGGAGGGGTGAGTTGAACAGACCAGTAAGTCTGCTCCTATTCATCATTTGTCATTCCTTTGAGTGCCTGCACTTGGGCCATTAATTTTAATGTCTTGTCCAGACATGCAGCATCCAGGAATAGAAAAAGAAAATGCTGGAAAAACTCAGCAGGTCTGGCGGCATCTGTACAGAGGGACAGAGTTAATGTTTCAAGTCTGTATGGTTTGTATCAGGTTTCCAGCATCTGCAGTATTTTGCTTTTATCTTATTGCAGTTTTCAGGGCCTTGTGTAGTTCCATATACATTTACAGAAAAGGATAAAAGGTCACCTGACCTATCAACGCCATTTCGTTTCAAAAGCAGAATGTCCATTTTTCATTTTGTTTTAAAGTAAATTGTTCATTCCAAATAAATCCGTGGGTGAATATGAGCTCCCAAGGGTATGTTTAAATAATGTGAAAGCAGGTATGAACTGGATGTTGGGTTTTTTGTCTAGATTCTTCTTCCAGAGATTAGTGAGCCTCTGAGACATGTTTCCAACTAGAGTGATGGGTGATGCCAGAGGGAGCTGGGCAGAGAACCCATCATATAGAAGCTCTCTGTCTGGTCCATGTGATCTCCTGGACTGGTTCCCATCACCTGGGGGAGTCAGAGAGGAATTTTCCAGGATATTTTTTTCTCTAATTGACCCTGGGTTTTTTCTTTGTTCTTTTACCATACCCAGGTGTTGTAGGTGATGTTTGAAAGGGGGAAATGTTTAACGGTGCTACTCAACATGAAACAGGACAAACTTGATGGACAAATTGGTCTGTTCCTGCCCCACAACTTTATATATCCATATGGCTGTAAGCACTCGTATGCCAGACAGCGGCCACTGCCTCTGAACTATTTATCCCATTTGGACTCCCTCACTGCACCTTCTGTCAGAATGAAAAATATGCTAATATTGTGAAAATGTTTAATTTCATAATTCATTTGTTTTAGAGTTATAACTTTTAGTTTTTGGAATTGAATTTAAATGCGGGTAAATTGAAATATCTTACTGAGAAACTGGTAAACAACCCTGAAGTAAGCACAATTCAAACAAGCCTGGGGTAACCCGTGTTTATTTAATAAGGCCATAAATTGGATTATTCATGTATTTGCCATATCAAAAAAAGCTAAAGGCGACTTTGTAAACAGTGGGGTTACTTGGTAGAATGTCCGAGTCTGGAAAAAGGGCCATCAACTCCATTAGGGATATAAATTATTCATGTGGGTCCCAGAATCAAATGGTGGTTTTGATGGTAAAAGATAATTAGTTTAAATTTCTTTTTGGAACATCCCAGGTATGCCATGCTGCTATGGAGATAGGCTATCGGGGAAGTGCCCTTTTATGGTTTGGGATTATGTGTGAGTTTGCTCACAGAAACAAGTAGTCAGCAGTCAGCTTTGGTCTTGTGTGGTTTGCAGCTCAACTAAGAGTTGACCAGGTCTGCACCATAAGCAGAAAAAAATAGTAGCCTTATCATTCACTGCACAGAGCTTATGCTTAGTTTGGAGACAGGGTTCGTGAGGGGAAAAGAGACTGGAAGATGTGTCTAGCTTTGAGCTGGAGGACAAAATCTACATAATCCTGATGGTGAAAACAAACAGTTCATCTTAGGAACAGGCAAAGGAAGAATCTGACGGGGGCTGTAAATCAGCTGTGGGACCAAGACCTGCACAAGAAGTGGAGAGGCCATTAGGAACCAGGGCTGGAACTGATTTTTAAATCGTGAGCACTAATGCAGTGAGGGTTATGCTTGAGATGGGTAGTCTATAATCTCAAGGTTGTGAAAGTAGGTTGGAGGATTGCTTAGCCCAAAACTAATGTCAGGGTCCCCATGAAATGTTGTACATTAGAGAATAGCTGGAACACAAGAGAAATCAAAATGAATGCTGAAGGGCTGCGGCACATCTTGGGTTGGTTCCAAAGGGAGAAGTGAAGGAACCCTCAAGATCTCTTAATGTATAAAGGTACTCTTGGATAGAATTAGGAAGAAAGCAGGGAATTGGACTTATACTCTAAGGGTGGAATCGTCCCGGATTTGCACTAAGTGCGGAAGTGGGCATGAAAAGCTACGGGAAACACACCATTTTGCTGGCAGGTGGCCTCTGATTTTCCCATCACGCTGTTACCTCGTCGCTCCCACACTCTGGGTGCCATATTTAAGCTGCAGCTGCTGCACAGATCTCAATGCTCGCAGCCTAGGTCTGCTCCAGTGAAAACATGGCCACAAAAGCCAAGTAGAGTGCAGCCCCCCGCCACCCACTGCCCCTCCCCCACGCCCGATTTATTGATGCATCCCCGGGATGTGTCTTGGACACTGTGGAGGTTGCAATAAATTCTCTTCTTCAGAATTTTCTCCAATAGTTTCCCTACCACTGATGTGAGACTCATTGGCCTGTAGTTCCCTGGCTTATCTCTAGAACCCTTCTTAAGTAGCGGAATCACATTAGCTGTTCTCCAGTCCTCTGGCACCTGCCTGGTGGCCAGAGAGGAATTAAAAATTTGGGTCAGAGCCCTTGTGATCTCCTCCCTTGCCTCCCTCAGCAGTCTGGGACACAAATCATCCACACCTGGAGATTTGTCCACTTTTAAGCCTGTCAACGTCTCTAATACCTTGTCACTCCCTATATCAATTTGCTCAAGAACCTTGCAGTCTCTCTCCCCGAGTTCCATACCTTCATCCTCATTCTCTTGAGTGAAGACAGATGTGAAGTATTCATTCAACACTCTATCGAAGTCCTCTGGCTCCACCCATAGATTGGCCCCTTGCTCCCTAATGGTCCCTGCTCTTTCCCTGGTTATCCTGTTCCCATTGATATACTTATAGAATATCTTGGGATTTTCCCTACTATTACCAGCCAGAGCTTTCTCATATCCCCTCTTTTGTCTCCTAATTGCTTTCTTAAGCTCCACCCTGCAAGTTCTGTACTCCACTAATGCCTCTGCTGATTTGCTTCCCTTGTACCCGCTAAAAGCCTCTTTTCCTTCTCATTGTATCCTGAATATCTCTGGTCATCCATGGTTTGCTGGGCTTGTGGCTTGCTACTCTTTCCTATCACCCTGGAGGGAACATGTTGAGCCTGTACCCTCCTTATTTCCTTTTTGAACGCTCCCCCACTGCTCTTTTTTAGATTTCCCCACAAGTAGCTGTTCCCAGTCTACCTTGGCCAGATCCTGCCTTATTTTACTAAAATCCACACACCCCCAATCCAAAACATCTTTTTGCAACTTGCCTATTTCTTTGTCCATAACAAGCTTAAGTTCAATACATGGCTCAATATTCTACTTTATTGGTTTCTGCAAGTGTCTTTTGTTGTTCCTGGGTGAGTTCACCCGTCTTTGCTACATCTGCACTCACTTAACTCAAATCAAAATCATTCTCATCAATGGTCTTGCCAGCTCTGGGAAAAGTTTATCCATCTTCACTGGTAAGGTTTTAGGCCACTTGTTGGATCTATTGGTCTTGGTTTCTGTGACTAAAGGATCCGGATTGCACGCTTGTTTCAGGGTGACTGAGTTGGTACGGAGACAGAGAACATCCGGAGATTGTTGCTAGAATAAACACATGCTGTTTATTTTACAAACTAAACTCAGCAGCTACACTTGTGTGCTCACAACGTAAAACTCTGTCTTCACTCATCAGTGACTAACTCAAGACTCTCCCACATCGAGGTAGCCCCAGCTACTCTGCTATTGGACAATAAGATCATGTGACCTTACATTACAATGCTTGTCTTAAAGATATATTACATATCAGATTGCTACATCTCTCCCCCTTTAGTGAAAATACATTTTACATTTTTTTAATATATCAAGTTATTTACACAGATCAATTATTTACAAAGTCAGTCTCTCTGGAGGTTTCCTTATGCATTTGGAACATCTCAGCTCTACAGCTTCTGAAGTTTGCTTTGGAATCTCCCTGACTGAAGTCGCTTGAGCTTTTGGTTCTACAGCACGTACCTGGAAATTTGTTTCTTTGACTCTTTCAGATACAGTCGGCCCTTAAAAATATTTGTACTTGGCTGAGTTCTTTTAACAGGAAATGTTGGTTCAGTTTCGAGTGCTGATTGAATCACTTCTGGATATTTGGTTTCTCTACTTAGTATGTGATTCACATGTCTGCTCAATATTCAACTTCGACTTTCACGTGGTAGGAGAGAGGTCCCATTACCAAACTTATTTCACCAAACAACCATGCTGGTCCTTCTCTAAAATTTCTCACAAATACCTTCTCTCCTACATTAAATGTTCTGTACCAACTGTGACAGTCATGTCCCATTTTCTGACTTTCCTGCCTTTTTCCTACCCTCCCCTGCATGTTTGGCATAATTAGGCTCAGTCTCGGCCGGAGACAGGGCTTCATCAACAATTCCGCAGGAGTGAGGGGTGGTTCTATAATGGAAAAGTTCTATAACGGAAAATGTAGTCACTATCGAGACTCTGGATAATTTCTTCATACCAGATTTGAATGCCTGAAGTGCTGTCTTGGCGAGTCCATTTGAAGAAGGGTGGTATGGAGATGTTTTCACATAAACAATACTATTGAGGCTTGTAAATTGGTTAAGTTTAGCATTTGTGAATACTGTTCCATTATTTGATGCTTGCACTTCAGGTGATCCATTTATAGTGTAGCTTTGTCACAGCTTATCACTGAAGATGTGGGTGACCTCACTTTGTATATGTCCATCCATTTTTGAATGAGCATCTATGATAAGGAGAAACATTGTCCCCATAAAAGGCCCCACATCGTTGATGTGTACTCGCTACCTATGGCCTTCATGGCCACTCCCAGGGGTGTAATGGGACTGTTGCAGGTAATTTTTGTAATTGCTGACACTGTATACAACCTCTTACTAAGTTTTCTATTTCTCCGTCCATTCCTGGCCACCACATATAGCTATATGCTATTGCCTTCATTTTGGGAATTCCGGGGTGTGCACTGTGAAGTTCAGATAACAATGGCTTTTGCCCTTTTGGAGGAACAATCACTTGAACTCCCCACAATAAAATACCTTCTTGGCTGGTTATCTCGTGTCTTCTCTGGAAATATGGTTTCATGTCATCAGACTCTTGTGTTTATGACCAACCATAAAGAGCTTGATTTCTCACTTTGGATAAGACTGGGTCTCGGTTCATCCAATCTTTAACTTGTTTAGCGCATATCGGTGATGAGTCCAGGAAATTCAACAGCAAAATGTATCCCTGAGGAATTGGAACACCCTAATTTTTTTACTTGCAATGGTAAACGACTGAGTACATCTGCAACTGCAATTTGACTTCCGGGTCTATGAATAAATGTATACTCATACACTGCCAAGATCAACTCCCAGCTTTGTACTCTTGCTGAAGCTATAGGAGGCATAGCCTTGTCGTCACTGAATAGTCCTAATAATGGCTTGCAGTCCATTATGATAGTAAAACGACGACAATGTACATATTGATGAAACTTCTGAACACCATAAAACGATTGCCAGGCCTTCATTTTCAATTTGTGAGTGCTTTTTCTCTGCAATACTGAGTGTTCTCGACACTTATCCCATAGGTCATTCTGATCCATCATCCATTCGATGGGAAAGCACTGCTCCCACTCCATAAGGTGATGTGTAACACGTTAATATCAACTCTTTCTTTGGGTCAAAATGCACCAGCTGGTTAGAACATTGTTGCAGCTGTTTCACTTTTGCAAAAGCTTCTTCTTGTGGTATTTGCCATGAGCAAGTAATGAGCAAGTGCTTGAGCAAGTAATACAGGGGTGCCAGTTCTGTCAACAAATTAGGCAAGAAGCATCCATAGGAATTGATCATCCCCAAGAATGATTTCAGTTCGGATGTAATCTTTGGCACTGGGGCTTCTTTAATGGCTTCCACTTTTTCTTCAACTGGATGTAGGCCTTGTGAATCTACCTTGTATCGCAGGTAAGTTACTTCCTTTGCCTGCAATGTTTAAATTTTCCTTTTTCAATCTCCAACCTGCAAAGAAGTTTGCAGAACTTCTTCCAAGTTCATCAAGTGTTCCTTTTCAGTGAGTCCAATCATGAGAATGTCATCCAAATAAACTACAATATGGGCCAATCCCTGTAGCAAACTTTCCATGGTTCTTTGGAATATGGTGCAAGCAGAAGATACACAAATGGCAAATGGGTGTATTGGTATGATCCCTTATGTGTACTTATGGTGACAAACTTCCAGGATGCCTTCTCTAATTCCAATTGCTGGTAGGCGTGATTCATATCTAACCTTGTGTAGACCTTTCCACCTGCCAGTTTAGCGTATAAAGCTTCAATTTGGGGTGTCTGTTCAATTTTGCCACTATATTAACTGTTAATTTATAAGACCCCACATATTCTAATGCTTCGCCTAGCTTTGAGAACAGGTACAATTGTTGCTGTCCACTCTGAAAATTGTACTGGTTGTATCTCTCCCAGTTTTTCTAATCTGTCCAGTTCCGCATCTGCCTTATCCCGCAATGCATAAGGTACTGGCCCTGGCCTTCATGAATCTTGGCGCTGCCTCTGGATCTACATGAGTTTTTGCTAGTAGCCCTTCAATTTTTCCAAGTTCTTCCTTGAAAACTGAGGCATGTTTTTGTAGTAGCTGTGATAACACATTAGTTCTCAGTTGTAGAATTGCAGTCCATTCCAATTTAGTTTCTTGCAGCCAGTTTTGTCCAAGGGGACGCGGGGCAGAATATTCTGCTTGATGCACTGAGGGCTGGCCCTGCACCTCAGTGTTGTAAAGTGATGCGCGGTGATGTCAGGCGAGCGTCCCGATGTCACCACGCGCCATCGCGATATTTCGCTGGGCGGGCGCGCAATGAAGTTCGATGTGCGCTCACCAGTTAAGGCCCTTAAATCAGCAATCGACGCTCATTTTCTGGCGTCCGTGTGATCTTTGGCTCGGTGCGCGGGTGCAAAGGGCAGGCGGGTAAGAAACTCTTCAATAAAACTCATCTGCGGGCAGGATGAGAGGGCTCTGTGGGGTTGTCAATCTGGTCTGTGAGTATTTATTGCAGAAACTTTTTTAAACTTGCCTGTGTGATCTGTAGCAGTTCAGAATGAATTCCAAGAGCTTTCTGTGTACTCTGAACCTTCAGGTCAGCTCTCTGCAGTCAGGAATCTTTCTCGGGCCTGCAGCTTTCCGGAGGCCTCCCTTTAGCCTGGGTATGGGTTCTGAAATGTCCACTGGAGGCAGCTCCTCTGAGGAGGAAGGGAGGGATAGAATAAGGAGGAGGCCAGGAGTGGACATTCAGCCTCCAGGGGAGCCACCTTTGAGAGTACAGGTGCAGGCGCAAGGGGCTGGGTTAAATGCCCAATGCCAACATGGTCCTCACCCTTCCTCAGTGCAACAAATCGTTGAAGTGCTTACGGCACTGGATCCAGGTGCTCCGCACCACATTGCGGGAGCTCACCACCTCCGCCACCTCCTCCCAGTCACGCTTCATCATGTGGGGGGGCCTCCTCTTCCCATCCTGGGGAACCAGCACCTCCCACTGGAACCAGCACCTCCTGCTGTGCTGTCACCTCCTCGAGGGGGGCAGCAAGGCAGTCAACGGAAAAGCGAGGGATGCATTGGCCCCCTGCTGGCTTCCCCTGCAGCCTGGCCCTGCTCTTGTGACAGACCCTGCAGCCTGGCCCTGCTCCTGTACCAGACCCTGCAGCCTGGCCCTGTCCCTGTACCAGAACCTGCAGCCTGGCCCTGCTCCTGTAACGGACCCTGCAGCCTGCCCTGCTCCTGTACCAGACCCTGCAGCCTGGCCCTGCTCCTGTACCAGACCCTGCAGCCTCGCCCTGTTCCTGTACCAGACCCTGCAGCCTGGCCCTGTTCCTGTACCAGACCCTGCAGCCTGGCCCTGTTCCTGGGGAAGACCCTGCAGCCTGGCCCTGTTCCTGTACCAGACCCTGCAGCCTGGCCCTGCTCCTGTACCAGACCCTGCAGCCTGGCCCTGTTCCTGTACCAGACCCTGCAGCCTGGCCCTGCTCCTGTACCAGACCCTGCAGCCTGGCCCTGTTCCTGTACCAGACCCTGCAGCCTGGCCCTGTTCCTGGGGAAGACCCTGCAGCCTGGCCCTGCTCCTGTACCAGACCTTGCAGCCTGGCCCTGTTCCTGGGGAAGATCCTGCAGCCTGCCCTGTTCCTGGGGTAGACCCTGCAGCCTGGCCCGGTCCCTGTGACAGACCCTGCAGCCTGGCCCTGTTCCTGGGGTAGACCCTGCAGCCTGGCCCGGTCCCTGTGACAGAACCTGCAGCCTGGCCCTGTTCCTGGGGTAGACCCTGCAGCCTGGCCCTGCTCCTGTGACAGACCCTGCAGCCTGGCCCTGCTCCTGTGACAGACCCTGCAGCTTGGCCCTGCTCCTGTACCAGACCCTGCAGCCTGCCCTGCTCCTGTGACAGACCCTGCAGCCTGGCCCTGCTCCTGTACCAGACCCTGCAGCCTGGCCCTGCTCCTGTACCAGACCCTGCAGCCTGCCCTGCTCCTGTACCAGACCCTGCAGCCTGGCCCTGTCCCTGTACCAGACCCTGCAGCCTGCCCCACTCAGCCAACCTCCTGCAGTGTGACCTTGATGTGACCATTGTGAGCAGCCTATAGGAGGCTGCCAGTCCTTCCTTTATACAGACTGCCGGGTTGTCATTGGACCTGGTGGTCTGTGCACGCCCACTGCAGCCTGCACACCCAACGCTATCCACGGGAGTCGGAAATGCGCTGGGCGGGACTTAATTGGCCCGCCCGCACAAAATGGCGGAGTGGCCCCGAACACGGGTGCTGATAGGGTCCATCCCCGCCCACATCCGCTCCTGCTCCACCCACCCGCCAAATGGAAAATTTTGGCCTCAGTCTCTCACCTGCTACTACCACCAAGAATAATGTCCCTGTCTGAGCTTCATAGTGCGCTGTGACTTTACGTTCACCATTGGCTTTGATTCTTCTCCTGTGTAAGTTTTTAATTTTTCACCAGTTTCTTCCGAATTCAGCTTACATTCTCCATGATTCAGGTATTTGAACGAATGCTCACCTATCACCATAGTGGCTGCTCTGGTATCCACCCCCATTCTGAGAGGTTTCTCATTCACTGTCATGGTTATATAGATAGGTTCTGTCCTTCCTACCTTTAAACTACACAGTGAAATAGATATCAACATCTCTAACTTCAGGCTTTTCACCACTACTTATCTCACTGAATTTTTCTATTGTCTGAAAGTCTGCCTGATTCTATCTTTACAATGTCTCATGAGGTGTCCATTTCGATGGCAGAAGAAGCATTTAATCTTTTACACTGGGTTTCATTACAGAGCTGTCTGCTTCCACCTCTATCACTATCATGCCATGGTTTTGCTGCTAACTTATCCCTTGTAATTTTTCTGCTAGCGGTAGCTGCTTCCCACTTCGAAACAGAGCTCTGTACTTTTGCACTCTTTTGGGTTGAGGCTCTCTGCCCAACATGGAGGACAGAACCATTTTGCGCTCCTCGAATGGCTTCTGAGTCTTGCAATGCACCTTCCATTGCAAGAGCGATTTCCAATGCCCTCTGAATATCTAGATTTGTTTCAGCCAACAGTCTCTTCGGAATCACATTTTCATTTATGCTGCACGCCAAAAGATCTCTAAGCATTTCATTAATTGATGTACCAAACTTGCAAAATTCAGTTAATTGCTTCAGACTTGCCACATAACAAGCGGCTGTCTCCCCCGCAGCTCTGTTTCTTGAGTTAAATCTAAACCGTTGCATCATCACCGTTGGCTTGGGCTGGTAATGATTCTTTATGAGTTTCACTAAAACATCAAAACTTTGAGTCTAGGGCACTGGGAGCCAACAGATTCTGAATTAGTCCGCATGTCTTACTCCCACATGTGGACAGAAGGATTGCACGCCTCTTCTCTTCCCCTGCAATGTCGTTCACCTGGAAGAAGAACGCAAGGCGTTCAACATAGTGAGACCAGTTGGCCGAAGTTGGGTTGAAAGGCTTCGCAAATTGTGGCATGCTCTGAGGGGATTAATTGGATGCTCAGAAAGAAATTTTCTTTTACATACGACTACCGTGCGAGCTACTTCAACCCGATTTCGGTTCTTCTGGATTCCTTCATTTTTTTCTCTCACTTTTTACCTCGTTTTTTTTTTCTGTGGTGTTTTTGTGCTTTTACTAGAGTTGCCAGTTTGTAGGATCCAGTGCCCTTGGTTTACTGGGGCTAAAGGATCCGGGTTGCACGTTTGTTTTGGGGTGGCCGAATTGGTACAGAGACAGAGAACATCTGGAAATTGTTGTTAATATAAACACGCGCTGTTTATTTACAAACTAAACTCTGCGGCTACACGTGCGTGCTTACAACATAAAATTCGGTATTCACTCATCAGTGACTAGCTCAAGGCTCCAATACAGAGAGGTAGCCCCTGCTACTCTGCTATTGGATAGTAAGATCATGTGACCTTACATTACAATACTTGTTTTAAAGTGTATTACATATCAGATTACTGAAACACTACCCTGAGGAACTCCCGCAGCAATGTGCTGGAACTGAGATGATTGACCTCCAACAACCACAACTATCTTCCTTTGTGCTAAGTGTGACTCCAACCAGTGGAGAATTTTCCCACTGATTCCCATTGAATTCAGTTTTGCTGGGGCTCCTTGATGCCACACTGTCAAAAGCTGCCTTGATGTCAAGGGCTGTCACTCTCACCTCACTTCTGGAGCTCAGCACTTTTGTCCATGTTTGAACCAAGGCTGTAAAAGGTAAGATAAGTAAGGCTGACTCACAGGCTGTGACTCACAGGCTGCGTTGAATTACAGACGTGCTAGTGAAGCTGTCAGAGAACTGCGGCTTTTATGTTTTTGAAAAAAAACTGGAACCTTAATTCAATGAATATGGGACACATGAAGTCAAGAGAATAAATTCCTTTAGGATACATAGTGAAGTGTTTTCTATCCATCTGAGTTTCTAGAACACTTTTCTGCCAAAGAGCTTCAGCTGTTTCTTTTTTCTATTGATGCTTACAAAGCTGGGCCTGACATATTGCTTTTAATTTTAGGTAGACGGTCCCTATTTTTGGTGCGGGCTGATGAATTCTTGCTTTTAACTTATGTACTTTTCTCCTCTATGGGTCCTCGACATTCAGCCATCTTCACTTGAAAGCTAAGGTAAGTAAGGCTGGCCCGCAGGTCGTGAATCACGGGCTGCGCTGGATTTAAAGTGAGGTAAAGTATGGAAAGGGTACTTCAAGTAGTTTACCTGTACAATGGTTCCAATCCAGGGGAAACTGCACATGAAAAATGTAATGCTAGGATGGTACTTTTCAAAACACCTTTATTTAGACCAAGGGTTGTGCTTAATATTGAGCTTGAGGGAGAGGGTTTAGCTGAGATGTCTGGGGCTGGTGCTGGGCCAGCAATAGGATTTTCAAGCTTGGAAATTGCTGTTGAGGGCATGTCAATAACGTTGGATGCCTTTTTAAAGAAATTAGTGAATTTAATTTGCTTCATGAGCTTAGGCTTCACTTTGAAGGCTTTGTTTTTTCTTGAATCTAGTAAAGCAGCATTATCTTTTGTTCCATTATGCAACTATGTGGCCCGAGGGCATACATTAAATCTTCACACATGTTTATCCATTTGTCTATGGACACTGCCTCTACTTGATCATCAATGTCATCGTTGTCATCCTCACTGTCCTTATCTTTTTCCCCTGGATATAAAACCATTTCCACAATTTCACCATCTGTTTGAACAATGGGAGTGTCAGTGTCTATCTTCATAAGTTCCCCGATATGTTGCTCATTCAGTGAATGTGCAGCTTGAGTAGGCATCCCTCTCGCATAATCTAACAATTCCAAAATCATTTTCTTCGCACTGAGTACACCGAATCCATCAAAATTAGCATCAGCGCCATCAGCAAACATAGCTGCCGACCACATATTGTGCCACTTGGTTCTGTGGCATGCGCTCCAACCCAGACAACGTCTTTCATTGAAAATGCTTTCTGGAACTCGGCTATCCCAGACCTCAGTTCACAGCACCGAGCACATGCCTCATAAATTCATCTTTGCACTTAGACTTCATGGACTTTAAATTTCCTGGTCCATTGCCTGTATAGTTTATGTTACGTTCAGGGGTAACTAAACACCAAACATGTTGCCTTTCACAAGACGTTCAGCATCAGGTTGTGCCAAGCAATTGTCAAAGCAACAACTATATATTGCCATAATATAAAAGCAAAATACTGCGGATGCTGGAAATCTAGAACAAAAACAAAAATAACTGGAAAAACTCAACAGGTCTGACAGCGTCTGTGGAGAGGGATACAGGTGACATTTCAAGTCCGTATGACCCTTCATCAGAACTAAGACATATAGAAATGAGATGAAATATAAGCTGGTAGAAGGGGGTGGGATAGGTGGGGCTGGATAGGGGGCCAGTGATAGGTGGACACCAAGAAGAGACTGCCAAAGATGTCATGGACAAAAGGACAAAGGGGTGTTGATGGTGGTGATATTAGCTAAAGGATGTGCTAATACTATATATTGCAGATTTCATCAAGACCAGCAGCCCTGTAATGAGTGCGAGCTCTAGGAACAAAATCCTTCTGAAACCAGTCCAAACCAATTCCCCTGGTTATCTATGCTCTATTGTAGCATAATAATGCACTGGAAATATTCGTACTCCCTTGAAACATCTTGGGCACTGTTTTTTTTCCCCCCAATATGCATCAGCTTATACCTGTGTTTCCCAGCCGCATTAGCACAGTAAACCTATCTTTTGGGCCTTTTACATCTGTTGGCACCATCTCATCATCTGTTGTTAAGCTTTTCCTTCGCTGAGAGCTACTGCCCTTGACTGCAAGGCAGCATTTAACCAAATGTGGCATCAAGAAGCCTTAGCAAAACTGGAGTCAATGGGAATCAAGGGGCAAACTCTCCACTGGTTGGAGTCATAGCTAGCACAAAGGAAGATGGTTGTGGTTGGTGGAGGTCAGTCATCTCAGCTCCAGGACATCGCTGCAGGAGTTCCTCAGGGTAGTGTCCTCGGATACTGAAACAGACCATGTTCAAATGCAGCGAGACCTGGGCAATATCCAGGCTTGGGCTGACAAGTGGCAAGTGACTCTTTCCAACAAGAGAAAATCTAAGCATCAGCCCTTGACGTTCAATGGCATTACCATCACTGAATCCCCCGGTATCAATGTCCTGGGGGTTACCATTGACCATAAACTGAAATGGACCAGCCATATAAGTACTGTGGCTACAAGTGCAGGTCAGAGGGTAGGAATCCTGCAGCGAGTAACTCACCTCTTGACTCTCAAAAGCCTGTCCACCACCTACAAGGCACAAGTCAGGAGTGTGATTTTTTTTAAAAATTTATTCACGTATACGAGCGTTGCTGGCTGGGCCAGCATTTATTACCCATCCCTAATTTCACTTGTTCAGAGTCAACCATATTACTGTGGGCCTGGAGTCACATGTAGGCCAGACCAGCAGGTTTCATTCCCTAAAGGACAGGTGTGCGTTTACAACAATCGGCAGTGGTTTGTGGTCATAATTTTTTTTTTATTGAGTTCAAATTTCACCACCTGCCATGGTGGGATTCAAACTCGGGTCCCCAGAGCATTAGCGAGGGTTTCTGGCATAGTAACCCAGTGATAATACTATGCCACAATGCCACCACCTCCACTTACTCTCCACTTGCCTGAATGAGTGCAACTCCAATAACATTCAAGAAGCTTGACAGCATCCAGGATAAAGCAGCCTGCTTGATTGACACCCCTTTTACAGTCATTCACTCCTTCCATGACCAATGAACGGTGGCTGCAGTGCGTACCACCTACAAAATGTATTGCAGAAACTCACCAAGGCACCTTAGACAGCACCTTCCAAACACTCGGCTTCTACCATCCAGAAGGACAAGGGCAGTAGATACATGGGAACATTACCACCTGGAAGTTCCCCTTCAAGCCACTCGTTATCCTGACACTGTCGCTGGGCCAAAATCCTGGAACTCTCTGCCTAAAAGCACCGTGGCTGTACCTACACCACAGGGCTGCAATGATTCAAGAAGGCAACCCATGACCGCCTCCCCAGGGGCAATTAGGGATGTGCAATAAATGCTGGCCTAGCGAGCAATGCCCATATCCCATAAATGAATTTAAAAATGTATTGTTGAAAGAAGAGACATGTCAAAGCTTTTCATCTTGAACTCATCAGGAAACTTCACAAGAATACCAATGTAAGGGGAAAACAACAATTTATACTGTATGTGAAGAAAGTGCTAATTGGTTGGCAAGTGGTCACTGACAGTTAGAAGCGTTGCCATGGAGAATGCATAAGTGTTGATGATTGACAGTTAACTGTCAAGCATTGTTTGAAATTTTAACCAGGCAGCTTGACCCTGATTGGTCAAGGCATTGCCCTGAGGAATGAGTCAGAGAATGGCTGTCACTTATTTTATTTAGCTGAAACTGGCGCAATGTGTGTACATGTTCTTTCTGTCTGCAAAGTGCAGGGCCCCGTGTATTAATATATGTAGCTTCCAGGACACACAATTGCTCCACACTGAGAGCCTGATTGACAATCTTAAATTAGCTTTCAGCGTAATTCTTAGCACACTGAGGAGGATTATTTAGCAAATGCGGCCAATCACGGAATCACATCTAATGTTGGACACTGTGTTTTCAGTTTTGCAAGCAGGGGTTGGTGGGGTACGGTCTGTACCTTGCCTGTTGTGAACAACGGCTGGGACATGCTGTTTGTTACGATCCGCCAGCCTTTGGGATGTCCGGCCTACACACCTAGCTTCACATTGGCACTGAAATTCATATAGCACATTACTTATTTGTGTAATAGGCAGAACGTCTTTTTGGCTCGATGTTAGTGGCGAATATCACTCGTGTTGCTACTGCATAGCAGCTGTGTGAAACAGCTAGTTTCACCTGTTGGCCAAATTTTTGAGATACCTTGCCCTTCCAGGGTAATCTGAGGTAGACTGGGCATTTTACAATGCTCTGGTCAATGCTGGGTCATGGCTCGATGACAGCCTCCTGTTAGTGGCGAATATCACTCGTGTTGCTACTGCATAGCAGCAGCGTGAAACAGCTAGTTTCACCTGTTGGTCAAATTTTTGAGATACCTTGATCTGAGGTAGACTGGGCATTGTACAATGTTCAGGTCAATGCTGGGTCAAAAGTAGCGGCCTTAGGCCAGTTCATGAGTTTGCCTGATATACAGCATGAAATGATCTGATCAGGGTAGCCATTATCCTGCAGGATGCCTTTGATGTGCCCTATTTCAGCACCAAGCTGTAGCGTCAAAATAGGGATGGTTCATTGGCATGATATTTTTGTTCGACTGAAAGGTTTTCAGCAGTTAATTTGGCAAACTCATCTATGTAAATTTGAGCTGTCTTCTGATCTGCTGAGACTTTATCTGCACACACATTTTAATTGCCTTATTCCACGGTGTCTTTTAAATTTGGTTAACCAACCTGAACTGTATTTGCTTGAGTTGAAATATTCAGTTCAGCTGTGAAAATTGTGACTTGCCTAATCAACAGGGGTGCAGTCAATGACACCCTCTCACTCCTCGTCTGTCAAGTCCAATCCATCATCACTCTGTCGAACTCAACACAGCTTTTCACTCATTTCTTTCTGAATGTCACTTTCAGCATGAAACATCAAGATTTGGTCTTTCTCTTCTTTAAACTGTAATTGTCGGAGGTACCAGCCCCATACTCTTTGCTGGGCTTTTGCACTGGCCTATCCCTATCTAATTTCTGCAATTATTCCACTTTCATGGCTAGTGACAGTGAATTATGCCTCCCTTTTGTATGGCTACCCATGGGGGTATCTGCTGCTTTTTTTGACACGATTGTTTTAAGTTTATTGCCGTGCACAGTGTATCACCGTCACTACCTGTATAAAGACTTGGGGCTGAAATTTACGCTGATTGGGTGGGCGCATGCCCGACCCAATTGGCGTGAGATGACATCGGGTAAGTGTCCCAATGTCGTCCTGCGCCCATGCAATACTTTGGTCAGCGGGCGTGTGCGGGTGTCGGAGCCGCGCCCCCCATCAATTAAGAGGCCCCTTAAGGCCATTAGAAAGGCAACTGATCAAGATTTCACGTTGCCCGTGCGATTTCAAGCTCATCGCAAGGGCAAAACGGGCAGGCGGGCAGCCAACATTTTGCAAAACCTCATCCAAGGGCGGGATAAGAAGGGTCAGCAGCATTGCCAGTGTGTGTGTTGTGAGGAGTTTGGGAGATAGTTTGCTGCTGGTTGCTTATTGGTAGTTGGCAGCTTCATCTCTGTTTGGGGCTTCATTCTTAGCATTTCCAGGTTTCATTTCAGGACTCATCGGTGTCTCCAAGGCCTCCAGACAATTTTAACCGTGTGGATCTTTCCAGGTATCAGACAGCCTTCTGTTACCCTGGTAATGGGTATTGTGCTCTCTGCTGGTAGCACATCTGCTGAGGAGGAAGAGAGGGGCAGAAGGGGGAGGAGGCCACGTGTCCCTATGCAGATTCCAGGGAAGTGACCTGTGGGAGGAGAGGTGCAGGCACAAGGGGCACAGGACCAGCAGGTAGTCCAAGGTGGAAGGGGCTGCAGAAGACACCACTATCCTGCTGTCACAGTTAACAGGCAGCAATGCAGCTACCACAACATGTCTGAGGTGCAATGCCGAAGGAGGCTCTGCCTCTCCAGGGAGACAGTGACCTCCATTTGCCAGATGATTGGGCCTGAGGTCAGCTCTGACTGTGTGGGCGGACACCCCTTACCAGTGGCTCTGAAGGTCACAGTGGATCTCAACTTCTATGCCTCTGGCTCTTTCCAGGGGTCAGTGGGGGTTCAGTGTGGAGTGTCCCAATCAGCTGTCCACAGTTGTGTCAAGCTGGTGACAGAAGCTCTGTTCAGGAGGGTATTGATTTCCCTTCATTTCCATATGGACAAGGCCAGCCAGGCTGAGCGAGCCAGAGGGTTTGCAGCAATTGCTGGGTTCCCCCACATCCAGGGTGCAATCGACTGCACACATGTGGCCTTCAAGGCACCAGTGGGTCAGTCGGGTGCTTTGTTAAAAGGAAAGGATTCCGCTCCATGAACATGCAGATAATTTGTGACCACAAGATGCAAGTCTGTGCAAAGTTACCTAGCAGCTCCCATTACACTTATATCCTCAGACACTCCTAAAGCTCTTCAGTGCTTCAGCCCGACTGGATGGATGGCTGCTGGGTGGTAAGGTCTATCCATTGAAAACGTAGCTCATGATGCCTCTCCGCCACCAAAGAACAGAGGCAGAGCAGCGTTATAATAGGAGTCATGCCTCCACAAGGGTGATGGTAGAGAAGACCGTAGGTCTTCTGAAGATGCATTTCCGATGCCTGGACTGTTCGGGGGAAGTACTACAAACCCTCCAGAGCCGGTGTCGTTGATAGTGGTTGCATGCTGCACTCTCCACAATCTGGCACTGGCAAGGGGGGACCCACTGGAGGAAGAGGATCTTGAGGCAGCTGCACAGGCCACAGAGGATGAATCAAGTAGTGAGTCAGAAGAGGAGCACAGTGAGGAGAATGCTGAGGGCATGGAGGCAGACCTCTGTAACCTTCAGGGAGGCAGGGACATGAGGGATGCATTGATCCAACGCTCCTTCAGCGAGGCTACCAAAGATCCACTCCCATCTCATGTCAGGGCTGCCACCTCTATCTCGAATGTCCGAAATGAGCCTGTCGTGTGAACCTAAAGTCTACTCAAGGCCTGTGTAATAAAGTTTAGAGCCATTCACGTCCAGCATTACAACTTGGCGTAACCTGCACCAAAAATAAAAGGTGAAGCCTACTCAGGCCATCGCAACAAAAGTTAATTTAATGTTATTGTCACATTCAAATCACATTGACATGACCATTATTGGTGTTGATGTTCACAACATATAAACATATAAACCAAAAATAACTGAACAGAAGATCACCCTTGAATAATTCCTCTTGCGTTCAAGGTGCCTTAAGTTTGTGAGTGCCATGTCTTGCTGCAACCACACCCTCCCCCCACCACCCCCCCCACCCCCCCCACCCCCCCCAACCCGAAACCCCCACCCCCTCGCTGGCAACCTGCTGACTCTGCTGTCTTGTTGGCCTTGATGACCCTGACAGTCACCCTCTGGCCTGTGGAGCCTGTGCTGGCCCTGCCTGGGAGGGAGCGGCCAGTGCCGTGATGGGCATTTCCCTGGTCATTGTAGCCTCATCAGATGCCCACGGCCACTAGCAGAGGGCCGGAGGAGCTGCTGCCGTCAACTGGAACACCCTGAGAGGAGCCCGCAGGGATGACAGACAGCTCGTGCACCAATGTGAGGTCGCTCTGGATCTCCCTGCTCACCATTGATGGACAGGCACCTAGCTGGGATACTGGGAGCCTCATCCATCTCCCACAATGGGATACAGGCCACCTGAGGTCATTGCCTGTGTGAGGGCTTGCAGGTCTGAGCACAACCCCAGAAACCTCTGATTCTATCTTTGGAGCTGCCTCTCCATGAGAATTGCAACTCTCTCAATGGAGGAGGCAGTGTGCTCGGCCATGAGGGTCAACATAGTGCTTATGCTCCGCATGGACTCCTCCACAACAGAGACCATGACATACAGACCCTCATGGATCTCCACCAGATCCTCCCGCACATCCCACTGGACATCCAGCATCTGCTGCCTAATGGATGACTCCAGAGGCTCATCATCAGCCTTCGACCCAGCATCGTCCTGGTCCAGCAGTCCTTTGACTGCCCATTCCCTGGGCACTCTCTGCCTGCGTCTGCACCTGAAGTGATGTAAAGTGCCATCACCAATGTGCACTTACAATGTACCTGATGATCTAATGCCCACCGGGTTCTGGTATCTGCTCTGGTGCCTGGTTCAGAATGCGGGTGTGATGCAGGAGCAGTTGAAGCCTGGAGGTCCTCTGATAGAAGGGGTGGCCCTTCTGGGTCATTTGGATGTGTGTGTGCTGGTGAATCTAAGGGAGAACAAGGACATGTCATTAGTTAAAGTCATTACACTGTCACTGTGCATGCCAGGTGCCCTGGCAAAACAACAGAACTCTGCCAATGGTGCCAATGTCTTTGAATGATCAATGGGGACTCCAGGTTTGAGGCTCCCATCAATTAAACACAAGAATGTTTGCATAATCCAAAACTTTAGCCTCTGTGCTCTGCACTCTGACCTTCGCCTGGCACCCCCGCATCTCCACGCCCGGTTGCATGGGGACCGTGCCAACTCTCCAACTCCAGGGCGTCCTGCTCGAACCTGGTCAACAGCAGCAGGATGGGTGGGCTTCTGCCTGTCTGTGGCCTGTCCAATTGGTTGTGGCTTGCCTTCTCTTGAAAGGACAGGGGAGCATTTATTAGTCCACCCTCTACCCACAGCGTCCTTGTGGCCTGGCTAACCCCAGCTGAGGGGCACCTTGCAGGGCACATCTGAGTCATAGCCCTTGAGCCGCAAGGCACTCAGTCCAAGCTGCCAGGTCTCACCCCCTTGACCAGCTCCAGCGTCAATGACAGTTGGCACTCAGACTCCAGCACCCCTGATTTCCATGGGGTCACATCCAGCCCTTAACACTTCACCACACTGATCCATGCCAACATGGTACTCACCCTTCCTGAGCGCAGCGGGTCATTGAACCTCTTGCGGCACTGCACCCATGTGCGCCGCACCATGTCATGGCTACTGACCTGCGCTGCCACCTCCTCCCAGGCTTTCTTTGTCAGGTGTGGCTGCCTCCTCCTTCTGTCCCTTGGTACAAGGATGTCCCTCCTGGAAGCCACCTCCTCCAGGATGACTGCGAGGTAGTCGTCTGGAAAGCTGGGGACCGAGTGCCCACACAACCTGCCCTCTCGCCCGGTCTCTCCAGCTGCTGCCGAGCCTATAAGTACCGTCTACGCAACGCGGACTACAGGCTTCTTCACCAGCAGCCTTCAAATATAATTAAATCACCAAGACAGATCCAACTATACTTACACCCATAAACCTACTTCACAATTAACCAGAAAAATATTATGAAAAGTAATACACTTTTGTAACAGTTGCAAAAAGACCAGGTAAGGATGGGAGATTTCCTTCCATAAAGGATATCGAAGCAGCAAATGGGTTTTTACAACAATCCATTCACCATTATTGATACGGATCTATCAATTCCAAATGCATTTAATTGAATTTAAATTCCACCACCACCAGGGTGGGATTGAAGTCCTATCCCTGGAACGTTAGTCCATACCACTGGAATTACTTGCTCAGTAACACAATCACTATGTTACCATTCCCCTAAGCAGATTACTCTTTTGTTGTTTTAATGAACTCAACGTACGGGTGCCATTTCTGGAATTCCCTCTCTAACACTTTCAGTGGAATACTGGAGTCCTTAGGATTAAGAAAAAGGCAACAAAATTTTTGAATTTAAGCTGTCATGGTGGGCTTTAGACTCACATTCTATGAACTCCTGGATTTCCTGATGCTATTTTTGCTACTTAATCTGCTTTCTCACTGAGTGCGGAAATGGTGCCTTGTTTTCCTTAACAAAAAAAGAAAATACATGAGAAATGATTATTCTTTGACTATAACTATCTGATATTCCACAAGGAGCAGGGCGGACCTTAAAGCTATGCCAACAGACTTGCAATGGGTGATGTTACAAATCAAGATCAGCAAAGATCCAGAGTAATAAAAGCAGAGTTGACAATATAATCATTGTGCCTCAATGCCCAGGTGATAACATACATTGCTTTAGACAAAGACAGATAAGGAGGAAAGTCACAGAACTAGTTGAATGGTAAATGGTATAGGAGACCTTTGACGGCTTGCTTGAATATCTCTTGCAAATCTTGGCTCTTTTCCCCATGACTCAGTTGCTTCAGATTTTTTTTCCTTATTCTTTATCCCTCTTGCAAATTTTCTCCCTATGCAGTTTGTAAGAATTTACAAGTACAAGGACAGTAACTCAAATCCAGCTAACCAAAAACCAACAATGTCTGAAAAACTGGCATTTTTTTCCCATGTTCCAGTTCAGAAAAGCTTGAGGTGTTGCCAAGAACTGATGGGCTTTGCTGAATCGATACCCTTTAGGGAAGGAAATCTCAAATCCTTACCTGTCCTAGATGCAACTCCTGACCTGGCAATGTGGCTGTCCTGCTCAAATGGCCTAGCAAGCTATTAAATTGCACTCAAGAAGGTGGCTCCACACTGCCTTCTCAAGTAATAAAGTTCAGTTCCAAAGAAAAGTCATATTAGACTCGAAACGTTGATTCTGTCTCTCTCTTCACACATGACTTGGCCTGACATTTCCTGTTATCCAGCGAACCCTGACCCCATCTGACTCAGCTCGGACTGATCCACTTGATACAACACACAAGAGTGTTCAACCTGACCCCAATGGCTAATAAGTTGGATAACTCTGTGCAGGAGAAAAAAATACAAGGGCTGAATTTTCAGCTCAGCGGGTGGGCGCGATCGGAGGACCCTGACTGCAATCTTGAAATCATCAAAAGAAGCTAGGTGTAGAAATGTGTTTGAAATGCTAATGAGTAAACATAGATGCTGGCTTAGCTTGTAAAGTGTGAAGGGAATTTGCATTTTTAGATAAGTATAGGCATTGCTTAGATTTCAAAGGGATGTTAGCCTGTTTACAACCAGCTAGATAAGCAAGGCTAAGGAGTTTGTTTATTTTCCCAAAGGTTACTGACAATATTGGCAACGTGAAAGTTTTTTAATATTATGAGGAAAAACACAGTTACAAAGACATATGGAACAATAGAAATTACATATTAAAGAGAGAGAAAGATATATAAAGGTGAATGAAAGGCTATGTGAGAAGAGGGTCATGTAAGATATAACAGGAGTGTATGAAACAGCCTTCAAGATGCCTCCAGCCATTTGCGCAGAAGTTTATGTCCTGTAATTAATGTTGGAGAAAGCCATTTGAAATTCCACTGTCAAGTGGGTACTGTGTTAACTTGCAGGCTTTGTTTTAAATCTAAAATCTATTTTGAACTATTGCTTAAACTGAGTGTGTAACAGAGAGTCAAGCTAATTAGGGGTTTTAGGAGTTGCTATAGTTGTAAGTAGTTACACCCTTATGTATTTACTCAAAATCTTTTATTTTGTTAATAAATATTTAAATTTAATTTTTAAAATCTCTAAAGATCTTGTTGGTGGACTTATTACTTCTGAATTCAATGCACACATCTTCTTGTAAAAAATACAAATTGCAAACTGTTACGATAGCACAACCAAGTTTCCCTTGTGGAGTTGTTCCGCCTGACACACACATCATCTGCCACATCATAACAGCAACTCCTGACCTGGTAATGTGGTTGACCTGCTGAAATAGCCTAGCAAACTATTAAATTGTATTCCAAGAAGGCATCTCACCACTGCCTTCTCAAGGAAAACGAGAGATGGACGATAAAGTTCTGTTTGAAAGCAGAGTCATATTGGACTCGAAGCATTAACTTTGTTTCTCTCGCCACAGATGCTGCCAGAACTGTTGAGACTTTCCAGCACTTTTCCGTTTTTATTTCAGATTTCCAGCATCTGCTGTATTTTGCTTTTATAATATGGGCAATTAAGGCTGCCCTTGCTACTGTTGTTCACTTCTCCTGTGAATGAATTAAATAAAATGACATTGGCTCCCTGGCCTTTTGTGCTGTTGTTCATTTTTCACTAAAGGATTGGCAGGGATTCTGACCAGCAAGTCCAAGCAATCTCTGTGAATTTGCTTTGCTGCTAAACTCAAGAAAAGAGGAAATTATACTCCCCTATTAATTTTGACACCGAGCATTGCTCATTAAAATTTGAAAGCCAGGAGTTTGAAACATATCCTGGCATAAGGCAAACAATGACACAACAAGTTACATTGATATGGAACCTTTAATGTAATAAAATGTCCCAAGATGCTTCAGGGGAATGTAAATCAGAGAACGTTTGACACTGAGCTACATGAAGAGATATCAGGAAAAGTGCCCAAAAGCTTTGTCAAAATAGCTTTTAAGGAATGATTTAATGGAGAAGTGAGAGCTAAAGAGGCAGAGGGGTTTAGGAAGGGAATTCCAGAGATATGGACCCAGGCAGCTGAATTAGGTGCAGACACAATGATGGTATTGGCGATGTGTAAAAGGCCAAAGTGTGCAAAAGGCCAGGCAATCCCCACTTGCCTGAATGAGTACAGCTCCCACAACACTCAAGAAGCTTCACACTGTCCAGGACAAAGCAGCCTGCTTGATTGGCACCACATCCACCACCGTCGTACAGAGGCAGCAGTGTGTTTCACCACAAGATGCACTGCAGGAATTCACCACGGCTCCTTTGCCAGCACTTTCCAAACCCACCATCACTACCATCTAGAAGGACAAGGGCAGCAGATGGATGGGAACACCACCCCCTGGAAGTTCCCCTCCAAGTCACTCACCATCCTGACTTAAAAGTATATCGCCGTTCCTTCACCGTCACTGGGTCAAAATCCTGGAACTCCCTCCCTAACAGCACTGTGGGTGTACCTACACCACATGGACTGCAGCGGTTAAAGAAGGCAGCTCACCATCACCTCAAGGGCAGCAAGGGATAGGCAATAAATGTTGACGCAGCTGGTGAAGCCCACATCCGGTGAATGAATAAAAAAATTGGAGAAGTACAAAGTTTTCAGGGGGTTTTAAATTTAGAGGAGGTTAGCGAAGGGGTGAAACCATGGAGGGATTGACACAGGCGTGTTGTAGGAGTTGTATGGCATTATAGTGCAGGCGACAGGGGTCTTGCCCACCACTCGGAAAGTCAATGAGAGACTTGCATCACCTTCTTTAGGGAAGGCCCAGTATATTAAGTGCCAATAAGCTACTTAAGCGGCGAGAAGCGGGCCGTCACCGAGACCAAGAACCCCTGGCCGATGTCCAGCCCCGGAGAGCTGCTGGCCAATCAGATTCCGGCAGCTGTCCATCACCAGCAGCACTGGCAGCTGCTGACAATACACCCAGCAGAGGCCCAAGATCAGCGAGAGACCCAGGCAACAGGTGAGAGCTGGTGGGATGGGGGTTGCTGGGTACAGTTTGTGGGAGGTCGGCAGCAAGGGCAGAGGGTGTCTTACAGCAGCTCTTCCTTCCCATTTTCAGGTCCCTCGATCAGGCACTGGAAGACTGAGTGAGGATCATCATATAGAACTGACAGAGTGATGGTTTTAGGAAGGCCCACAACCTCAAACTCAAGGCTTCTTGGAAAGAGATGCGCTGTCAAGTGTTGTAAGAGATATTATAAATGGATAAAGGGCAATTGCACAGTTAGCGTTGAACATAGTGGGTGTATTTTATAACTGTTTTGCACTAACAATATTAGAAATGTTTATTAGTGTTAAGCTGAATGAGAAGAAAAGATGGTGGTCAAAGCATATTTCAAAAATATTTGGAGTTATTTCATTAAAAGTTGATTTCCTCTTGTTCCGTTGCTAGCTTTTTGACCATTGTTGAATTTGATTGAAAGTTTCCATTTATCCCTGATGTAGCTTTCATAGCAGTATGAGAAGCTTTGCGTTATTTAAACAGATGTTGGAATCATCTAGGACTTTCCATAAATGAGGCTTCCAATGGAAAATACCCTGCTTCGACTGCCAGAAAACAACCTTCACTGTGTTTTGGCAGGTGGATGGTAAATGCCAAACTACCCAAATCCCGGAGGGAAATTTGAAGCAGCTGCCACAACTATTTGCAAATTGTACTGATATTGAGATGCGGGCTTTGAATTCAGTGAAAAGGAGGCCACCAAGTCTCATGGGTTTCTTACAAAACTAAATTAAGCCTTTATTAATAAAATATTGATTTTAAGCACGTACATAGGTCTACAAATCACTACTGTGATAACTTCTAAACCCCTTAATTAATCTAAAACCTAGTTACACCTCTGTTAAGGCAACAATGAGACATATAGATTTTAAAACCCAGACAAAATAACACACAATACCCTGAACAGTTAAATTCAAAGAAAATTCTTCTCAGCTTCAGTTCCTTGTAGACAGCAGCTTGAGGCTTAGGTGCTGTACGCTTTTCACACTTGTGTCAGATCGTGCAATGCCTGCTTTTACATACAGCCTTTTCCCCGTTATACCCATTTTCCCCTTTGAGTACAAATTCCCACTGTTTCACTATGAGCTAAATTTGCTGAGAATCTCACTAAATGCAGTAGCGGGCCAGTAAAATGGTGTCCTACCCGCCGATGGGAATGGTGGGTTTTCACGCCATATCTTCTTGAGCCCACCTCATTATATATTTGCTCCCGCAAAACACACTGTTTTTATGGTGGGCGGTCTCTCAATCACCCGCTCGCCATCACCCCACTGTCGCATCATGCCGGCCGCCATCTTTAAAAGGCAGCCATCAACAAAATGCTTATCGCCACCAGCTCATCAACACTGCCTGGGAGACAAGGCCAGCAAAGGCAAAAAAACCTGCAGCCCCAGTTTCAACGACGGGTCCCTCGAACGACTGTTGGATGCGATGGAGACCCGCCAGCAGGTGCTCTACCCCCACTCTGGCCGCATGATGGGTAACAATGTCACCAATCTGGCCTGGGAGACAGTGGCAGCGGTGGTTAGCACCAATGCTCTTCAGGAGTGGATAGTCACCCATTGCCGAAAAGGATGAATGATCTCCTCCCTCCCGCCAGGGTAAGTCACCCTTTTTCATCACTCCAAACTCACACACTCACAAATCCATCACACACCCTCAGGGTCCTTACTCACTGCCAGTGCAAAGGACATCACCATTCACTCTTACACACACACCACCATTGCATTCATCACGTCCATGGAACCACTCACCACCCACACAGGTCAGGCATACTTATCATCTGGTCCGGCTGGTGTTCTGATACACTCTCCCCGTCTCTATCCATGCAGGGCAAACTGGCTCACAACAGGAGGGAGAGATCTCAGACAGGAAGACGATGCCGGAGATCAAAGTTCTGACAGAATTCGAAAGCAGAGCCATCTAGCTGGCCAGCGATGACCGGGACCGGTACTGTGCTGACTGTGAGGTTGGCGCTGCTCTACCAAATGAGGATCCAGCACTGCAACATCCATCAGACAACCATGCCCAGTGGGATGTGTCCTCTTTCACAGGCCACTGCCATGCATTAATTATCTCCCCTTGCTCTCACAGGCACATCTAGGAAGCAACCAAAGGAGTCCACGACCCAAAGCCTCCAAGCAAGCTCTGAAGAAACCTCTGAAGAAGAATCTGAAGGCACCCTTCCTGATGTCCAGTCACAGTGCTCACCCACACCCTCCACCAGCGCAAAAAGACACACACTTCAGTGGGACCTAGCTTCAGAGTAGCCTCAGGACCACAATCCAATGAGCACATCGCACGTTCTGATCCACAGCAGGCGGCGGAAGGGACATCCCAGGTCCCCGGCACTCAGAGGACTGCTGGAGGCCAGAACATTGCTGAGGCCAAGTCAGATGACGAGCCTCTGGACTCAGTCATGTCACAGTTGCTGGAGCTACAAAGGCAAGCTAGGGAACATCAGGAAGGGATGTCCGCTACACTCCTCAGATTGCAAGGCACGATGGAGGAGTCTGCCTGTTTTCAGGCTGAGGTGATAGCGCTGGCATTGCGATACACCAAGGTCAACACTGGCAGGATGGTGGCCGCCATGGGTACCTTGGTCCAGGGTGTCACTCCTGCACTGCTGCGTGGGCTCAACTCCATCACTGATGCCATAGTTGGCCTCCAACAGTGCATACGCGAGAGGGATGTGGGGCAGCTCAATCTCACTCCAGCTACCCCTTCTGCTCAAGGAGTCAGCCAGGGGCTGTCTGGCACCCATAGGGAGGAGGATCAGCAGGTGCACACTCCGGGGCCATCCACCCAGATGACTCTGGGAATGTCTAGCCCATCCGACCTCCCTCTCCTTGTGACCTCCGCAGATCCAGCTTCACAGGCTGAGGAGGGAGCCACTGGCACACAGCAGGACCCCGAGAGCAGGCCGGGGCCCTCCAAGTCTCAGCCCTCCAGAGGACTCCCGCCAAAGTCATCACAGACAGGGCATCACAGTCAGTAGGCTGCCTCCAACTCCGCCTTGGATGTCCAGGGAGCACCAAGGCATAGTGGCAAGATTAGGAAAGTTAAGGAGAATTAACTCTTTTAGGGTCAACTAAATTAACAAAATGAGGGACAAAATAAACACATCCCTTAAAGTAGTGTAGCTGCAAAACTAAAGACAAAGTTGTTGTACAGCCTGGGCACGGGTGTTGATCACTTGTACATAATGTTCACTATTGTCAATAAACTCCAAAAATGTCTCCTTGCCTATGGCTCCTTGTTCTGATGAGCAGTGTTCATGTCACTCAGATGTGAAACCTTTCTGCACAAGATAAAGGAAGGTGTCTCAGTCCAGGGCCTCTTCCCTGTGTCTGTGTGACCTTCAGACCACAGCGATGTTTTTGCCTCACACTCCCTGGAAACACTACTGATGCCTACACCTCAGCAGTGCTGGTCATTGCTGCCAGAATGTAGTTGGCAGGTGCCATAGAGTTCTCTCATACACTTTGTGTGCTCTCAGCACATTTAAGGTGGAGCTGACCCCATCGCCCCTGCTGCCCCTTCTTCATGGATGTTGCTGCTCCTGCCTTTGCACAGCCAGGAGCCTCAGTCACTCTCTCCTCTGCCTTCTACGGTCTCTGTAGGCATCAGGCACACAACTAGGTCACCAGGATCCATGGTCCTGACGTGGTCCTCCTGCAGCATGAAAGAGAGAGAGAAACATGGTTATCATGATTGTACTTAGCATCTTTCCTGGCCCTGTGACCGCCCGTTAATGCTTCCCCGAAAGTGCTGGTCACCCCTCGGATGGCCAGAGATGAGTGCGCTGCATGGCTGCCCTGTAAACCTGCGACATGGGGGACACTGGTCCAAACCAGGATGCTGGGATTGAAAGGGGTTGTGAGTGCCTCCAGCAGTGACTGCTACATGGCCAGCGTTGGTGAGGAGGTTGTACAACGTGTGCAGTCCAACTGCTCCGCAGTCCAATAAAGCAGTGGCGGACACAAAGTCTGTGCCGGGATGTGCGGAGGGAGGTGGGTAAGGTTTGGAGCGCTTGGTGGTTCTTTGGTGCATCCAAGATGCTTGCATGGCCAGGCAGAGTAGGAGTCTGACCCTAATCATATCACTGTGGCTGCGTCTGATCTGTCCTGGTTGCAGAGTCATGGTCAGTTTATACAGGTGTCCCTAATGCGTGAACACTTCCCTTGCTTACCCTGCCCCCCCCCACCCCCACCTTGATTGCCTGTGTGCGGGATGCAGCACTTGACCCCCCACCTTGCCTTAGCAGTTGCCTCTGAGGCTGACCAGCGCTTGCCCCCAGACACCCTCCACCTCTCAGCGGTTGCCTGTGGGGCCAGGCATCAGTTTCCCCTGCCCCCCCACCCCCCCGGTGCCCCTGAGGCCTGTAAACAATGGTCGAGCTGTGGAGAACGCTGCTGCTCACTCACCTCAATTCCCCCAAAGTTAAGGCCGCCAAGTGCATGTCACCTGCGTGCTGTTGTCAAACACGTCAGCGTGCTTTCCCGCCAGTGTGGACAGATGATAGGTGGGGTTCCAAGAGCCTGGCGAGATGGCCTTTTAATTATATGCTAATGAATTACAATTAGCTCCCTGTTGACCGATGGTGGGAAACATGGTCCACCATCGGTGGGCTGAGTGGAAAATTAAGACCTGCCTTCACGCCGTTGTGAAATGGGTCCCACCATATTTTCCAAGCATGCCCCCTATCACACATGCTGCCAGTGGGCTCAGAAAATTCCGCCCTATGTCTTTGGACTTTTTCCTCCCTAATAATAAAAATCTATCATGGTACCAATTTTTACCAGTAATCTTTGAGAAAAATAAACACACTGTTTCTTAACTTCTCCAGGCTAGGTGAAATATTTCATCCCCCCGCTTTTTTTGAATTCAAGCTAGTTTGATTTATTTAAAAATGCAAATGTTCCCTTTACACCTCACATTTTAAAAAAAATCCCCCATCTTTACCTACTTAACATTTCAAACCTATCTTATCTTCTGATACATCAAAGCCTTCAGACCAGCTGCCTTTAATTCAATTAAGTCCCAGACACACACACACACATAGACACAGAACCCACTATTAATCTACTTTACAGTAAGTTCCAATAATGTTATGAAAATTATTATATCTTCCTGACATCCCCCACCTCGTTAAAAAATGGGCCATCATAATTTAAAAAGATGGCTTCAATTTCTGAATCCATCTTACATTACCTCCTATACTCATTACACGATTGCATTACCAGATGCATGTACTAACATAACAATATATATACAAATCCTTGGTATCAACAGAAATCATTCCAGACTAGTGTCAAGGTTTTAAATGTCCAATTTTCCCTTTTAGCTTCAAATCCTTGATATTGCATCTGCAATCAGATTTTCTCATCCGGCCACATGAATAATCTGTAGATTAAATGGTTGCAGTAATAAACTCCATCTGAATAGCCTTGCACTTCTGTCTCGAAATTTGTCCAGAAATTTTACAGGATTATGGTCCACGTAAACAATTGTTTCTGACAAATTGTTTGCAACCTAAATTTCAAAATACTGCAATGCTAACACCAGACCCAAAGCTTCCTTTTCGATTGTTGAATATCTTCTCTGTTGTACATTCAACTTCCGTGTAAAATATCCCATTGATTTCTCAATTCCAGAGTCATCATTTCGTAACAGTACGGCCCTAGTGTCTATATCACTTGCATCAATGGCCAACGTAAACTGCTTGGCATAATCAGGTACTGGCAAAACTGGTGTTCTAGTTAATACAGTTTTCAAACTATCAAATGCCTTCTGACACTCCTGTGTTCATTGGAACTTCTGGTTCTTTTTAATAGTTCAGTCAATGGAACAACGTCTTGGCTAAAATTTGGTACAAATTTCCGAAAAAACCCCCTCATGCCCAGAAATCTCAAAACTTCTCATTTTGTTGTAGGCACTGGGAAATCCACAATAGCTCTGACTTTCACATGTCTCGGAGCCACCTTACCATGTCCGATGCAGCAATATCAAGGATTTGAAGCTTAAAGGGAAAATTGGACATTTAAAACCTGGACACTAGTCTGGAATGATTTCTGTTGATACCAAGGATTTGTATATATATTGTTATATTAGTACATGCATCTGGTAATGCAATCGTGTAATGAGTATAGGAGGTAATGTCTAGATACGTAACTTGTACTTTTGCAAATTCACTTTTAGTCAAGTTCACCAACAAATCAGCTTCTTGTTATTGAGTGAGTAATTCTTCCAGATGTTGTAAATGCTCCTCCTACATCTCACTGAAAACTATCAAGTCATCAATATAAACAGCACAATTACTCACACCTGCAAATACTTTGTCAGTCTTCGAAATGTTGCGGGTGCATTTTTCATACCAAATGGCATGACTTTAAACAGATATAGACCATCTGGCATCACAAGAGCTGATACCTCCTTTGCTCTCTCCAATAACAGTTCTTGCCAATATCCTCTTGGCAAGTCAATTTTGTGAGAAATTTTGATTGTCCCATTTTCTCAATACAATCTTCCAACTGTAGTAGAGGATAAGAATCCACGTTTGTCACCACAATCATCTTTTGATAGCCCACAAACAGTCTTTGTCTTCCATCTGGTTTCGGTACCAGTACGATAAGCAAACTCCAGTTCCTGCAACTAGACTCATTATACCATTTTGAAGCATGAGTTCAATTTCTTTCTGTACCTGTGATAACTTTGCAGCATTTAATCTATAAGGATATTGCTGTAGTGAGGGTGAAACTTCTACACATCCATCATGCATAGCCAAATTAATCTTTTCCAGATTATTCCCACAAATATCTTTGTGGGACTGCAACAGCTTCACCAAATCACTTTGACACTTGTCTAGAAGGTAACTCAATATTACAGTTCAATTTTGAAGTACCCCCTCATTATACAATTTGATTAGAGAAAAATCAATTTCAGAATCCTGTATTTCTACCTCTTTTTCATTATCTACCCCCACTATTACCTCCTTTTCCTCTTCTTCCCTGCCAAAGTACTTTTCAAGCATATTTACATGACATACCCTCTGTGTCTTGCTTCTATCTGCAGTATTTATTAAATAATTTACTTCACTCAGTTTCCTTTCAATCCTATAAGGTCCACTAAACCTTGCCTTTAATGAGTCACCCAGTATTGATAATAGAACTAGCACTTTCTCCCCAGCAACAAAACAATAAGCTGTATCTTTCCTGTATACCTTCACTTTCATCGCTTGCTGAGATATCTTTAAATGTTCCTTAGCCAGCCTACTTGCTCTTTTCAATCTCCCTCTGAAGTTTAATATATAATCCAGGAGAGTAGTTTCTGAATTTTGACCCGCCAATTTCTCATGAATCAATTTCAGTGGTCCCCTTATCTCATGACCATAAACTAGTTCAAAATGACTAAAACCAGTTGTTGCATTAGGAGCGTAATTAATAACAAATAACATGAATGGAATTCCCCAGCCCAATCTTGTGGATAATCCTGACTATATGCCCTCATCATAGTTTTTAAAGTTTGATGCCATCTTTGCAAAGCCCCTTGTAGATCAAGATGATAAGCTGTTGATGCCAACTGTTTTATCCCAAACTGTTTATTACTCCCTTAAATAGCTGTGACATAAAATTTGAACCCTGATCTGAATGTATTTCTTTAAATAAGCCATATCTTGTAAAAAAAAATGTAGTTAACTCTTCCACAATTTTCTTTGTTATAATATTTCTCAAAGGTATTACTTCAGGAAACCTAGTAGGCACATTCATTATTGTCAGTAAATACTGATTTCCACTTTTAGTCTTAGGGAGGAGTCCTAAAAAAATCAATCATGACCCTAGTAAAAGGTTCTTCAGATGCTGGAATTGGGATTAAAAGTGTCAGCTTAATCACTGCTTGTGGTTTTCCCATCACCTGACATGTTCGACAGAATTTGACTACATTCCTATGCAATCAAGGCCAATAAAAATGTTTTTGTATGTTTGCCCATGTCTTTCTAATTCCTAAATGACCCTCCATTGGAATTTCATGAGCTATCCTCAGAATCTCATTTCTATGAGGCAGTAATTTTATTATCACACAATCTGTAAACAGTCCAGGATTCTCTCTCTGCAACACTTCTGTAAAAAACACTTCTACAGGCTGGTAACCTACAATAGGCATCACCCACATCTGTGGTACAGCTATATGATTTCCCAGAATAAATTGAAACTCTGCAATGGACAATTTTTCCATTACTCCAGAATAACCTCTCCTATTTTCTACTTACTCTTTAAATTTACCTTCCACAATGGAGTAAGTTCAGCATCTCCATGAACCTCACTTATTGTCGCCTACTCCTCCAATACTCCCTCTGAACAACAAATGTCACTATCCCACAATATTAAAGATTGACTAGCCCCTGTGTCTCTTAAAATTTTAACATCTTTATCTACTCTACCTTGTACACATGGAAAGACTTCCCTTCACACACAAAATCTTTAAACATTTCTGCAAGCTGCTCCTCAGAATTCTCTTGGGTAAATTGCGAACACATTCCCACTTCTTTACCTATCACTAATTCTTCCTGTTTTACCTGTACACAAACCACTGGTTTTTCCTCTGCCTGGATCTCAGAATCCACAGTAATTTTACGTCCAGTGCTTTTCTGCATGCCTATAATTCTGATAGATTTTCCCTCAACTTCCAACATACTGACTTTATGTGTCCAACTTTATTATAATAAAAATACCTAAATTTTTGAATGTCCCTTCTACCCTCAGCACCTCCATTTTATTTAGAGAAAAAAACTTCCTGGGATTTTCCACTTACTCCTTCTCTTCCCACCATCCTTTCACCTTCCCACGTTTTATCCTTCTCTGATTTAAAACAGTCGTGGAAAACAGTCTGTGAACTAACTCATAATCATCAGCTATCTCTGCTGTTTCTTTTATTCTTTGAACCCCTTGTCCCTACACATGAGTTCTCACTACCGAAGGAATTGATTCTTTAAATTCTTCCAAAATAATTACTTCCCTAAGAGCTGCATATGTCATCTCTATGGCTTATGCCCATATACCCTGGTCAACATTACTTAGCTTTACACTTTCAAACTCAGTAAAAGTTTGCCCAGTTTTCTCATATTCCTAAATTTCTGCCTTTATGCCTCAGGAACCAACTCATATGCACTCAAAATAGCCTTTTTTACCACATCATAGTCCACTGACATTCCTTCTGACAGTGAAACATAAACCTCATGCGCTCTAACCAGCAACCTGGATTGTAATGACAAAGTCCGGTTTTCCTGTGGCCATTTCATCTGTTTAACTATCTTCTAAAACGAAATAAAGAATGCTTCAACATCTTTTTCCTCAAACTTTGAAAGAGCTTGTATAAATTTAACCATTTCCCCACTGGGTTTTAGGTTCATGGTTTTTTTCATCATCAAAACTTTCCTCAGAATCTGAGATCTCTTTTTTAACTTCCAGCCTTTTAAGCTGGTATTGCCTTTCTCGTTCCTTCCCTCTTTCCCTTGCCTCTCTTTCTTTATCCTTCTCTCTTACCTGGAACTCCAGTTCCCGCTTCCTTCTTTCTCCTGCCTTTCTGTTTGCTCCCTTTGAAATGCCCTTTCCTTTACTCTTTCTGCTGCCTCTACTTCCAATTTCTTCAGTTCCTTTGCTTGTTTAAGATCGAGCTTCTTCATTTCTAACTGAAGTCTCACTATCTCCAACTGTGAGTCACTAGTATCAGGTATCCCTTCCAACATTAAATGCTGTGCTATCCCTTCAATTATATATGCATTCTTTGCTCCTGCAGGTAATCCCAATTGTAATTTATCGGCCAATTCCATTAACAACTTTATTTAGCTTTTGTAAACCAGCCAAAGTTATAACTTCAACTCCCAGACAAGTCTGAGTGACTGCCAAAGCCATACTGCAGTCTCACCACTACAAAAAAACATCACTCCAACTCTTGAATTCAAAGTGCTTCTCGTACTCGTAACCTTAAGATTCACTAACTCCAAACCAATCAAGGAATTTCAAATGTATCCCCCAAAGAGCTCCCAATTTCTGTAATTATTACTGTCATTATTATTCTACTTTATAATAAATTCCATAAATAAAATTATGAAGAGAATTATATCTTCCTGACAATTGTAATTGGGAAGCAACATTATGATTCATAGCACCTTGAGAGTTTAAAATCATATTCAAGTTTTAAAAGTTAAACATATTTTAATATTAATGCATTGAAAAGAGGAGCTGGAGTGGGCAGCTCTCCTGCCTCTGAGCCAGAGAACTCAAGTCCCACTTCAGGACTTGTTGGCTATGAAAGAATCCAGCCACTGATGCAGGCAAGCCAGTGTGTATCAGTGCCAGTCCTCAGCCTGGATAAATAGGAGGGGTTAGGAGTGGAAATGGGATCCATATTTGAAGTCGGTCACCAAATCCATAAAGTAATGATTGATATGAAGATGGTCAACCAGCATTGTGGCAATCATAGGGAAAGAAAAGTCATTAATATTTTGAAAATGACCTGCAGTTAGACAGATGACATGAATGCAGGGGCACATTGCTGAAGGCAGGGGAGAGATCTAGGTTCCTGATGTGGTTGGAGTAGCTGCATGAGTTGTCTGAAGTTTGGGATCTGGATGAGGGTGGGAGGGGATGGTTGACAGGTAAGATGACATTCGCTATAATTGTGACCATGGTGCACTATTCATTCTCTCTTCCTTTAAGACCCTCCTTGAAACCCACTTCTCTGATGAAGCTTTTTATCACCTCCTCCTATCAACTCTTTGCTTTATTTGCTGTTAGCATTAGTCTGATTTTCTGTTGGCATTAGTCAGATGCTGTGAAGCATCTTGGAATGTTATTCAACATGAAAGACACTGTATAAATGCAATTTATTGTTATCAGTGGTTGGATAGGGAGCAGATAGCAGAAAGGAAAAGATTGCATTTAGCTAAAGCCTTTCATGAACTCAGGGCATCTCAGGTATTTTACAGTCAATGAATTATTTTTTAAGTATAGTCACTGTTGCAACACAGAATACAAGGTAGTCAAAATTGCACTCAGAAAACAGCAATGCAATAATAACCAGATAGCGATGTTGGTTGAGGGATGAAGATTGGGCCAGGCTCCCTTCTTCTTCAAAGGGTGCCATGGATTTTTTACGTTCACCTGAGGGGATAGATGGGGCCTTAGATTATGCCTCTTCCAAAGGCCAGTACTTCTGACTGCACTGTGCTCCCTCAGTACTGTATTGCTGCATCAGCCTGGATGATATGTTCAAGTCTCAGTTGTTAATGTACTGACTAAAAGAGCAATGGGATGAAAAGAGTGATATTTCACACAGTGCTTAACCAGTGCCAGTAATCCTGATGTAGAGAGAACTTATATTTATTGGCTAGCAGAAGAAATGTAGCATACTAAAAATAAAACTGCTGACTACAACAGCATTCGGACAGGACAATAGCTAAAAGCTGCATCCTCCTCTCAGTGTGCATTATAATTTATTTGCATCAAATATGCAGAGAACATTAAGGTAACAATATTAAATCTGCCTGGCTAACACAGAAAAGCAGTGCATTGGTGGCAATAGACAATACTCAGAATGTGGCCAATAACAGGGAAATGGATGACTCAAACAATAACCTGACTTTTCAAGCTTTAGACAATGGGATCTAAATCAGCTGAATTTCACCAGCTTAATTTATATTCAAAAATACCTGGAAAAACTCAGCAGGTCTGATGGGCATCTGCGGAGAGGGATACAGCTGATGTTTTAAGTCCGTAGGACCCTTCATCAGAACTAAGACATATAGAAATTAGATGAAATATAATCTGGTAGAAGGGTGTAGGACAGGAGAGCTCGATAGGGGGCCAGTGATACGTGGAGGCCAAGAAGAGACTGCCAAAGATGTCACAGACAAAAGGACAAAGAGGTGTTGACGGTGGTCATATTATCTAAAGGATGTGCTAATGGGGACATGAGGGAAGCAAGCTAGTGGCAGATGGCACTAGTGTGGGTGGGGTGGGGGGAAGGGATCAAAATGGGCTAAAAGGTGGAGATAAAACAATGGATGGAAATAAATTAAAAAATAGGAGGGAAAAGAAAAAAATATATAGTTGTAAAAAACTTATAAATTATTGGAAAAGTTGGGGGGGGGGGGTCGGAAAGGGGGTGGGGATGGAGGAGAGAGTTCGTGATCTGAAATTGTTGAACTTAATATTAAGTCCGGAAGGCTGTAAAGTACCTAGTCAGAAGATGAGGTGCTGTTCCTCCAGTTTGCGTTGAGCTTCACTAGAACATTACAGCAGGTCAAGGACGAACATGTGGGCATGAGAGCAGGGTGGTGAGTTGAAATGGCAAGCGACAGGGAGGTCTGGGTCAGTCTGTCCACAAGCATGACCCAGATCTAGATTTCCAGCATCCACAGTATTTTGCTTTTAATTTATATTCATATTGTCACCTGAATCCCATAACTGGATTTCAAATCTGCAATGCTTCCCGATGAACCATTATTTATTTCACTTAGCTATCACACGACAACAACATAAAGGTTGCTGGAATAAGTCATCCCTCAGTCTCGTTTCCCATCTAGTTTCTCAAACTGGAGGGGTGATTTCAACCTTACCTACCCGACAAGGGTGGAGAAGGCAGGTGTGTGATTAATGTTGCTGCAGAGTAGTATGAGTGCCGACCGTCACTGCGAGTGTGTGGTTTCTATTGGTCAGGCAAGGGTCCCCAGACATCATTAGGACCCCGATGTCAAATTAACGTCAGCATGTGGAGGTCTGCTCAACGTCCAGCCCATCGATGAAACGATGCAGGATTCGAGCTGAATTTTCAGGACACCTCGAAGATAGGCATGGAGTGGAGGGGTGGCTCCAGAAACACCAATGTCAGGCCAGCATGTCAATTTCAGGGCACTGATCCTGGCACTGGAAATAATGAGCAGCGTGGAGGGAGGGTGAGGCAGGGATTCTACTCTTCCTCTGATTCGGGCCAATTAGGCATGTTAAATGGCTGTTTTAGAGCTTGCTGAAGAGAGGGAGGGCGGGATATTTAAAGGGGGGATGGCCGATACATGGGTTTTAGAAGCTGTTAGTTTCAGAACAGCTGAAGCTTTTCAGGTACAGAGTGAGGAGCCACTCATAGCTGAGCCAGGGCGTCATCCCAGTCCCACAAGAGAGTCAGCGGGACAACTTGGTAAGAGGGTGTTCTTGGTTCTGCACAGGTGGCAGGGAGAATTGACACTTAGCGCCCTTGAACATGGTTGGCACCTGGGAACATGACTGGTCAGATTATGGGCCCTATGATGATGAGGGACAACACATTTTACAGCAAGGGCAGAATCCCAATCATCAGGAGGGCATGGGAGAGTAAAGAAGGGCAGCAAGACTAATGGGGCCAAATCCTCAACATAAAATCAACTGCTGAAGATGGAGCTACCTGTGATGGCTGAGACCCAGTGCTGCAGAAGAATCTGGTTCTCCAGACAGATGCTGAGAGACATCTGTGTCCTCATAGCTGAAAACCTTGCACTTGCAGCACTGGTTGTCATACCTTAACAGTAGCTGTCAAACTGTCCGTGACCTTGAATTTCATCACTTTTGGCTCATTCCAATGATCAGCTGTGAACCTTAGTCACTTCTCAAGAATGGCTGCACACTGCTGCAACTCATTGGTCACTGATGTTCTATATGGCAGTGGGTGGTATGGTCACTTAACAGCGTACACAATCTCACAGGGACAGGAAGCATTGGGAGTTGCCTCCATTTCTGAATTCCCCCAGGAACATTATCCATTGTACCCATGTGACCATCAAGACACCCACTGACATCCAATGAGATTCATCAACAGGAACAGCTTCCATTGCCTAAGCTTCCAACTGATCCTACCAGCTCCATTCTCAGTGGACTGTCAAGTGGGGAGAAAAGGAAACCCAGCCACCTCCTCTATCCTGTAAGAGCACAGGAAGAGTCCGTTTGGACATTGTCAATGCTAACCCTTCAACTGCTGCCTTTTGATTTAACCCCATTCACTGCCTCTTCCATGTATTTATTGACATCTTCCTTGCAAAATTTTATGAGCTAACAGACTCAACATAGTCAATAGGCAACTGGAAACCATTCGCTTGCTCATATGTCACAAAAAAAAACTGTGGACCGGTCTGGTGGAGCCCTACAATGTCGTCCACAGAGAGTGTCATGCATCATCATCACCTGCTGTGCCCCTTACAACCTATCGCTGCAACAGGGAGACAAACTGGCTGAGGAACATAAGAACATAAGAACACAAGAAATAGGAACAGGAGCAGGACATTCGGCCCTTCAAGCCTGCCACGCCATTCAATAAGATCATGGCTGATCTGCCCTAGGCCTCAACTCCTCTTTCGTGCCAGCTCCTCATAACCCTCAACTCCCTGATATTTTAAAAATCTATCCACCTCCACTTTAAACACTTTCAGTGATCTAGCCTACACAATGCTCTAGGGTAGAGAATTCTAGACATTCACTACCCTCTGAGAGAAGAAATACCTTCACATCTCAGTTTTCAATGTGTGTCCCTTTATTCTGTAATTATGTCCCTAGTTCAAAATTCCCCACTAGTGGCAACATCTTCTCAACATCTACCCTGTCAAACCACCTCAGAATCTTGTATGTTTCAATAAGATCACCTCATTCTTCTAAACTCTAATGAATAGAGGCCTAACCTGTTTAACCGTTCTTGATAAGTCAACCTCTTCATCCCAGGAATCAGCCTAGTGAATCTAATTTGAACTGCCTACAATGCCAATATACGTTTTCTTAAATATGGGGACTAAAACTGTACACAATACTCCAAGTGTGGCCTCACCAACGCCCTGTACAGTTGTAACAAGGTTTCCTTATTTTTAAACTCCAACCCCCTAGCAATACAGGCCAAAATTCCATTTGCCTTCTTAGTTACTTGCTGCACCTGCATGCTAACTTTTTGTGTTTCATGCACAAGAATACTCAGATCCCTCTGTGCTGCACTTTTTTGGAGTCTCTCTCCATTTAAATAATAGTCTGCCTTTTGATTTTTCCTACCAAAGTGCATGACTTCACATTTTCCTACATTAAACTCCATCTGCCAAGTTTTTGCCCACTCACTCAACCTACATCCCCTTGCAGATTCCTTATGTCCTGATCACAACATGCCCTCCCACCTATTTTTGTAGCCTCAGCAATTTTGGATACATTACACTCTGCCCTGTCCTCCAAGTCACGAATATAGATAGTAAATAATTGAGGCCCTAGGACTGATCTTTGTGGCGCTCCACTAGTTGCATCTATCGAACTTGAAAAGGACCCATTAATCCTGACTCTCTATCTTCTGTGTGTTAACCAATCTTCAATCCATGCTAATACATTACCCCAATACTGTGAGCTCCTAACGACAGATGTTAGGCTGACCAGCCTATAGTTTCTTGTTTTTTGTCTCCCTCCTTTCTTAAATAGGGATGTCAAATTAGCGGTTTTCCAATCCTCTGGGACCCTCCTGGAATCCAATGTGTTCTGGAATATTTTGACCAGTGCCTCCAGTATCTCTGAAGCCACTTCCTTTAAAACCCTTGGATGCAGGCATCAGGTCCTGATGACTTGTCTGCCTTTAGTCCCATTAATTTGTCAAATACTTTATCCCTCAAGATAGACACTGTTACAAGATCTTTCCTCCTACAAGCTCCTTGCTATCTGACATCTTTGGAATGTTTATATTGTCCTCCACTGTGAAGGCCGATGTAAAATATTGGTTTAAATTATCTGCCATTTTCCTGTTCCCTGTTATCAATTCTCTAGTTGCATCCTCCAAAGGTCCCACACTCACTTTAGCTACTCTCTTTCTTTTTATATACCCGTAGAGCTCTTTCTGTTGTTTCAATATTTCTTGCCAATTTACTTTCATTATCAATTTTCTCCATCTTTATTAGCTTTTTAATCATCTGCTGCTGGTTCCTAAAAAAATCCCAATCCTCTGGCCTACCATTAGTTTTGCTAGTTTTTGATTGGATACTCTCCTTGACTGCATTTTTAACCACTGGCGGTTCATCCTTCTCATCGAGTCCTTCCTTTTGACCAGGATAAATTTTTGCTGGGTGTTATGAAATATCTACTTAAATGTCTGCCACTGCTCATCCACTGACCTCCCCCTTAATCTATTTTCCCAGCCCAATTTGGACAACCCTTTCTTCACATTTCTGTAATAGCCCTTATTTAAGTTGAGGACACTGGTTTGAGACCCGAGTTGCTCGCCCTGAATTTGAAATTCTACAATGTTGTGGTTGCTAACCCCTAGAGAATCCTTAACTATGAGATCTCTTATTAATCCTACATCATTACACATTACTAGATCTAAAATAGCCTGTTCCCGGGTAGATCCTGCAGTGTATTGCTCTAAGGAGCAATCCCTGATGCACTCTATAAATTTGTCTTCCATGTTACCCCTGCCAATCAGATTTGTCCAGTCAATATGCAGATTAAAATCACCAAGACAATTGTAGTGCCCTCCTTACATGCCTCCATTATTTCCCAATTCATACTTTGTCCTTGAGTGAGGCATCTCTTCTGGGACCTATAGGCGAATCCCACCCTCGACTTCTTCCCCTTGCTATTACTTATTTCTACCCAAACTGATTCCACATCATGACCTATTGCACCTATATCGCTGATCACCACCGCACTGATATCTTCATTTATTAACAGAGCTACCGCCACCTCCTTTTCCTTTTTGTCTATTTTTCTGGAACGTCGAATGCCTTGAATATTGAGTTCCCAGTCTTGATCACCCTGCAGCCATGTCTCTGTAATTGATATCAAGTTATATCTATTTATTCCTATTGGTGCCATCAACTCATCTACCTTGTAACAAATGCTGCGTGTTTTCAGATAAAGAGCATTAAGCTTTGACTTTTTACCATTATTACTCATTCTGGTTCTAATTGATGCTGCACTCTTCTGCTTATATTTTCTGCCCCTTCCTGTCACGCTTTGATTATCATTCGTCTCTTCACTACCCTGCACCTCTGCTCTCTCATTTCTTTTTGATTTCTTAAACTTCCTTTCAATTGAACATTCCGCCCCCCACTCCCCCCACTAATTAGTTTAAAGTCCTATCTACAATCCTAATCATACGATTTGCCAGGACACTGGTCCCAGCATGGTTCAAATGAAGTCCATCCCAATGGAACAGCTTTCTCCTTCCCCATACAGGTGCCAGTGCCCCATGAATCGGAACCCATTTCTCCCACACCAATCTTTGAGCCACGCACTTACCTCCCTAATCTTAATTTACCCTGCACTAATATGCGTGTGCCTCAGGTGGTAACCTGGAGATGATTACCTTTGTGGTTCTGCTTTCTAATTTAGCCCCGAGCTGCTCGTAGTCCCTCAGAGAAGCTCTTTCCTAGTCCTACTTATGTCATTGGTACCTATGTGGGCCACGATAATGGGATCCTCCCCCTCCCTCTCCAAGTTCCTCTCCAGCCCAGAAGAGATGTCCTTAACCTTGGCACCAGGTAGGCAACACGGCCTTCAGGACTCTGACTTTACTGCAGTGAATAGTATCTATTCCCCTAGCTATGCTGTCCCCTATTACTACTACATTTCTCTTTTCTCCCCCTTCTTGAATGTTGCTCCATACCAGGGGGCTGTGGTTAGTTCGCTCAACTTCCCTGCAGTCTGTGCCCTCGTTGAGAGCAAAAATCTCATACCTATTGGATAAGGGCACTGGCTGAGACTCCTCCAAAGCTACATTCTGGATCCCCATACCTGCCTCACTCGCAGTCACACCCTCCTGTCCCTGGCCACAGATGAAATTTGATTTAATTAATCTAAGGGGTGTCACTGTACCCTGAAACACAGTGTCAAGGAAACTCTCCCCCTCCCTGATGTGTTGTAGTGTCTGCAGCTCGGACTCCAGCTCATCAATTCTGAGCTGAAGTTCCTCGAGCAGCTAACATTTGCTGCAGATGTGGTCACTATGGATCACACCAGCGTCCACCAGCATCTACATACTACAGTTGCAACACATCACCTGCCCATCCATTTCTATTCTATTTAATTACTAATTTGGATGTTAAATGTTTTAAAAGTGAATTTCTTAACTGTACTCTTCAGCTGTAATAACATCTCCTGATTTAAACCACTTAGCCAATCAAAAGGGACACAGAAGAGATACCTACCAATCACCTGACTGTTTTCCTGTGACGTCACACTTGGCCCTGACAGGTAGAAGCAGGCTGAAGGGACTGTCTGCCATCGGTTTTTATCTCCCAGCACCGCTGCCCTTCTCACACAGGCCCGCTCTCTGAGAGCAAGAGATGGAGGAGCTGGAGGTTTCCGATGAGGAGGATGTTGATGGAGATGATGGTGAGGAGATCCTTGGAGGTGATGATGAGGGGCTTTGAGGCCCTTGCACTGGCCAGATGATGAGGGCCCACTAGAGAGGGCTCTCATAGCTGCAGAGGATGATGACGACATGTAGTGAGGACACCCCATAGATCTTCACACAGCCTCTGAAAATGTCTGGCTCCTGTCTGGCCGAGGGCAGCTCACTTGTGCTCTGGGATCAGAGTCATGTCATTGAGACGCAGCCATTAAACTTTAAAAGCATCTGATCTTTAGTCCACCTTCAGCACGTGAGCCCTTCAAGAGCACGGCATCACTGGTCACAGATGCTGAAGAGATGGGACCCAACCCTACCTTAAAGGTGCTGAGAGCAAACAGAGAGAATGAGAGAACTCTGACACCTGCCCACAACATTCTGGCAGCAATGACCAGCACCATCGAGATGCAGGCATCATTAATATGTTCAGAGAGTGTGAGGCTGGACCATCACTTTGACCTGAAGTTTACACATGGCACAGGGAAGAGGCCCTGGACTGAGACGCCTGCCTTTATCTTGCGCAGAAAGGTTTTGCATCTGAGTAACACGAACACTGCTTATCAGAACAAGGAGCCATAGGCAGGGAGACATTCTTGAGAGTTTATTGACAATAGTGAACAGTATATGTACAAGTGATCAACACCCATTCCCAGGCTGTGCAACTACACCTTCTTAACTTGCCTAACCCTGCCGCTACGACTTGGTGCTCCCTGGCCATCCACAGCAGAGGTGGAGACAGCCTGTTGACTGCTACATCCTGTCTGCGATGACATTGCCGGGCCGAGACGTTTAAGGCCCCGGCCTGCTTTCAGAGTCCTGCTGTGTGGCAGTGGCACCTCCTCAACCTGTGGAACTGGAGATGCTGAGGTCAGAGGAAGAGGTGATTCGGATGGGCCGGACACTGCCCGGGTCATCGGGATGAATGGCTTCGGGGGGTACGCCAGCTGTTCCTCTTCCCTATGGGTGCCCAAGGGCCCCTGGCTGACTCCTTGAGGGGAAGGGGTAGCTGGAATGGGAACTAGCTGCCCTGCATCCCTCTCATATACATTGCTGGAGGTCAACTATGACATCAGTGATGGAGTTGAGCCCATGCAGCAGTGCACAAGAGACATCCTGGACCAAAGTCTCCATGGCAGCCGCTATCCTACCAGTGTTGACCTCGATGTGTTGGCATGCTGGCGCTATCACCTCAGCCTGAAGACAAACAGACTCCTCCATCGTGCCTTGCAATCTGAGGAATGAGCAGACATCCCTTCCTGATGTTCCTGAGCTTGCCTTTGCAGCTTCAGCAACTGTGACGTGACCGAGTCCAGGGGCTCATCGTCTGACTCGGACTCAGCAACGTTCTGGCCTTCAGCAATCCTCTGAGTGCTGGGAACCTGGGAAATCCCTGCCTCTGCCTGCTGCAGATCAGACAGTGCGATGAGCTCACCAGATTGTGATCCTGAGGCTACTCTAAAGCTAGGTCCCACTGGGGTGTGGTTCCCTGCGCTGGTGGAGGGTGTGGGTGAGTGCTGTGACGGGACTACAAGGAGGGTGCCTTCATGTTCCTCTTCATAGATTTCTTCAGGGCCTGGTTGGAGGCCCTGGGTCGTGGACCCTGTCGGCTGTTTCCCAGATGTGCCTGAGAAAGCAAGGGGAGATAATTAGTACATGGCAGTGGCCTGTGAAAGAGGACACATCACTCACAGCATGGTTATCTGATGGATGTTACACTGCTGGACCCTCACTTGGTAGAGCAGCACCGATCTCACCATCAGCACAGGAATGATCCAGATCTTCACCGACCAGCTAGACGGCTCTACTTTCAAAGTCCATGAGAACCCTGATTTCAGGCATTCCTCCACTGGTCTGCAACCTCTCCCTGTTGTTGTGTGCCACTTGTCCTACATAAGTAGAGATGGAGAGAGTGTATGCAGGACACCTGCCAGGCCAGATGATAAGTAAGCCTGGCATGTGCGGGTGATGAGTGGTCCCATGGATGGGATGAGGACAATGAAGGTGTGTGTGAGAGAGTGAATGGTGAAGTGCCTTGAACCGGCAGTGAGTGAGGGCCCTGTGGATGTGTGACTGGTTTATGAGTGTGAGTTGAGACTAATGAGAAGAGTGACTTACCCTGGTGGAACAAAGGAGATCATTCATCCTCTTTAGGCACTGGGTGGCTGTCCTCTTTTGCAGGGTGTTGGCACTCACACTTGGCCATTGCCATCATTGCCACCATCTCCCAAGCCAGATTAGTGACATTGCTGCCCATCCTGCACCTAGAGCGGGGGTAGACAACATCACGGTGAGCCTCCACTGCATCCAAAAGGTGTTTGAGGGACACATCATTGAACCTGGGGGCTACAGTCTTTTTGTCTTTCAGGGAGAGGTGCGCGCACAGCTGCTAAGTTTCCTAGGAATTAATATGGTGCCTGGCATGATGGTGTGACTGAATGGGAGCTAGTCTGCCAAGGAAACGGCATGTTTCCCAGGGATGCATAATTAATTCCGTGGGTTTGGGGCGATACAGCGTGAAAAGCCACCATTGTGGCTGATGGGTAAAATGACATTTTATCTGCCCACTGCTGCACTTAGTGCAAATCTGTGATGATTTTGCCCAGAGTTAAGGTTTCCAGTCTGTATGACTCTTCTTCAGAGCTCTGAAGACGTCATATGGACCCGAAACATTAACTCTGTTTCTCTCTCCACAGTTGCTGCCAGACCTGCTGAGTTTTTCCATTATTTTCTGTTTTAATGCCTAATACATAACGTTAGTTAGAAATTGGATAGTTGCACAAATTAGCTGCCATGTAACAATAGTGACTATGCTATAAGAGTAGTCCATTGGTTGAACAACATCTTAAGACATTGTGAAGACATGATAAGATGCAATACAAAATTCAATTTATTATACTATAGAGAAATGTTGCACTTAATTTCCCTAGGAGTTGCTTGGAAAAATACCAGGGCTTGCAGCCAAATCTATCATTCTATTGTCAAATTTTGACATAATGCAATAGCCTTAAAAAATAAACAAATTCATAGATTTTCCAATGTGGCTGCAGTTGTTTACCCAAGGAGGGATTGTCAGATATCGCAGGCATGACTAGGGCCATGTAATCCCATTGAATTCCAATTACACCAAAAATATAGCACAGTGGAAAGGTTAAAATAGTTCAATAATTTTCATTTTAAGGTAATGGAAAAATTGATTTGTGAAACAGATTATGCTCCGTTTTCCTCTCCTCCTTTCTAGAAAAATCTATGAGGTCGATGTTCAACTTGGAGAATCACGCTCACAGAAACAGAAAAAGATATACCGAAGGAGGCCATTCGGCCCCTCACATCCATGCTGGCCGAAAAAGAACAATCCAGGCTACAATTCCAACTTCCAGTTCTTGACCTGTAGCCTTCAGGTTATGGCACCTCACACGAACATGGCAGGCAGGTAGTGGGGTGGTGGGGCCGGGGATTCTTGGAAGATCCAAATTGATAATAAACACTGAAGTAAAGGAAACACTAAGGATGAACACCCAAAATCAATTTGAACGGGTTTAGTAATAATCAGCTAAAATGGTATTAACATAGAAATTAGAGCTAATGATGAAATTACTTGAGGTATTTCTTGCGTGATGTTCCCTTGCTATGTTATTGATGGTTTATATAATAATGGTAATTGTTAAACGTCAAACAAAAACTCTTATCCAATAAGCTGTGGGTTGAGAAGTTCCAAACTTTTCACTGGCCACTTGTGACAACCTAAAAGCTCTCAACATATTGCTACGCACTCCAAGCTGCAAAGTATTTTTAAATTCATTCTAAGCAATCGGTCTGTAAGAGGTAGATTTCATTCACGGGATGCCTCTTTATTACTTAGACTGAATTGAAAAACTGAATGCCTGGGAGATCAGCCAGGACTTCTCACAGTAAAACAATAAAAGTCTCCTCCTGGGAATCACCCGTCACCTGACAGGAGATCAGAAGGCCTGACATTTTTTTTTCTCCCTTCTCAAGCACATGTCCAAACCCTTTTTGGAAGTTGCTATTGAATCTGTTTCCACCAACCACCACGGCCAGAATTTTCCACTCGTTGTGGGGTGGGAGGGGGGGGAGTTGAAGAGTGGACAGGTGGAGGCGAGCCAATTAAGGCCTGCCCAACGTGACATCCGCACGGAAGCGCCATGCGCTCCCTGTGTAGGCAGGGGGGGGAGTTCCCTGAGCCAAGAGTGCGCTTTCTCGTGCATGCGCACAAAAGAGCGCACTCATCTCCCTGAGGCTAAGTGCTGCCTTAGGGAGATCGACACTGTCACATGAGTTGAGACATGTCCATCACTTTTAAATTCAGTTTAACTACATTTTTTAAAACCTACATGAAACCTCATCCTGCCCCTGGATGAGGTTTGATGCTTTTTCTAATGCCCGCCAGGGCTCCCGGCCTCCCCACCAACCTTAAAGTTGAACGGGCAGGTCCATTAATTACTTCAATGACTCTGTCAATGGCCTCAATTGGCCATTGACAGGTCAGCGGACGCACAGCTGGTTCTGCTGAGAGCCTGCCCACCTGAAAATTTAAATAGGGCACAGTGACATCGGGAGTTCCACCCAATGTCACTGTGAGTCATTTTATGCCGGAAAATCCTGGCCCATGTTTCAGATTGTAACAACTCACTGATTTTTAAAAGAAAAATCATCTCCCCTTCTGCTTCTTGTGCCAATTGCCTAAAATTAGTGCCCTCTGGCTACTAACCATACTGCCAGCAGCAACAGTTTATTCCTATCTACTCTATCAAAACTCCTGATAATTACTATTAAGAGATAAGTATGAGAAAGTAAACAAGAAATCATGGTGCCTTACTCTACAAATTAGCTCAGATATCAAGGCTTCGGTCTAAACTGCTGACATTTTAATTGGGCAAAATGCCCGTGCTGATAGTGACCATACCTTCTGGCTTGGCCATATATGCTGTGTCAGCACTTAGCTGCACTCGTTGAGCAAGCTCTCAAACATTTAAAAGGGTATGTAACTTGGGAATGTTGAGTGGTAGGAAGAATACGGAGAGGCAAAATAAAATTTAAAAATACGACTGTAAAGGGGGTGCAAGAGCAGAGGTACCCGGGGATGTACATGTACAAATCATTGAAAGTGCCAGGGCAGGTTGAGAAAGTGGTTAACAAAGCAACGCAGGCTTTATAAATAGAGGCATAGAGTACAAAAGCAAGGCAGTTACGATGAACCTTTATGGAACATTGGTTTGGCCTCAGCTGGAGTGTTGTGACACATTTTGGTCGCCAGATTTTAAGAAGGATGTGAAGGCGTTAGAGAGAATGCAGAAAAGATTAACGGAAATGGATCCTAGATGAGGAAATTCAGGATTGGAAAAGCTGGGGCTGTTCTCCTCAGAGAAGGGAAAATTAAGAGGAGATTTGTTAGAGGAATTCAAAATCATGAGGGGTCTGGACAGGGTAGATAGGGAGAAACTATTCCCATTGGTGGGAGGGTCCAGAAACAGAAGACACCAATTTAAAATTATTGGAAAGCGAAGCAATGGCAAAATAGGGAAATTTTTATATTATGCAGCGAGTGGTTGGAATCTGAAAAGCACTTGCCTGGGAGCGTACTGGAGGTAGATTCAATTGTGGCTTTCAAAAGAGAATTGCATAATTATCTGAAGAGAAAAAAATTGCAAGTCTATGGGGAAGAGACTGAGGGAATGGGACTAGCTAAATTGCTCTCACTGAGAGACAGCACACACTCAATGGGCCAAATGAACTCCATCTGTTCTTTGCTGTGTGATTCTATGGTTTATAAAGCCAACCCCATGCTTCAAGTCAACCAGAATTTTCATCATTCCAAATTCTAACAATTGTCACCATGGGAGAAATACGTTGGCATTTAGGTTCATATCCAGGACTGTATTTCATTCTGGAGTAGCAGTAAACATCCAGACTTCAACGATTTATCTAGAATGCCTGTCTGTTCATGGGATGTGGGTGTCACTAGCTGGGCCAGTATTTATTGCCCATCCCTAATTGCCCTTGAGAGCTGAGTGGCTTGCTAGGCCATTTCAGGGGGCATTTAAGAGTCAACCACATTGCTGTGGGTCTGGAGTCACATGTAGGCCAGACCAGGTAAGGATGGCAGATTTCCTTCCCTAAAGGGCATTAGTGAACCAGATGGGTTTTTTAAGGGTCTTAAATGCATTTTTAAATTATGAAGGAGTAGACATAGAGAAAAATCTTGCACTTGAGGGAGAGAGCAAAACTTGGGACCACAATTGAAAGATAATTGGTAATAAAAGCAATAGAAATTCAGGAGAAACTTCTTTGCCCAGATAGTGGTTTCAAATCTGGAACTTGTGGCCACATGTAATATAGATGCAATTAAGCAGAAGCTAGGTGACAAAGAAATGATTGAAGGATATGTGATCTGGATTGATCAAGTAGGATGGGAGGAGGCACATGTGCAGCATAAATGCTAGAATGGACTGGTTGGGCCAAGTTGCCTGTTTCTCCATCGTAAATCCAATGTAACTCCTGTGTAATATCCTGGACACCCCCCACGTATAAGATACAGCTCTGGTAAGAACATGACTTAAATCTACGTTCCCTGCTGCTTTTAAAATGTTGTGTTTGTCGACATGAAGGATGCAAGTACTGAAAGTCTTCAATTTCAGGTGACAGCTTCAAGAGCTCCCAGGCGATATATAACATAATCATATGAGGTATATAGGCTCCCTTTACTCAGAGAACAATTTTGAGGCCTAAGCTGAGACGGTTACAAGTGTGACAACTTTTCTCATTGCCCGCCATGTAGCCTCTTTCAGTTTGCCAGTTACTGCTGAATTAGGAGCAATTTTTTACTTGTTGTAGGCCCAGAACCACAAGGAACTGGACTGATATTGCCCACATTCACATAACGTAAACCCTTCCAATCAGAATACACAGGAGATTCTCATGCCATTAGCATGGATGGCTGGATTCCAATGTACCATCCAGTTCCCAACACAATGCAATTGGTAATATAGAAGAAAGACATGGGGCAGAATTTTGCCCTTGTTGGGTGGGCGGGCCCTACCAGCTCGGCGGCAGGTGGGCAGCCGATCGCCGCCGCCGAAACAGGCCCCGCCGCCATTTTGAGTGGGCGGGCCAATCAAGGCTCGCCCAGCAGGCTGCCCGCCAGGAAGTGCTATGCGCTTCCTGTGCCAAGGGGGAGGGATTCCCCAACTGCCAGAGTGCGCACATCTCCCTGAGACTAAGTGCTGTCTCAGGGAGAGCGCTGAAAGGTTTTGAAAGTTTAAAAATAGAAAATAAAAAAATCCTTAACATGTCCCCCTCACGTGACAATGTCACACGAGATGGGACATGTTAATAAATTTCACAAAAACTTTATTACAGTTTTTTAAAACCTACATGAAACCTCATCCCGCCAGTGGATGAGGTTTCATGTATTATCAGAAACCCGCTGGAGCTCCTGGCCTGTCCGCCAGCCTTAAGGTTAGACAGGCAGGGCCTTTAATTGATTTAACTACCGTGTCAATGGCCTCAATTGGCCATTGACAGGTCAGCAGGCGGACAGCTGATCACGCTATGCCCCCGCCTTCCTGAATATTTAAATGGGGTGGGGTGACGTCAGGGGTTCCTCCTGATGTCATCCCGCATCATTTTCGCCTCGGCAAGTGGGCCCCGCCCCCAGCTCGCCAATGGAAAAATTCTGCCCATGCCTTTCTATGTAGCGTGTTTCCTGGACACAGAATCCCAAAACGCTTCACAGCCAAAGAAATACTTTTTGAAGAGTGCTTACCGTTGAAATGTAATAGTCTCCAACATTACAATAATTTCGTTTTGGAATTACAATGATAAAATATTAGCTTGGCTCAGTTTGACAAGAACAAATGGTAATATTCAGCCTAGTGAAATTGGCTCTTGCAGTTTATGTAGCAAGGTAGGAGCAATTATATGCTTCAGGGATTAAGTGTATGATTTTGATAACCATGCATAAAGACCCAATGACCTTGTTGACGAGGTATAGAAGAATTAATGTAACAAATCGGTCTCGTCTTTTTCTCTGAGGTGCTGATTCAGGCCTCCCAAGTATGGTCTTCAATAAAGCACCTTCTTTGTAGGCTTTTATCTTGCCACTCAGTTAAACAGTTGCACTGTCTGCTGCTCATGACCTCTTTTCTTAGATTTACTGAACTTACTGATCCATCTGTCTCTCCATAGCCTACTTGATACTCTCTTGTTGCTATTCACAGATAGTTTCCTGCGATAATCCTTTTTTTCACACTTCAGACACAATCACTTTTATTCTACTTAGAGCAAAAGCAAATAATGTGAATTTGTTGCGTGTTCTCCACAAGATGCACTGAAGCAACTCACCAAGGCTCCTTCAGCAGCACCTTCCAAACCCGTGACCTCTACCACCTACAAGGACAAGGGCAGCAGACACATGGGAACACCACCGCCTGCAAGCTCCTCTCCAAGCCACACACAATCCTGACTTGGAAATTTATCACCGTTCCTTCACTGTCGCTGGGTCAAAATCCTCCAACTCTATCCCTAACAGCACTGCCGGTGTATGTACACCACAGGGACCGCATGAATGAATTTTTAAAAATGAGTGCTTAGCATTCAGGCCATTCAAGAATCATAGATATCCATTGAGTTTCAAAGCAAAGACATCAATCATGTTCATTGATTTCAATTTACAACCTCTCAAAGTAGTGCAAATGGTTTGGTCACACTTTAAGAGTTGGAGAAGCAGTGAAAAATGAATACCTGATCACTGCAGCAGGAGGAGACTCCTGCAGATAGTGTGTCAGTCTCATCCCACTCCTGATATAATTATTACAGAACAAGGAGGACATAACAACATGACAACAGTGAGGATATTGGTGCTGGATATTGTAACAATTTGGGCTGAAAAATGATGTAAGGGGTGATTTTTCCGAGTTCTTCACTGATGCTGGAGTATTTTGGAAATTCCTCAACCAGATCAGTTTATAAATGCAGGAGTGTTGTGGGAAAGGACTTGAAGAACACCTTGAATTTTGATGAGGCACCTTACTGCCTTCCAAGCTGAACTCTGAATTCAAGACTTTAGCATTGTTCTAATTTTAATTTCTCAGAAGATAGTTGATGTCTTCACTGTCTAATCAATAAGTAACAACTGCAATACAGGATATAGGACACTAGGTAAACAGCAAGAACATATGACAGTGACAAGTGAGGGAGAGGCGGTGTCACAGTGGTATTGTCACTGGACTGGAATTCCAGAGACCCAGGGTAATGCTCTGGAGGCCTGGGTTTGAATCCCACCACCGTGAAATTTGAATTCAATAAAAATCTGGAATTAAAAATCTGATGGTGACCACAAAACTATTGTCTATTGTCATCAAAACCCAACTGGATCACTAACGTCATTTAGGAAAGGAGATCTGCCATCCTCACCTGGTCTGGTCTAGCCTGCATGTGGCTCCAGACCCAAGGCAATGTGGTTGACTCTTAACTGCCCTCTGAAATGGCCTAGCAAGCCACCCAATTCTCAAGGGCAATTAGCGATGGGCAATAAATGCTGGTCTAGCCAGTGATGCCCCCATCCAATGAATGAATAAAAAGGAAAACGCATGGGAACATCACCACCTGGAAGGTCCTCTCCAAGTCACTCATCATCCTGACTTGGAAATATATTGCCGTTCCTTCACTGTCACTGGGTCAAAGTCCTGGAGTTCCCTCCGAACCAGCAATGTGGTTGAATCTTAAATGCCCTCTGACCAAGGGCAATTATGGATGGGCAATAAATGCTGGCTTAGCCAGCGTTGCCCACAGCCCATGAACAAATAAAGAAGGAATGGGGAGATGGTGGCATAGTAGTAATGTCACTGGGCTAGTAATTCAGAGCTCTGGACTAATGCCTTGGGGGCATGGGGCAGGGTTTTTCAGTCGAGGTGCGGGGGGCAAGCCCGACTTACCGGCACGTAAAATGATGCGCGATGATGTCGGGCATTGGATACCACATCAGCGCGCTGTCTCGTGACATTTCGTTAGGCAGCCGCTCGCTGGAGTCGGCTGCGCACCCGTCGATATTTAAACGGCCGATTAAGGCCAGTAAGGAAGGAATTAATGTCATTGTTAATGCTGCCCATCCAGCCTTAAGGTTGTCGGGCAGACGAAAAGGTCAAGCGGCCTTCACGTTTTATAGGAAGCCTCATCCACGAGCGGGATGAGGTTTCCTAAAGCTTTTATTAATTAAGTAAAACATTTTTCAAAATATCAAAACATGTCCCATCTCATGTGACCCAGTCACATGAGGGGACTTTAATCCATTTATTTAATAATTTTAAAACCCCTTCAATCTCCCTGAGGCAGCTCCATGTCTCAGGGAGCTCGAAGTGCTCTTTTGTGTACATACTTTTGTGTACAAAAGAGCACTGGTCCCGGCTCTCCCTCCTCCCCCGCCCCCCCCCCCACTTCCTGCACAGGTAGCGCTGAGCGCTGCGGCACTCGTCTTACACTGGGCGGGCCTTAAGTGGCTCCACCCACACAAAATGGCGCCACAGAGCCAATCGCAAGCAGCGGTTGGCTCTGCGACTGCCCCCACCTGCTCCTGCCGAGCCCACCCCACCAACTTAAAAATTCAGGCCATAGATTCAAATCCCACCCCAGCAGCTGGTGGAATTTAAATCCAATTAATAAATCTAGAATTGAAAGCTCGTTTCAGCCACAGCGACCATGAAGCTACATTAAGCCTACAGTAAGAGCCCTGTACACAATAGATGGGTCAATGTGGGCTGGCCTATCAATGATTTTATAATGTCCAGTTCACAGGAAGCATAATGTTTCCCTAAGAAAGAAAGACTTGCATTTATATATCAACTTTCACAAATCCGGGTCATCTAAAAGCATTTAGACCTAAGCCTTCTGTTCCTATGGACAGATTTTTGATAGACAAGGGAGTCAAGGGTTATGGGGGATAGACATGAAAGCGGTGCTGAGACCATAACCAGATCAGCTATGATCTTATCAAATGGCAGAGCAGGCTTGAAGGGTTGGATGGCCTACTTCTGACCCTAAGTCCTATGTTCCTACATGGTTGTTGTAAAAACCTATCTGGCCAACAGGTGACTCCATACCCTCAGCACTGCAGCTGACTCTTAACTGCCACTCAGTTGAAGGGCCATTAAGGATAGGCAACAACTGCTGGTCTTGTTAGTGACACCCACATCCCATGAAGGAATGAAAGGGAAAAAAAATATAGCAGGAACCAATCTAGATTGGGCAAGACAGCTGACATGCTTGACCAGCTTTCTTTCTTCTCTGTGCCTCATGTCTTCTCAAGCTACCCAAGAATGCTATCATGGACCTACCATTAGGAGTTTCTCTCCACTACCTGCTGCATTCAGCCCATCCAAAGTCTCTTCTTTTATACAATGCTTTTAAGGGTAGATCTGGATGGATTATTAAAAAGAGCTTTCCACCTGTAAAGATTTACTTTATTTCAAAAGAACCTATAAAAGTCAGGTTCCTTGACAAAACTATGGGGTACAAAGCCTGTCCTTAATGTCATTCAACTTCTTAATCTCTTGCAAATACCTTTTGCCCTTGATCAATCACTCTTATCTCATCTTTTGCTTATCGCATCTCGAGCTGTTCTTCCTGACCAGTTTCACCCTCCCAATAACTTTCCACCCCCAGTCTTCAAAGTTAACGTGCAGAAGTTTCATTAATTTCTGTCTGTCCTATCACCATTTATTTATGGCCAAAGCTGTTCACAAAGGCTGTTAATGAACTGTGTATCCAACCTACCTGGTCTAATTTCTTATCAGACCATTGAACCACAGGCTGTTCACTCAAGAAACTTCTATTCTATTTCCACGCACTAATGAACATATTTATTCCAGCAAGCATCTTAATTAGGCACGGTTAAATGAAAAGTCTAATTCAACTTTGTAGTACAGCTGTTTAAGGATCTACCAATTGCTCTCCTATTACTGTGGAGACCTTGTTTGACCATGGGCTCCTTTTTAAGTTAGCTATAGCGATCAATGATTATTCCAATGATTTCTTTCTAGAGAAATAAAACATTAAGCAGCAAAAGAAAATTTATGGAACAAACCTATTGCTTTACCCATTTCAAGCTGATTATTTATAAATTAATATATAAATATATATTAAACAAATTTCAAAATTTCTAAATTCTAACAGCATCAATCTAATTTTGTCGGACAGCAGATGCTGAGAATGGTTCTGCTTTTGCCATTTAGTACTCCTCTGGAACCATTCATTGCTTATTCTTCATCCCTTCCCACCCCATTTTGTCTTGTGCCATCATCCAATTTGTCATTTAATCTCTCCTTCCCCCCACTCCATCACAGACCTTCCCTTTTGTTCTTCGTCCCCACTCCCCTTCGCTCTGGCTCTTTATTTAAAAAAAAACCATGAATCCGGTTCTGATGAATGGTGAGTGAGTTGGGATGTTAACTCTGTTTCTTTCTCCACAGATGCTGCCTGAATATTTCCAACATTTTAATTCAGATTTCCAGCATCCATAGTAATTTGCTCTCAAGAAGAAGGTTCACCCTATGGCAACACCATAACATGGAATTCAATAGAATTTACCACCCTGAAACAGAACTATGGCTGTTCTAATGAGTTAATGCTCCACATAAACCTCTTCCCATCCTTCTTCATCTCACCCCATCAGCATATCCTTATGTTCCTTTCTCCCTGCATAGTTTATCTAGCTTCTCCTTAAGTACATCTATGCTATTTGTTCTTTCATATATTGGTTGCATGGCCTATCTGGAGAGACTGCAGTGTGACTCAGGTAGTTACCTCAAACTGGTTTATATACACTATGTATACAATGTACACAATGAGCTACCACATAGGCACATCTCTCTTGACTGCAAACTATTCCATTTGCTGTACAGAGTTTCCAACACATGACTGATGACATCACTGTTTTCTATGGTCTACATCACTCATTAAACTATTCTTCCCCCAAGTATACTATCAACTTGGTATACTAGAAGCTTGGTTCGACCGCACCTAGAGTCCTGTGTTCAGTTTTGGTCCCCTTACCTTAGGAGGGATATTATTTCCATAGATGGAGTGCAACAAAGGTTTACCAGGCTTGTTCCAGGATGGCAGGACTGTCCTATGAAGAGGATTTGGGGAAACTGTTTCCCAGAGTTTCAAAGAATGAGAAGTGATCTCATTGAAACCTACAAAATGCTTAAAGGATTAGACAGGGTAGATGCAGGTAAGATGTTTCCCCTGGTTGCGAAGGCTAGAACCAGGGGGCACAGTTTCAAAATAAGGAGGAAGCCACTCAGGACCAAGATGAGGAGAAGCTGCTTTACTCAGAGGGTTGTGAATCCTTGGAATTCTCTAACCCAGAGGGTCGTGGAAGCTCATTGAGTATGTTTTCAGCAGAGGTTGACAGATTTCTAAACACCGATGATATAAAGGGATATGGGGACAGTGTGGGAAAAAGGTACCGAAGAGGATGATCAGCCATGATCGTATTGAATAGTGGAGCAGGCTCGGTGGGTTGAATGATCTACTCCTGTTGCTATGTCCCTGACTTCTTTAATAACAATGTTAAACTATTTTTTAAACTATTCACATTGCATTTGTTCCACCACTTCCTCCTCCAAAGTCCACCAGTTAAGGTTAAGTCTTTGTAGTGACTTCACCGCCCTCCCTGATTGCGTTTTTGTGACTGCTAAGCGGGTAGGTGCTCTTTAACTGGGTAACTGGGTGGGGTCAGCGTTCCGCAAGCGGCTCGATGTATCCTCGGGGTCTTCACCATCGCGTGGTAACCAAAGGTCTGTGTTCTGCTAGGCCCCAATTAAATCAGGGCTCTCCTGTTATGTCAGAAAATACTAGATGGTGTTTGAACCAGGTAAGACATTTTAAATTTATTCATGGGATGTGGGCTTCGCTGGCTGGACCAGCATTTATTGCCCATTCCTAGTTGCCCATGAGAAGGTGATGATGAGCTGCCTTCTTGAACCGCTGCAGTCTCTGTGGTATAGGTACACCCACAGTGCTGTTAAGAAGGGAGTTCCAAGATTTTGACCCTGCGACAGTGAAGGAACGGTGATATATTTCCAAGTCAGGATGGTGAGTAATTTGGAGGGGAACTTCCAGGTGGTGGTGTTCCCATCTATCTGCTACCCTTGTCCTAGATGGCAGTGGTCGTGGGTTTGGAAGGTGCTGTCAAAAGAGCCTTGTTGAATTAATGCAGTGCATCTTGTAGGTGGTATACACTGCTGCCACTGTGCATCAGTGGTAGAGGGAGTGAATGTTTGTGGATGTGGTGCCAATCAAGCGGATTGATTTGTCCTGGATGGTATCAAGCTTCTTGAGTGTTGTTGGAGCTGCACTCATCCAGGCAAGTGTGGAATATTCTGTCACACTCCAACCTGTGCCCTATATATGGTGGACAGGCTTTGGGGAGTCAGCAGGTGAGTTACTCGTCACACGATTCCTAGCCTCTGACCTGCTCTTGTAGCCATGGTATTTATATGATTCGTCCAGTTCAATTTCTGGTCAATGGTAACCATCAGGATGCTGATAGTGGGGAATTCAGTGATGGTAATGCCATTGAAAGTCAAGGGGCAATGGTTAGGCTCTCTTGTGTTGGAGATGGTCATTGGCTGGCACTTGTGTGGCACAAATGTTACTTGCCACTTGTTAGCCCAAGCCTGGATATTGTACAAGACTTGTTGCATTTGGACATGGATCACTTCAGCATCTGAGGAGTTGCAAATGGTGCAGAACATTGTGCAGTCACCAGCGAACATCCCCACTTCTCACCCTATGATGGAGGGAAGGCCATTGATACAGCAGCTATAGATGGGTGGACCTACCCTGAGGAACTCCTGCAGTGATGTCCTGGAGCTGAGATGACTGACCTTCGACAACCACAATCATCTTCCTGTGTGCTAGTTATGAATCCAACCAGTGTATATTTTTCCCCCCGATTCCCATTGGCTCCAGTTTTGTTACAGCTCCTTGATGCCACACTCAGTCAAATGCTTTCTTGATATTAAGGGCAGTCACTCTCACCTCACCTCTTGAGTTCAGCTCTTTTGTCCATGTGTGGACCAACGCTGTACTGAGGTCAGGAGCTGAGTGGCCCTGGCGGAACCTAAACTGGGCTTCAACGAGCAGGTTATTTCTAAGCAAGTGCAGCTTGATAGAACTGTTGATGACCCCTTCTATTACTTTACTGATGGTCGAGAGTAGACTGATGGGGTCCTAATTTGCCTGTTTGGAGATTTGTCCTGCTTTTTGTTTTCAGGACATATCTGGGAAGTTTTCCACATTGCCGGGTAGATGCCAGTGTTGTAGCTGTGCTGGAACAGCCTGGGTATGGGTGCTGCAAGGTCTGGAGCACAAGTCTTCAGTACTATTGGCAGAATATTGTCAGCACCCCTAGCCTTTGCAGTATCCAGTGACTTCAGCCATTTCTTGATATCAAGTAGTGAATCGAATTTGCTGGGGACTGGATCTGTGATGCTGGGGACCTCTAGAGGAGGCCAAATGGATCTTCCACTTGGCACTTCTGGCTGAAGATTGTAGCAAATGCTTCAGCCTTATCTTTTGCACTGATGTGCTGGGATCCTCCATCATTGAGGATGGAGATATTTGTGGAGCCTCCTCCTCCAATGAGTTGTTTGGTTGTCCACCATCATTCACAACTGTATGTGGCAGTACTGTAGAGATTAGACCTGATCCATTGATTGTGGGATCGCTTAGCTCTCTCTATAAGATTACGGTTCAGAGTAAAAATTGCATCGAAGGCTTTTAGGATGGATTCGAAGTTTGTGGAGGTCTCATCTACCCCCTTTCAGAAGGACCTTGTTGGTGATAGGCTCTATAGTGTAGAGGAATGAGCTAACCTGGTGCTTCTGCTTAAAGTTAAGCATATCCAAGACTGTGCAATACCTCAGGAAGTTCTCTTGCCATGGCTTCCAATGTTGGCCTCTGTGCAGGCCTTCAAGCCTTTCCAATGGGCAGGTTAGAAGCAGTGACTGCTTGCCTAGTGCTGCCATTGCAACCACTTTCATTTTTGCCTCCTTCTTAGGTACTTTTGTAGATTATCAGTTCGATCAGATTTCATTCCAGTTTTGTGCTATGAATGTTCTGTTGATGGCACCAACACTTCATTAGATTGGTGTCACCAACACTGCCACCATGTTTCATATACTGTTTGTGTGGCCTATCTAATATGGAGAGATTAGAGTCTGACTCAGGTAGTTACTTCAAACTGGTTTAATTAAACAATGCACACTATATACACGATGAGATACAGGGTAGGCACATCTCTCTTTAATGCAGACTCTTCCATCTGCTGCACAGAGTCTTTAACACATGACTGCTGATGTCACTGTTACATCATGGCTTCCATAACCTATTACCACAACTATTCTATTAACCCATTATACTACATTTGCCTCAACCACTCCTTGTGGAAACGAGTTCCACATTTTTACCTCTCTCCGGGTAGAGAAGTTCCTCCCGACTTCCCTATTGGATTTATTGGTGACTATCTTATTTAATGAAACATTTTCTTTACATCTACCATAACAAACATTTTCATATAATTGTAATGATCTCTAGCAGGTCAACCCCCAGCCTTCTAGAGAAAAGAGCCCCAGTTGGTTTAGCCTTCCCTCATAGCTCTGCCCTCCCAGTTACGCTATCATCTTATAGTCATTTGTTTCCACTTTCTTGGGTATTTCTATGTCCTTTTTATAACAGGAAGCAGAACTATTCACATTACTCCAAGTTTGGTTTAATTAGGTTTCTCGTCAAGGTTAACATAACTTCTCCTCTTTTCAATTCTATCCCTGTAGAAATGATCTCCAGTGACTGGTGTGCTTTATTATAGCCGTGTTCAATTGTTTGGTGTTTGATTGCATGTGTCTGTTGACTGCTCACTGTGCTGTGTGTCAAGCCTGTGGGTGTGGTTGGAGAAACTGAAGCAAAGCAGTGAGTGTGAGGAAGCAGATATTTTATAAGTATCGTAATAAAGCTCCTGTTCACACATGGGACTTGGTGAATTTCATATCTGCAAACCTCTGAGGGACAGAACACAATAATTATGGCCATATTGGCTAATGCAAAATGGTTATTATAAAATAGGTGTTATCTTGTCACCATCAGATGGTAGCATGAAGTCATCCTAATTTCCTACACCAACAGTCGGATGGTAATTGGGACAACTTGGCAAGCACTGAGCAGAGTCCCTTTGCACATTTCAAACATGTTTCATGAACAAGACAAAAAAGCGACAGAGAGCTACTGTAGAGCAGTTCATGAGAATTTACGATGCTTTAACACATGACAAAACCTAACAAACCAGGCAGTAGTTTACAGGTTTAATTTCTGTTTTGACCATCGACAGCAGAGCATCCCAGGACTTGTCAAGTGGTCTTTGTACTTTAGTGCTACTGTGAGGCTGTCTTTTGTAACGATCTCCTCTGTTGTGATGAGGGTTTTTGACTCACTCCTTTCATACAGTTTCCAGTGCCTGGGTCTCCGTGGTGTGATGTGATTTGTACTAGATATGATTAAGATAGTTCTGGCCCCTTCCAGGGCCGAGGCAATGTAATTTGCACTTGATGTAATTGAGTTAGTCCTGGCTATCCAAAGGTTACATTTCAAGCATAGTCCACATAGCTTCTTGCTAATACAATTAGGATCAGAAGTTAATGAGGTTTGCAATCATACTGTAGCAATTGTAGCATATTACCTGAGTTTGTTATATAGACATGAGTAGCTTAAAATACAGAAAACTAAACAGATTAAAACCCATAAAACTAATCACCCTTAGTGGTTTCAATAGTTACAAAATGGAATGTTAACATGATTAAATGTTGATTATAATTGAATATAATCCCTTTATGTGTTAACACAATTAGTATATTTGGATACCAAGCATAATTCCCTTACATTTTGCACAGAAGATGGTTATTGGAATGAAATAAAATTTATGTGTCATCACTGCTACTGCCGAGAGTTACGAAGGCAGCTCTGGTTCCTTAATGACTCACCTTAATTTGTGGTAGGTGATATAGAATTCAGGGATACATTATTTCACACCAACCTGGTTATGTTTACCTTCTGGATTAACCTTTACCATTTAATTAATTCCAAGTTCTCATCTGAACATGTAGCTGCTGTGCTAATGAAAGAGGGAGGTGATTGATTTGATTTAAATATATGGAAAGGTTAAGTGTCCTTGGTCCAAGCCGAGTGGAATGCCTGAAGTGGTGGCTGCGGCTTTGGGTGGTGCCTGGATCTCCATGATGTGATGTGATATGTACTAGGTATGATTAAGATGGTTCTGGGCGGTGACTTTAGTCAGCGGCTCCTTCAACGCCCTGCAGGATACACCACCCAGGAAGCAGAGGAAATCTCGCAAGCAGAGCTATTCCACTTAGCGTGTACCAGGTGCTGACCCAGGTACGCCCTTCCACCAGGGTCTCGTCCAAGGCCTTGAATGTTATGAACTCCTTTGTCGTTGACATTTTCGAGCTCATCAGCTCTTAGGCCTCGCGCCTCATTCACTACATCAAGTGCCACGTCATCTCAGTCAGGGAAATCCAGAACACCGTCCGTCTCATGCTGCCAGGGGAACTGGCCCAAGGCGCAAAAGCAGTTACCAAATTACACCAAGGCTCTGCTGATTATCATGAGCTGCCACTGTTGAGTTTCAGCCCAAAGATTGAACTAATTAGGGCTCTTTTCTCTGGAGAAGAAAAGGCTGACGGGTAATTCAATAGAGGTTTTTGAGATGTTGAAGGAGTTTGGTAAATGGGGAGAAGATGTTTTCACTTTGTGAGGCAGACCAGAAACTAAAGGCCACAAATACAAAATAAAAGCAGAACATGTTCAAAATCTGGCAGCATCCTTGGCTAGGAGAACAGAATTTATATTCCAGATCAATTACTTTTATCAGAACTGAGAAAGGTATTTTGCTTACGTAATATGGCCATAAACATAAATAGATTGACAAGATATTCATGAATCACCCCCAAAACAGGCAACAGACCAAAGCACTCTGTTCATGGGTTCCCCCAATGCAGCAAATATTGAAAATTGAGAAGTCTCTGCTGACTGACTCCTGTCTACATTTGATCCAGTTGGGGTTTGAGCAGTGGTTGAAAGGTTCACAGATCTGACTCTCAAGCTGGAGGTGAGGCTACAACTTGTGCACTAATTCCCTTTTGGATGAGATGCTAAACTGAGGTCCCACCTGCCCTATCCATTAAAAGATCTTATAACACCACTTAGAAGAAGAGAAAGTGAGTTCTTCCAATGTCTCGGTCAACATTCATCCCTCAGTAGAATACATCTCCCCATTAAGAAGAGCAAACTGACTTTAAGAATCACGGAATCATAGAATTTTAACGGCACAGAAGGAGGCCATTCAGCCCATCATGTCTGCACCAGCTCTACAAATGACCATTATGACCCAGTGCCATTGCCCTGCCTTTTCCCCATACCCCTGCACATTGTTTCTATTCAAATAATCATCTAATGCCCTCCTGAATGTCTCGATTGAACCTGCCTCCACCACACTTCCAGTCAGTGCATTCCAGACCTGAACCACTCGTTGTGTGAAAAAGTTTTTTCTCATATTACATTTGCTTCTTTTGCAAATCACTTTAAATCTGTGACCTCTAGTTTTTGATCCTTTTACGAGTGGGAACAGCTTCTCCCTATCTAATCTGTCCAGCCCCCTCATGATTTTGAACATCTCGATCAAATCTTCTCTTAGCCTTCTTCTCTGCAAGGAGAACAGTCCCAACCTCTCCAATCTATCCTCATAGCTGAAGTTTCTCATCCCCGGAACCATCTTTGTAAGCCTCTTCTGCACTTTCTCCAATGTGTTCACAACCTCCCTATAATGTGTCACCCAGAACTGTACACAATAGTTCAGCTGAGGTCTAACAAGTGTCTTATATAAATTTAGCATAACCTCCTTGCTCTTGTACTCTGTGCCCAGGATATGATATGCTTTACAAACTGGTCTCTCTACCTGCCCTATCATCTTTAATGATCTATGCACATATACACCCAAGCTTTTCTGCTCCTGCACCCCCTTCAAAATTTCACCCCTTATTTTATATTGTCTGTCCATGTCCTTCCTACCAAAGTGCATCACCTCACACTTCTCCCCATTGAACTTCATCTGCCACCTATCTGCCCACTCCACCAACTTGTCTATGTCCCCTTGAAGCTCTACACTGCCCTCCTCACAGTTCACAACACTCCCAAACTTCATATCATTCGCAAACTTTGAAATTGTCCCCTGCACACCAAGATCTAGATCATTAATATATATCAGGAAAAGCAAGAGCCACAATACTGATCCCTGAGGAACTCCACTACAAACCTTCCTCCAGCCCAAAAAATATCAGTTGACCTTTACTCTCTACTTCCTATTTTTCAGCCAATTTTGTATCCACATTGCGACTGTTCCCTTTATTTCATGAGCAATAACTTTTCTCACAAGTCTGTTGTGTGGCACTGTGTCAAATGCCTTCTGAAAGTCCATGTACACCACATCAACAGCATTACCCTCATCGACCTTTTCTGTTAACCCTTCAAAAAACTCCAGCAAGTTGGTTAAACATGATTTCTCCTTTAGAAATCCATGCTGGCTCTTCCTTATCAACCCATATGTTTCCATGTGACTACTAATTCTATCCCGAATAATTGTTTCTAGAATCTGGCCCTTCACTGAAGTTAAACTGACTGGTCTGTAATTGCTGGGCTTATCCTTATAATCTTTTTTGAACAAGGGTGTAATATTTGCAATTCTCCAGTCCTCTGGCACCACCGCTGAGTTTAGGGGAGACTGAAAAATTATGGCCAATGCAATTTCAACTCTCACTTCCTTCAATATCTTTGGATGCATCTTATCCGGTCCCGGTGCCTTGTCAACTTTAAGTACCAATAATCTATTCAACACTTCCTCCCTATCAATTCTGAACCCTTCTAGTGAGATCTTTTCTTGGTCTGACACCATGGCCTTGGTAGCATCAACCTCCTTGGTAAAGACAGATGCAAGGTATTCATTTAATACCTCAGCCATGGCCCCTTCATCCATGTGTAAATTCCCTTTTAGGTCCCTAATCGGCCCTACTCCTGCTTTTACCAGAATTGCAGGCTAACTTTAAGTGCTGCTTGCCTCACATGAACCTAGACCCCATGATGCCACTCAGCATCATGATTAGTATCGAGCTGCATGCCACAATCATGGTGGTGAACTGGTATCATGAAAGTTGCCTGTTGCCTGTAACATTGCCATGCACCGAGCACAGGATAATCATGCATCACAATCACGGTGCCCGTCTTATTGAGTGTTTAGTCCTTTATGTCCAGCTGAGAGGGAAGTTTGTGTTCTGTTCCAGAAATGTAGGCAGTGAAGGACAGAACTTCAGCTTAATCTTTACACATGTTTGTAGTAATCTGATGTGTAATTTACCTTTAAGACACATGTTGTAATGTAAGATCACATGATCTTGATAGCTAATAGTAGACTAGTGTGGGCTACCTCTGTAGTCCATAGCCTTGAGTTAGAGCCTGAAGAGTAAAGACAGCGTTTTGAGTTATAGGCACACAAGTGTAGCTGCTTAGTTCCTTTTGTAAATAAACAGAATGTGTTTGTTCCAAGAACAGTCCACTGATCTTCTCTGTCTTGGTACCAACTCAGTCATCCCGAAACAAAAGTGCAACCTGGATCCTTTAGCTCCAACAAACCAGGGCACTGGACCTGACAAACTGGCGACAAGACTAAAAAGCACGAAAAGGCATGAAAGGGCAAGGTAAAAAGCAAGAAAAAACACAATAGCATGAGGTAAAAAACAAGAAAAGACACAAAAGGATGAGGTAAAAAGCAAGAAAGAACGAAGGAATCTGAAGAACTGAAATCGGGTCACAACTCACCTGATTGTTGTAAATAAAGAAAATTTTCCTTCCCGATCGTTGAAGTAGTCCCCTCAGAGCACACCGCAATTTGTAAGAGTGCAGCCTTTCAATCCTTTCAATCCAACCTTGGATCCTCTTAGTGGGATGGATTAATTTGAATTTTGTTGGCACCCAGTGCTCCAGGTTCTAAAAGTTTTCATGACTTAGTGAACCTCGTAAAGAATCACGACCGCCCCAAACTGCCGGTGACGATGCAACGGTTCAAATTTAATTCAAGGAATAGAGCTGTGGGGGAGACAGTTGCTTGTTATGTGGCAAGTCTGAAACAATTAACTGAATATTGCAAGCTTGGTACATCTATCAATGATATGCTTAGAGATTTTTGGTGTGCGGTATAAATGAAGATACAATTCAGAAGAGATTACTGTCTGAAACAAATTTGGATTTTAATAAGGCATTGGAAATCACTCCAGCAATGGAAGGTGTACTGCGAGACTCAAAAGCCACACAGGGAGTGCAAATTGGTGCCATCCTCCATGTTAGGCAGGGGAGCCTCAGCCAAAAAGAGCGCAAAAGTGCAAGCTTTACTCAGAAAGGGGAAGCAGCCACCACTGGCGGATAAATTAAAAAACATATAACTTGCAGCAAAAACATGGCATCATGGTAACAGAGGTGGAAGAGGACAATCTTGTAATGAATCATAGTTTAAAAAGATTAAATGTTTTTTCTATCATCAAAATGGACATCTCGATGCATTGTAAAGGTAGAATCAGGCAAACTTCCAGACAAAAGCAAAAACCCAATGAGATTAACAGCTTTTAAAAGGCTGAAGTAATAGATTCAGATATTTATTCATTATATAATTTAAAGGTAGGAAGAACAGAACCTATCCGCGTAACCATGAGAGTGAATGAGAGGCCTATCAGAATGGAGGTGGATACTGGTGTAGCCACTACATTGATAAGTGAGTGTATTTTTAAATACTAGAATCTTGGGGAATGTAAACTAAATTTGGAAGAAACTGATGCCAAATTGAAAACTTACATGGGAGAAGACATACAAGCCAAGCGCATATGTAAAGTTACAGTACACCATGGAGCTCAAACAGTGAAATCACCCTTGATGGTAGTAGCAGGTGAGGGACATAGTCTCCTTGGATGAAACTGGCTGAATTAAATTAAATTATTATGGACTGAAATCTTCCAAACCAGCACTAATGGACTTTCAGGGCTATATCAAAGATATGCCTGAGTCTACAAGGATGAACTTGGAAAGATTGAGGGGCTACAAGCAAAAATTTATGTAGATCCAGAGGCAATATCAAGATTCATGAAGGCAAGACCAGCACTTTAAGCAATACAGGAAAAGGTAGATGCCAAACTGGACGGGTTAGAAAAACTGGGAGTGATAGAACCAATACAATTTTCAGAATGGGCAGCACAATCATACCTGTTCTCAAACCTGACTGAAGCATTCGAATTTGTGGGGACTACAAATTAACAGCCAATAAAGTAGCTAAACTGGACAGACACCCCATTCCAAAAATCGAAGACTTAATTTGTACACTAAACTGGCAGGTGGAACTACCCACACGAAGCTTGATATGAGTCATGCTTATCAACAATTGGAATTAGAGAAGGCCTCCCGGAAGTTTATCACTGTCAATACACACAAGGGTTGTACCAATACACTGTTTACCTTTTGGCTTATCTTCAGCTTGCGCCATGTTCCAAAGAATAAGAAAGTTTACTACATGGGCTGCCCCACGTTGTATGGATCTTCTCATGACTGGACTCACCAAAAAGGGGGATTTGATGAACTTGGAAGAAGTTTTGAAACGTTTTTCACAAGTTGGATTGTGGCTGAAAAATAGAAAAGTGCACATTCCAAGCGCAAGAGGTAACTTACCTAGGACACAAGATAGATTCACGAGGCCTACATCCAGTTGAAGAAAAAGTGAAAAGCATTAGAGAAACACCAATAGCAAAGAATATATCCAAACTGAAATCAATCTTGGGGATGATCAATTATTATGGATGCTTCTTGTCTAATTTGTCGACAGAACTGGCACCCCTGTATTACTGGCTCAAGCAAAACCAGAGATGGTCATGGCAGACACTACAGGAAGAGGATTTCACAAAAGTGAAACAGTTGTTACAATCATCTACACTTCTAGTACGTTTTGACCCCAAAAAGAGTTGGTATTAACTGGTGACACATCTCCCCATGGAGTGGGAGCAGTGTGTTTCCATCGATTGGATGATGAATCAGAACAACCTATAGGATATGTACAGAGAACACTCAACACTGCAGGAAAATGGTACTTTCAAATAGAAAAATAAGGCCTGTCAATCAAATTCAGTGTTAAGAAGTTTCACCAACATGTACATAGTGATCATTTTACTATCATATCGGACCACAAGCCATTTTGGGATTATTCAGCGAAGTCAAGGCTATACCCACTAAGGCTCATCAAGAGGCCAAACATGGGCACTGATTTGGCAGCATATGAGTATACTTTCATTCACAGACCTGGAAGTCAAATTGCAAACGCAGATGCACTCAGTCGTTTGACCATGCAAGAATTCTTTTTATTATTGAACTTCCTGGATACATCAATGATAATGTGCTAGACAGATTAAAGATTGGACAAATCGAGACCCAGTCTTATCCAAAGCCTGAGATCAAGTTGGTCATGGTTGGTCACAAGAACAAGAGCCTGATTAAACAAAACTGTATTTCCAGAGAAGATATGAAATAACCAGCCAAGAAGGTATTTTATTGTGAGGAGCACAAGTGATTGTTCCTCCAAAAGGACTATAGCCATTGTTATCTGAACTTCACAGTGTACAACCCAGAATTTCAAATGTGAAAGCAATAGCATGCAATTATTTATGGTGACCTGGGATGCATGTAGAAATAGAAAACTTAGTAAGAAGTTGTATACAGTGTCAGCAAGTACAAAAATGACCTGCAACAGCCCCATTATACCCCTGGGAGTGGCCAGGTAGGCCATGGGTGCACGTACACATCCATTATGTGAGACCGTTTATGAGAACAATGTTTTTACTTATCGTCAAAATGGATGGACATATATGAACTGAGGTCGCCAACATCTTCTGTTACAATAGACAAGCTATGACAAAGCTTTACAATTAACAGTCTACCTAAAGTGGTCATATCAGACAAAGGAACAGTATTCTTGAGTGCTGAATTTCATTGATTTATCAGCTTCAACGTTATTACTCATGTGAAAACTTCACCATACCACCCTTCGTCAATGGACTGGCTGAGAGAGCAGTTCAGGCTTTCACATCTGGTATGGAAAAATTGTCTGGAGATTCTATAGCGGCTAAATTAGGCGCAATTTCTTTTCCATTATAGAACCACCCCTCATACGACAACAGGTGTCACATCTGAGGAATTGTCGATGAAGCGCCATCTCCGATCAAGATTAAGCCTAATTATGTCAAACTTGGGGAGGGGAAAGGTGGAAAGGAGTCAGGGAAGTCAGAAAATTAGACATGACAATCACAGCTGTGATAGGACGTTTAACGTAGGAGAGAAAGTATTTGTGAAAAATTTTAGAGAAGGACCAACTTGGTTGTTTGATGAAATAAGTGCAGTAACAGGAACTCTTTCCTACCACGTGAAAGTGGAAGATCGAGTCATGCAGAGACATGTGGATTACATAAGAAGAGGAGAAACAAAATAGCCAGAAATTATTCTACCAATGTTCGTGACTGAATCAATATCTCCTGTTGAAAGAACGCAACTGAGCACAGATGTGTCTGCAGAACCGACTGTACCTGAAAAAGTTGAAGAAACAGATTTGCAGGTACCGACTGAAGAACCAAATGCTCAGATGACTACAGTGAGAGAGGTTCTGGATCAACTTCAGAAGCTGTAGTGCTGGGAAATTTTGCACGTGTAAGGAAACCCCAGAAAGACTGACATTGTAAATTATTAACCTGTGTGAATAATTTGATATTTTGAGAAAAATTGTAAACTATATTTCTGAGTAAAGGGGGAGGGATGTAGTAATCTGATGTGTTATATATCTTTAAGACAAATGTCATAAGGTAAGATCACATGACCTTGATACCCAATAGCAGAGTAGCGCAAGCTTCCTCTGTAGTCAGTAGTGTTGAATTAGAGTCTGGAGAGTAAAGATAGAGTTTTGAGTTATAGGCACACAAGTAGCTGCTAACTTCCTTTTGTAAATAAACAGAATGTGTTACTTCTAAGATTGGTCTACAGATCTTCTCTGTCCATTGTATTGACTCGGTCACCCTGAAACAACCCAGGTCCTTTAGCCCCAGCAAACCAGGGCACTGGATCCAACAATGTTATCCAGTTTTATTTACAGAGATATAAACATGCAACCCCAAAACCAAACAAACACAGTTTTGGTTTGTTCCTATTTATGGGAGCACAAGTGAATCCCCAGTTAATGCCTGGTGCCCGAATACAATTAAACCCTCAATTAACACACAACTAACAGAGACGGCCTCGATTTAACATCTCATCCTAAAGATAGCACCTCCAAAAGTGAAGCACCCCCTTGGTACCACACTGGAACGTTAGTTTGTTTTGTTGTTGTGCTCAAGTTTCTTGAGTGGAACCAGCACACGGCTTTCACTGGTTGGATAAAGCAGGTGGCGTTACCTATTACAAAGACTCAATACTAAATTTACAAGGGACAGAATTTTCCCCCCATTGGCGGGGGTAGGGGAGAGTTCAGGAGCGAGCGCATGGACGCATGCCTCCGATTGGCACCCCCGATTAGGGGTGTGCCGCCATTTTACATGGGTGGGCCAATTAAGGCCCGCCCAGTGTGACGTCCGCCAGGAAGCGCCATGCACTCCCTGTGTGGGTGTGGGGGTGGGGGGTGGAGAGTTCCCTAAGCCGAATGTGCGTACTCATCTCCCTGAGGCTAAGTGCTGCCTCAGGGAGATCGGCGCCAAATTTAAAAATGTCAAAAATAGAAAAAAAAATTCCCTGACATGCCCCCTCATGTGACACCATCACATGAGTTTGGACATGTCCATCACTTTTAAATATACTTTTATTAAAAATTTAAAAACCTAATTGAAACATCATCCCGCCCGTGGATGAGGTTTGATGCTTTTTCTGAAGCCCGCCAGGGCTCCCAGCCTGCCCGCCAACCTTAAGGTTTTTTGGGTAGGTCCATTAATCACCTTAGGTACTTTGTCAATAGCCTCAATGGGCCTTTGACAGGTCGGTGGGTGAACAGCTTGTTTCGGCTGAGCCCCCGCTGACCTGAAAATTTAAATGAGGCGGGCTGACGTCGGAAGTTCCGCCCCACATCATTCCGCATCATTCTATGCGTCAGTGAGCAGGCTCCGCTCCCCCCCACCACCCCCACTCGCTGACAAGGAAATCCTGGCCAAGGTGCTCAGCAGAGTTATACTCCAAGCTCATGCATGGTACTGTGATCGTAGTGATTTGAGCCAACTGAGTGACTTGCAAGGCTTTTTTAGAGAGCAGTTAGGAGTCAACTGTAGTACTGTGGGCCTGGAGTCACATACATGCCAGACCAAATTTCCTTTCTTATAGGATAATAACGCTTTCTCTGACTCTATGACTTAATGATGAGTGACAGATTTTATATTCAACTAAATTACTCAGAAGTAAGTGTAGGAAGCCTGGTGCTATTCTGAGATGAATGTTTAACGTAACCTGAATTTGAACTCAAGATATAAATCGGGCAAAAGTAAAAGCAAAAAACTGCGGATGCTGGAAATCCAAAACAAAAACAGAAATACCTGGAAAAACTCAGCAGGTCTGACAGCCTCTGCAGAGAGGAGCACAGTTAACGTTTTGAGTCCGAATGACCCTTCAGCAGAACTGTCCTGTTGAAGGGTCAAACGGACTCGAAACGTTAACTGTGTTCCTCTCCGCAGATGCTGCCAGACCTGCTGAGTTTTTCCAGGTATTTCTGTTTTTGTTTTATAAATCGGGCCCGGCTGGAGCTGGGACAGGTTCCATGGACTACACAGCGGATTACATGGTTAAGATGACAGTGAGCGGGTTGGATTCTCACGCTGCTTATCTTTAAACTTTCTCAGGGCTCAAATCAGCTCCTGAGTCCTCAGTCCTATTGTGGCCTTTGTGTCAGCCAGTACCTTCACATGTACTGTATTAAGACTGCCGTGACATGGTCATCGAGAATCGGGGCTCATAAATTCAGTCCTATCACCAGTGGAGCAGCACAGCATGTTGGGAATGCGACAAAAGATGGATTGATTTACCGCAAGCGTCTTTTGACAAACACAGACAGGAAACATTGTCTAAAAGGAAACTGGATAAGTATCTGAATAAGAAGATTAAAAAAATAAGGTGGAAATGGCGGAATATGATTTTAGAGTGGCTAGCTGAAGAGTACCTCCGCTGAATAATTGAATCTGTGCTGCAATTTCTTTCATTGACTGTTTAATTTTTTAATGCAATTTGCATAAAAGAAGAGATATAAAGTCATAGGCTCAACTCTGAGATTCCTTTGCTTGGAGCCTGCTGTACAAAAACCTGGTATTAAATCCTTGGCAACCTGCAGTGGCTTTTGCTGCACTCTCTCATGTAAAATGATCAATAATGATCCAAACAAACATGGGTTTGTGACAGTGCAATATACAAACCTTGGTACAAAACACACTGTTCCAGCTGTACTGTCATTTCAAACAACTTTGGAAGATCAAGTAATGACATGTTTGAGAATTACAGGGTAGATGACTTTGAACAGTACCATTCTTGTGCAACCAGTTAATGTTCTAACAACCCGCTTTTCTTTATAACAAAGGCTCTAACACACATGGGACAGGGTTTTCGGGCCATCGGGTGTTCACGGTGGTCGGGCCTGGGAGTGGCTGGGAAACGGATAGCCAATTAATGGCCGGCCAGCGTAAAAGGGGCTCTGAGAATCTCAGCGCTGCCGGGGTGTGGGGGGGAGGGGGGGTGGGGGGGGGTGCAGGAGGAGGGCAAGTGCAAAAGCCTGCGCATGTGCAGGGGAGCGCGCACTGAACACTCTCTGAAGGTGGGGAGCTGCCTCAGGGAGCCGAACAACTTTAAATTCAAAAATAAAGATTTTTGAAATCTGGAAGAAAAAAAACCGTCCTGACATGGGACTCGCTCACAATAACATCAACAGCACAAAAGCTCTGCTCAATAATTTGTATTTATCTTTATTTAATTGTGGAAATCTCATCCCGCCCGTGGATGAGGTTTGCTAAAGAAATCAAAAGGTCGCCTGGCCAATTCGCCTGCCCACCTTCCGTAAGGCGGCAAAAGAAAGGTTCAAATGAATCGGCTGAGGGCCTTAATAGGCCTCTTCATTGACGGTGGGCACGCTGCAGATTCTCGTGTGTGCCCGCTGACTGAAATATTGTGCAAGTGCGCGATGGCATAGAAACGCTTGCCCGACGTCATTGTGCACTATTTTACACCCGAGCAGGTCAGACACCTGCCCGCCCGCGGGACATAAAATCCTGCCCATGGTAACCAAGAAAGAAAGACATTTTGTGCAAGTAGGGCCGATTTTAACCTTGTCCACCTGCATAAGCTGGGCACCCAGATGGTTAAATTGGTGGTAAAGGACATTGCCACAGTCTCACTGCGATCTCGCTCAACATCATCATAAACATGTAATTTTTTTGAGTAGCCTACTGAACTTGTCCCAGCTCCTGCCTGCCCAATTGATATTTTGAGTTCAAATTCAGGTTATGTTATTATTCTCAGAATAGCATCAGGCACAATTCCTACACTTGCTTCTGAGTAAATGTATCAAATATACAAACTACCACATTTCATTAAATCATAGAATCAGAGAAAGCACTATTGTTCTTTAAGGAAGGAAATCTGTTGATAAGACCTGGTCTGCATGTGACACCAGGCCCACAGTATCATGGTTGACCCCTAACTGCTCTCTAAAAAAAGCCTAGCAAGCCATTCAAATCTCTATGAAAACTATAAGAATTAGGATATGAGAAATATAAGCTGGGGTAGATTACACAGCCTCAAGCCTGCTCTCTTGTTTATTTGCTCATGGGTATTGCCAGCAAGGCCAGCATTTGTTGCTCACCTCTAATTGCCCTCAAGAAGATGGTGGTGGTGCACCAGAGATCCTATCTCAGTGAAGAATGGGCTCAAACAAGACTGTGTCATTGCAGCAACTCTCTTCTACATCTTCCTTGCTTAAATGCTGCGTCTCAGCTCCAGCAAATTACCTACAGGCATGGAGATAATCTACGGAACAGATGGGAAACTGTTCAACCTACACTGCCTTCAATCCAAAACCAGAATCACTCCAACTTCAGGCATTGAGCACTAGTACGTAGATGATGCTTGTGTGTGCGCCCAGTCAGAAACTGAGCTCCAGGTCATTGTCGACTCCTTCTCCAGAGCATATGAGAAAAGGGGCCTTTCACTAAACATCTGGAAAACTAAGGTCCTCTTCCAACCAACCCCCACAGCACAACACCTCCCCGTGTCGATTAAGATCGTCAGCAAGATCCTGGAAAATGTAAACCACCTTCCATATCTTGGGAGCCTCCTCTTGAAGGAAGAAGACATAGACAATGAAGTTCATTATTGCCTCTAATATGGCAGCTTAACCTTCGGCTGACTGAGGGCCAGGATCGCAAACCTGAGACTACAGTCATGGTTTACTGGGCAGCAGTGATTCCCACTCTCATATAAGCGTCAGAGACTCGGACAATCTACAGCAGACACCTCAAAGCACGAGAGAAGTACCATCAGTGGTGTCTTCACAAGGTCCTCCAAAAACGACAAGCCCAACAGTGGTTTTGAAACAGCTGAAGATGTCAGGATGGTACATGACTGGGAAGGCATCTTCAAGGTGTTAGCATTCTCATGCATCTGCTGCCTTTGTCCTTCTGAGTGGTAGAGGTTGTGGATTTGGAAGGTGGTGTCGAAGGAGCCTTGGTGATTTGCTGCAGTGTGTCCTGTAGATGGTACATACTGCTGCCACTGTGTACTTTTGGAGGAGGGAATGAATGTTGAAGGCGTTAGATGGGATGTCAGTCAAGTGGGCTGCTATGGGGGCACTGAGATTTGGAGGGCAGGTGGGGAGGAACAAAGTGGGGCATAATATATTGGGGGGCATCTGATGTACATAGGGCACCTCCTCCAATTGATGAGCCCCACCCCTCACTCCTTCCCACTTTTTCAAAGAAGCAGCTGCAAAACTGGCCTTTGTACTCTGGCCCGCCTGCCACTGCCCAGCATTTTATGACGGTGGCGACAGATTGAGGCCCTTAATTGCCGCTTAATTGGGCAGTTAAGGGCCTCAATAGACCAAAGGGGGTGGAGCCTAATGGGCGACTTACCCACCCCCTGTGTCATGGGGAACAGTTTGAGGGGTGGGCAAGAAGGAGGTGTGCTGGGCACTCAACATATTTTATGTGCCCACTCACTGAAAATACTCTTGGTGCTGGGGGGGGTGGACAGTGGGTGTAAAATTCCGCTCCACATTTCTCCCTTGTAAAACTAAAGACTGCATTTTAAATTAAACCACCTGAAACAACAGATATATATATATATATATATATATACATTGAGTCATTTAGAGTTCAGCTTGTTTGTTTTTTCTAAGTACAGAAATAGTCTTTGAGATATGAAGATGTCTGATGAGGGCACTGAGATCTATAAATTTGAGGTTGTGGTCTGTGTGATCAATGTGGAGAATGAAGTTTCTACCAGAGAGATACACGTGCTGATGTTCACAAATGTAGATGTAGGCTGGTGATTCCTACCGTCCAGTAGAGCATTTGTGTTCTGCTTCCAGCAATAGGGGTGCATAGCTCTTGGCCATTCGCTTCCTTCAATGTACTGTGAGGGTACAGCTCCAACTACATTTCCTGATCTATCTGTACTGACATATGTTCCCACACGCGCGTTGAAATATGTGAGGACTAGCAAAGACAGTATCTTCACCTTTAACATGTCAAATGTTGTTTGTTTGATTGTCCATTCTCATTGTGCATCTTTGCACAGTAGATTCCGAAGGGGCTCCATGATCTGCATACTTAGGAACTAACTTCTGATAATAGTTGGTAGTATTGAAAAATGATGCTAACTCTTTCACGTTAGACAGGGTGGAAGTGCACAAATGGCTTTAATGTTGCATGTGTAGGCTTTACATCAACTGCTGCCACTGTGTACTCAAGGAAGTCAATCTTGGGTGCACAAATGTGCATTTGTCCTTGTTGAGTGTCAAGTTCTATACGGTGAGTCGACTGAACAACGCTGATAACTGCTGATTGTTTTCTGCCTTGTCACTTCCATGGATGTTGTCAAGTAGGCTCAGCATCTGCTCAATATCCGACATGGCTGGAGAAACGATTTTCTGAAATGCACTAGATGCTGAACTTTTTTTTATTCATTCATGGGATGTGGGCATCGTTGGCTGGGCCAGCATTTACTGCCCAGCCCTAACTGCCCTTAAGAAGGTGGTGGTGAGCTGCCTTCTTGAACTACTGCAGTCCATGTGATATAGGTACACACATTGTGCTGTTAGGAAGGGTGTTCCAGGATTTTGATCCAGCGACAGTGATGGTGTGTAGCTTGGAGGGGAACTTCCAGGTGGTGGTGTTCTCATGTTTCTGCTGCCCTTGGCCTTCTAGGTGGTAGAATTTGTGAGTTTAGATGGTGCTGTCTAAAGAGCCTTGGTGAATTCCTTCAGTGCACTTTGTAGATGGTACACACTGCTGCCACTGTGCATCAGGGGTGAAGATGAGTGAACGTTTGTGGATGGGTGCCAATTAAGCGGGCTGCTTTGTCCTGGATAGCGTTGAGCTCCTTGAGTGTTGTTGGAGCTACACTCATCCAGGCAAGTGAAGAGTATTCCAAAATACTCCTGATTTGTGCCCTGTAGTTGGTGGACAGACTTTGCGGAGTCAGGAGGTGAGTTACTCACCACAGGACTCCTAGCTTCTGACCTGCTTTTGTAGTCACAGTATTTATCTGGCTAGTCCAGTTCAATTTCTGGTTAATGGTAAACTCCAAGGATATTGATGGGGGATTCAGTGATGGCAATACCATTGAATGTCAAGGGACAATGGTTAGATTCTCTATTGTTGGAGATGGTCATTATCTGTCACTTATGTAGCGCGAATGTTACTTGCCATTTATAAGCCTGGATATTTTCCAGGTCTTGCTGCATTTGGACATGGACTGCTTCAGTACCTGAGAAGTCATGAATGGTGCTGAACGTTATGCAATCATCAGCGAACATCCCCACTTCTGACCTTATGATGGAAGGAAGGTCATTGATAAAGCAGCTGAAGATGCTTGGGCTGAGGACACTACTCTGAAGAACACCTGCAGTGATGTCCTGGAACTGAGATGATTGACCTCCAACAGCCACAAATGTCTTCCTTAGTCATAGTTATGAATCCAACCAGCAGACATTTTCTCCCTGATTCCCATCAACTCCAGTTTTGCTAGGGCTCCTTGATGCCACACTCATTCAAATGCAGCCTTGATGTGAAGGGCAGTCACTCTCATCTCACCTCTGGAGTTCAGCCTTTCTATTTAAACTGAGGCTGTAATGAGGTCAGGAGCCAAGTTATTCTGGTGGAACCCAAACTGAGCATCAGTCAGCATGTTATTGCTGAGCAGGTGCCGCTCAAGAGCACTGTTGATGACCTTGCTGATGATAGAGAGTAGACTGATGATAATTGGCTGGGTTGGATTTGTCCTGCTTTTAGTGTGTAGGACATACCTGGACAATTTTCCACATAGCCGGGTAGATGCCAGTGTTGTAGATATACTGGAATAGCTTGTCTAGGAGTACTATTGCCAGAGTGTTGTCTGGGCCCATAGCCTTTGCAATATTCATTGCCTTCATCCTTTCTTGATAACATGTGGAGTGAATCAAATTGGCTGAAGACTGGTATCTGTGATGCTGGGGACCAGTGGAGGAAGCAGAGTTGGATCAGCCACTCAGCACTTCCAGCTGAAGATTGTTGCAAATGCCTCATCAGCCTCATCTTTTGCACTGATGTGCCTGGCTCCCCCATCATTGAGGATGGGGTTATTTGTGGAGCCTCCTCCTCCAGTGAGTTGTTTAATTGTCCATCACCATTCACGACTGGATGTGGCAGGATTGCAGAGCTTAGATTTTATCTGTTGGTTGTAGGATATTGCTTAGCTCTGTCTATCACATGCTACTTATGCAACTTGGCATGCAAGTATTCCTGAGCTGTAGCAGGACCATAGGGCAGTCTCTGATACTGAAACACACATTCATGAAGAACAAAAGCTGTAAGGTGTTGGCTTTGCTCTGCTAGTTGTATCTGAAGATAGCTCCGTCACATGTCGAGTGTCAAGAGGACTGTGGAGTCATGAAAGTATACTAATAGTTCTTGGATGGTAGGAAATGGATGCTTGTTTGGAATGATAGCCTTAAGGCCGACAAAAAGAGTGGAATTTTCTGTGCCTATTGGCGTTGGGCGTCATGGTGAGCTTGAGCGGTCAATATGGCAGGAAGGGCAAAAATTGGCTTCACGCCATTGTGAAATCAGTTTGCAGCTGTCTACTCTGCCCATCAATGGCGGGCCACCTTTCCCACCGCTAGACATTGGGAACTTCATTTTAATACATCTGCATATCATTATACGCCCTGCTCGCTAGAATCATCACCCTACTTCAAATTCACCGCCCACATCGGTGGGAAAACACACCAGTGCAGAACATGCCTTGACAAGTGCGACGTGCAGAAGTCGGGACTTATTGTCAGGGCCTTGCTCACATTGTGAACATCCAAGGAGCAGAAGATGCTTGAGCCTTACATCAACCGGACCCTGGAGGAACACATGCATCACATGCTGGGTGGATTCTCATGGACATGACTCTGCCGTGAAGCAGCTCACTGAAGGTGGAAGGTCACTGTTGAGGGTCTGCTTCGGGACATCAGTGTCTTGCCCATGGGTGTTCATGGAGAAGGTGGAGAGGAAGGTCCAGCTTTGAGTGGGAGAGGATGGTGTACCAGTTGGTGGGGTTGGGGGGAGAGGGGCGGCTGTCAGGGGAGGTGGTAGAGGAAGGGCTAGGTTTAACTGGGAGTGGGGGGTTGGTGAGATTGGGAGGGGGGGAACCAATGGTGTCAGGGGGTTGAGGTTGGGTGGAGGGGTAGTGAGTACAGGGGGAGGAGGATGCAATGGGGGAAAATGCAGCAACAGGGGAGGTAAGTGTAAGGGGCAAGGCAGGTGTAAGAGAAGGAATCGGGGGGAGGGAGACTATGGGGGGGTGGGGAAGGAGTCTGGGTGTAGGAAGGATTTCATGGCAGGGAAGGAATCAAGGTGAAGGAAGGAGTAAGTGGGGAAGGGATGCCCAGGCAAACATGCAAGGGAGGAGTCTGTGGAGTTAATCACTGTCTCTTGGGGAGTGAAATTAGGGTGGGCGTGGTCAGAGGGAATGGTGAGAATGAGAGGGGCAGAGGGAACCGGTGGGAGGGAATGTTGAAGGTCCGACAGAATCAGTAGAAGGGACGGCGAAGGTGGTTGGTGGGGATTTGAAGGCAGACACGGACCCTGGGGGTAGGAAAGAGCAGGTCGAGGAGGTCAATGTGGATGTGGGTGAGATTCTCAGGAAGGTAGGGAACATGCATGTTTACCTGCACATCCTAGAAAGCAAAGGTTGGTAACAGTGGGGAGGTGGAAGATGATGCCAGGAGGGTCAACAGTGATGGGGGAAAGGACATGGGTGACTGGTGGGGGGGAAAGGGCGAGGGAGCAAGAGACATACTTCACCAGCACCATTTTGCAAAATTGAAAGGGAGCGGAGCCTCGTGTTGGACAGGAACAGGTGCTGCATGGGAGTGTGATCAGTGGGTGGGCAGAAATGCGGATCAGCTCAGATGGACAACTGAAAGGGAACCCAGTAGGCAGCAATTGGAAATGCTCGTGACATTGGGATGAGTGTGATAGAGGAAGGATCTGTGTGCGTTATACAATGCTCGCACAAGGCTCCAAAAGACTCTGCCATGCACATACTTCTCCCTCCAGACTCACTTGTGATCCAGCTGCATGCAGCTGAACTGCTAGTGGCTGGTGGTGGTGGGGGGGGTTGGGGGAGGTGGGGGGGTGCAGGTAGGGGGAGGGGGGTGGGGCAGGATGTTGGATACAGGGAAGGGCTCACGAAGCTTATAAATGAAACTGAAAGACACCATTGCACATTATTCAGTGGGAGTGAATATACTTTCAGATTATAAAATAAAAAAATGTGTTCACCCATGGAATCACTTCTGATCAGAAATTCCTAATTTTTCTAAGTCAATCACCTCTTCTAGATGCTGTCCTGACATCAGCAGTAGGGGTGGAGGCAGTCTGGAGACAACAGGGCCAACCATTGCACAATGACTTTTGTGTGGGTCCTCTGGAGATCTAAGACCTTGGGGGCCCCAGCTTCCTTTGGCTGTCCTCCTGTGGGCCAGCTATTCCCTCTGCAGTGACAGAGGACGAGGTTGAGGGGGTCATAGGCAAAGGAGACTCAGAGGGAAAGGACAGCCTCTGAGATTCCTGAGTGGATGACCTAGGGGTGTGCAGTTAGTGATCCTCCTCCCTTTGGGTGCCTGAGGGCCCCTGCCTGACTCCTTGAGGGGAAGGAGCATCCGGAGGGACATTGAGGTGCCCCACTTCCCTCTTGCCTTGCCACTTTAGGAACTCACCCAAGGCTAATGCAATGGAGTGCAGCTCTGCACACATCCCCATGTCCTGCTAGACCAGGGTCTCCCTGGCATCCACCATTCTTCCCATGGAGATCTCCATACATGCACATGCAGGCATCACTTCACCAGAGAGCAGGCGGATGCATTCCTCCAACTCGCGTGTGGTCTCCATCAACAAACGCATTAATGGGTGCTCCACTGGGGTCATCAAGTTTGAAGCCAGGTTTTTGGCTACATGGTGCACAAGAACTGTGATTGAATAATCAAATTGTGGTTAGCTTGAAGAGTGCCTGTCACAGGATTGATAGAAAGTTGCATAAAATAAGGCTGGTAGAGTTTGTTGCTCAATATAGATACTTTTGTGCCAACATTGATCAGAAACGACACTGAGATACCCACAAACTTGACTGAGCACTCCTTAAAATGACCTAGTGCTTTACTGCCCATGATAGTATACCTCATTGTGAGGGACAGGTACCCAACCCCCCACCCAGCCACGTGTCAAACCTATGAAGAATTCTTCTTCAACCTGCAATCCTCTTTTTCATTCTTCACAGGATGGGGACATCACAGGCTAGGACAGCGTTTATTGCCCATCCCTAATTGCCCTTCAGAAGGTGCTGGTGAGCCCCCTTCTTGAATCACTGCAGTCCATGTAGTGTAGATGTTGGTAGGGATTTCCTTAATTTTGACCCAGCAACAGTGAAGGAACAGCGATATATTTCCAAGTCAGGATAGTGTGTGGCTTGGATGGTAACTTGCAGGTGGTGGTGTTCTCATGCATCTGCTGCCCTTGTCTTTCTTGGTGGTAGGGGTCACAGGTTTGGGAGGTGCTGTCGAAAGAGCATTAGCGAGTTGCTGCGGTGCATGTTGAGATGGTACAGACTGCTGCCAATGTGTGTCTGTGGTGGAGGGAGTGAATGTTGAAGGTAGTGGATGGGGTGCCAATCAAGTGGCTGCTTTGTCATGAATGGTGTCAAGCTTCCTGTGTTTTCTTGGAGCTACACTCATCCAGGCAAAGCAGTTCTGCTTTAAGCATGAGTTACACTTTTTTTTCCCTCAAACTGGACATGGCGTCATGAATCGAGGACCTCTTCCAGAATTTGGACACCTATTTGAGGGCATCTGACCATGATGGACATATGTTAACGAGGCTGCTGAGGTCTTTTTGTCCGTAACCCTGACAGTTGCACCAGTGCAGGCATTGTTGGCTTAGAATTGAGTGCGTGCAAATGAAATTAGCAGACTCCAGGGCCTCTGAGTTAGTGACCTATTCCTGCCAAGAGATGCCAAGGATACACCTGAGATAGTGAAGGTGGAAACTGTTCAGCCTTTTCCCTGCCTTGCATATGTTGTCCAAGTCTCACCACGGCAGGGAAATGCGCTAAGGACTCAGGCTTGGTAAACTCGCTGTTTGGTGTTCTCAGTCCGGTTGCTCTTGTTCCACACTGTCAAAGGAAGGGTTGTGATAGGGTGGAATTCAGGAAATATTGAAAGACAGAAGAGTCCATCTTACAGAGCCAAAAGAAATGGTTATGGGGCAAGAAAAGAAACAAAAGTAGAGCATCTTTTCTTTTTTTTTCTCTCACACCCAAAAATGGTAACCACCTACCTCAAAACTGGTGGTTCACATTTTATATTTGGCCTATAAGTCAACCCCTAACTTTGGAACAGTTTCTCAAGGCTTCAAAGGCAGACTTATACCCCATGATCTACATTGTCTAATACGAGTTCAATCTTCAATCTACAATACTGTAAAGTGCTCAAATTGTGTACAAAATTCACAGTACTTTTTATACATAATATTGTTACCTGAAAATTAGCATTTTTTGTCATTCCTTCCTACCTCTGTATTCTCCTCTAGCCTCTGTGTTCCATCATTCCTGGCTCTTGAGTATAATCGCTGCACCACTGGCGACCATCCCTTCTACTGCCAAGTCCCTGTGCTCTGGAATTCTAAACATCTCCCTAAACATCTCCAGCTCTCTCTCTCAATTTCCTCCTTTCAGACGCTTCTTAAAGCCCACCCCTTTTATTTTTTGTCATCTGCCCTAATATCTCTTTATGTGGTTTGGTATCAATTTTTTTCCCCCATAATGCTCCTGTGAAGTGCTTTGGGATATTATATTCTTGAGTATTGCTGAAAAAAAAACAGGCATGCTGTGTAAGCTTCTCGACTTCCCCTTATCAGGACAGTCGGTACTTTGCCATGCCCAGCAAACCCCTGAATGCAAAACTCAAAACATACTGTCCAACATTAGATGTGATTCCATGATTGAACAACACTTGCTAAACAATCTTTATTGTGCTAAGAATGACACTGAAAACCAATTTAAGATTATCAATTGAGCTCACTGCATGGCTCATTTATACATGCTAGAAGTCACATATGTTTACACACAGGGCCATGGCCTTTGCAGACAGAAGGAGCTTGCCCAAGCATTATGCCATTTTCAACTAAACCAAAGCTTGGGGGAACAACCTTTCACTCTTTTTTTTTTCCCCAATGGCAACCAGAGTTGACCAGCATGGTTTGAATTTGAACAAAAGCTTGGCAGCTAACTGTTCCCAGCTGCATTTTCCATGGCAACACCTCTACCAATCAGAGTCCACTTGTTAACCAGTCAGCACTGACTTCTCGTGCAGTATAAATTGTTGTTCCCTTCACTGTTAGTAATCTTGCAAATCTGCCCTGATGAGTGCCAGATGAAAAGCTTTGACAGCATGTCTCTTTTTTCAACAATGCTCAAGTTCTGTACCAGCAAATGATTATATTTTGTTCTGTTAAAGGCACTCTATAAATGGCAGTTTTTAATGTTTGCTTGTGCTCATAGCTTAAACAAACTCTATCGATGTGGCTTCCAAGTGGCAGCTGTAAACTCTCATTCTAAATTCATTAACATGATGCTCTATCAGATTTCATCACATTTGGTCATTGACCCCACAGCACAGCTGCTGTGAAGCTTCTTAATCGACACTAAACTATAAAAGTTTAATCAGTGATAGCTTATTTATTTTAAAAATGACAGGAAGCAATTGTTAGCAATGTAATAAACAGACTGAGACATTGCTCATTCATTGCACTGCTACAGATCTTCATGGCCCCGAGCACTGCTGGTTCTTACGCTAATGTAACCTCATCAGTATTAAACCATTTCCTGTTAGCTTCGCTCAGATTTATTCTACCCATAGACTCAGTAATTGTTCTGCTGATGAAAATCAAAAAAAATTATAATTTGCAACCCAGTCCATGAGGTGGATATTTCAGAATCGGTTTAGTGAATCATCAAGGTTCTATCGAGATTAGCCTGCCAACAGAATAAACTGATTAGCTCACCAGTGAGCAAGAAATCCCGTTATTTGTTCATTCACAGATAGGGAAATTCATTGATCATTCCTGCTCATGGCTTTATAACCCATGGCTTTTTTTGCAGTTGTGATGGATTTGCAGTAACTCACCACAATGTTGTGGAGTTCCTTCAGGTGCCCACTCTATTATGTGACTCTAACCAAATTCAATCAGCATTGTCTCCCTATATATCAAGAGTGACTAAACTTCAAGATCACTTCATTGGCTATAAAGCACTTGGAGACAGTCTAAGGAGGTGAATGGCGCTATATAAATTCAACTCCTTTCTTTGGTAGAGAGTTGGATAATGCACGGCCTCAATTAGCTTGTCACAGGTTTTGTTCCTCATATGAGCCTATCTAGTCCAGCAGGATAAATAGCAACAACAACAACAACAACCACAATGCATTCATATAACATTTTTAGCTTCAATGTACAATATTCTAGCCATTATGTTACTGCACTAGCAACTTTGAAATTGAGTTCATAATTTCTTAATTGGTGAGAGAGAGAGCGAGAGAGAGAGAGAGAGAGAGAGAGAAAAGAAGACATGATCAGATTGTTGTCAAAGTGCTGAGTAGAAACAGGGAATAGTACAGCACCGAAGTAGCCCACTCAATCCAACATGTCTGTGATGGCTCTTTGTAAGAGCAAGTCAGTTAATCATATTCTCCCACTCTTTCCCCATATCACTGCAGTTTTATCTCCCCCATTTATCCAATTTGCTTTTGTAGGCTAACATTGAATCTATATCCACCACTCTACCAGGCAGTTAGTTCCATCAGAACATATGAACATAAGAAATAGGAACAGGAGTAGATCATTTGGCCCCTCGAGCCTGCTCTGCCATTCAATAAGATCATGGCTCATCTTCTTGTGTTTCAATTTCCACATTCCCATCTACCCCACCGATAACCTTTGATTCCCTTGCCTAATAAGAATCTATCTCCCTCTGCCTTAAAAATACTCAATGGCCCAGCTTCCACTACCTTCTGAAGCATAGAGTTCCAAAGCCATACAACCCTCTGAGAGAGAATAAAATTCTCCTCATCTCTGTTCTAAGAGGGTGACCCCTAATTTTAAAACAGTGCCCCGTCGTTCTGGACTCACCCACAAGAGGAAACATCATTTCCGCAACCACCTTGTCAAGGTTGTTCAGGACCTTGTATACATCAATCAAATCACCCCTCACTTTTCTAAACTCCAAGGGCTGCATCTTACCTATGTCAGGTGGGCTTGGCCTAAATAGCCAAGTGGTTATGGTACTAGGTTTATAACCCCAAACTCACGAGTTCAAATCTCACAATGGAAGCTATGAAACAATGTAACTTCATCTGAAACAGATGGAAAAAAAATTTTAGTGTCCAGGTCGCAGCCGATGCCATCCAAGACCTGAGAACGGTCGTGCTCGGACCCGACGTTATTTTGGGTCTTGAGGTGGCCCAGGTGCGCGGTGGTCTTCCGTCTGAACGTTCCCCTGTTCAGACGGAATTCCACATTGGCCCCAAGCCCCGAACCCTCCCTCGGGTGCTGGTGCCCCGCAAGATGAGCCGCCTCGGGGACATGCCCTCCGTGCCTTTTGGCACGGCAAAGAGGGGCATTTTGTATGGACTGCTGCTGCACACCTTCCATTTTCTCGCCCTTGTCCGTCGACCGGACACGCCCTGGCGTGCCTTGTTGCCGTCCGGCTGCGGAGGCCCCCGATGGGAGGCCCTCTACGGAGGTGTCCTCCTCCTTTCTATCGGGGACCTGGGTTGGAGGGTGTTGCATGCAGCAGTCCCTTATAATAAGAGGATGCATAGGTTCACGGACTCTCAGGACACGTGCCCTTTTTGCAATCTTGTGGAGTCCGTGGACCATGTATACATAGGGTGTTGTAGGCTGCACTCCCTTTTTAGTTACTGAAAAACCTTTTATTGATGTTTTGTTTGCACTTCAGCCCCACGCTCCTGATCTATGGGCACCCCGTTGCGGAAGGGGGTCGGGAAGGAGGAGGACCTCCTCGTGAACCTGCTCCTGGGCCTGGCCAAGTTGGCCATTAACAGGTCCAGGCAGCGGGGGACCGACGGGGGAGTCCCGCCCGATTGTTTGTCACTCTTCCGTGGCTACGTTCGCTGCCGGATGTCCCTGGAGAAGGAGCACGCGGTGTCTGCTGGCACTCTCGAGGCCTTCCGTGCTCGGTGGGCACCACAGGGACTGGGGTGTTTTGTTGACCCCTTTAATCACATTTTGATTTAAAGTTTGTAAGTTTCCTTTAAACTTTGTTCTTGGTTTTACAGCTGACCTGAGTTAGGGGCTGTACCTGATTTATCCCAATTTTGTTGATTTTGTTTTCATTTAAAAGATTATCAAGAGTTCAAATCTCACAATGGCAAACTGTGAAACAATATAACTTCATCTGAAACAGATGGAAACGGGTTTGTACTCGAAAGAGTTACATATGTCGGGCAGGCTGGGTGGGAGCAGATGGGGACGGGTGCAGAGCTGATCGCTGCCTGCCAACAGCGGTGTGCCGCCAATTTACGTGAGCGGGCCAATTAAGGCCAGCCCAGTGTAACACGTGGTTGGTAGCGCTCGGTGCTACCTGTGCAGGCAGCAGGGGAGGGGGGGTGGGTGGGGAGAGAGAGTCAGAGCCTGTGCTCTTTCACGCAAAAGAGTGCAGAAATCTCCCTGAGGCATGGCGCTGCCTCAGGGAGATTAAATTGTTGAAAACATTTTGTTACAACTAAAAGTAAAAAATGATTTAAACATGTTCCCTCATGTGACAGTGTCGCATGAGCTGGGATTTGTTTCTGAGTGTAGCAAAGTTTATTTATTTAGTTAATAAAACCGTCAGGAAACCTCATCCCGCCCAAATCTTAGACCACTTGTTGTATAAAATATCTTGTTGTTGAGCTTTCTTAAAACCCTTTGATGGGATATGAGCATCACTAGCAAGGGCAGCATTTGGTGCTCATCTCTAATTGCCCTTGAGAAGGCGGTAGTAAGCTGCCTTATTGAACTGTTGCAGTCCACCTGGTTATACACGTACCATGCTGTCAGGAATGGAGTTCCAGGATTTTGATCCAGTGGTAAATTTTGTTGTCTTGCTCCTGATTTTTTTGTCAATCATTTTAAATCCCATGTTCTCTGGTAATCAACCCATCAGCATTGGAAACTGAATCACAGAATTACAGAGTGCAGAAGAGGCCCTTCAGCCCATCAAGTCTGCACTGACACGTGAGAAACACCTGACCGACCTACCTAATCCCATTTATCAGCACTTGGCCCATGTCTTTGAATGTTATGACGTGCCAAGGGCTCATCCAGGTACTTTTTAAAGGATGTGAGGCAACCCGCCTCCACCACCCTCCCAGGCAGCACATTCCAGACCATCACCACCCTCTGGGTAAAAACCTTTTTCCTTACATCCCCCCTAAACCTCCTGCCCCTCACCTTGGACTTTTGTCCCCTTCAACTAAGGGGAATAGCTGCTCTCTATTCACCCTGTCCATGCCCCTCATAATCTTGTACACCTCGATCAGGTCACCCCTCAGTCTTCTCTGCTTCAACGAAAACAACCCAAGTCTCGCCAACCTTTCTTCATAACTTAAATGTTTCATCCCAGGCAACATCCTGGTGAATCTCCTCTGCACCCCCTTCAGTGCAATCACATCCTTCCTATAATGTGGTGACCAGAACTGCACATTGTACTCCAGCTGTGGCCTCACCAAGGTTCTATACAACTCCAACATGACCTCCCTACTTTTGTAATCTATGACTTGATTGATAAAGGCAAGTGTCCCATATGCCTTTTTCACTACCCCACTTACATGCCCCTCCGCCTTCAGAAATCTATGGACACACACGCCAAGGTCCCTTTGTTCATCAGATTTTCCTAGTTCCTATTTATTTTCTCGATTTAAACCCGGCATGATTTTAAACACCTATATCAAATCTCTCAAATCTCTCTGCTCAAAGGATAACAACACCAACTTCTCTAATCTATGCACATAACTAATCCCTTATCCCTGGAACTATTGTAGTAACTCTCTTCTGTTTCCTCTTCAAAACCTGAGAGGAGACTTGATAGAGGCATTCAAGATCCTGAAGGGTATGGACAGGGTAAATAGTGAGAAACTGTTCCCACTCAAAGGAACTTCTAAAACTGGAGGGCATGGATTCAAAATAATTGGCAAAAAGAGTAAATGTGATGTGAGGATTTTTTTCACCCAGAGGGTGGTTGGAGTATGGAAAAAACTGCCTGAAAGGGTGATGGAGGCAGGTTCGATCGAGGTATTTAAAAGGGAATTGGATTGCTACCTAAAAAGAGAGATTGTGCAGGGTTACGGGGATAAGGTAAGGGGGTGGGATCAGATAGAATGCTCTTTCAGAGAGCCAGTGCAGACTTGATGGGCCAAATGGTCTCCTTTTGCACTGTAATGATGTTGTGATAGCTTCAAATCCTTCCTAAAGTGAAACCTAGAATTAAAAGCAATTGTCCTTGCATAACTTGCTTGGTTGTGTACTCTATGGGCTGGATTTTCATATCAGGTTTGGGACACAGGAGCCGGGGCTGTTTCCGACTTTGTCTTTCTAAACCTGTCATCTCCTCCTATACCCACCATATTTCCATCTCCTAGAGATGTGGGCGGGCAAGGTTCACCAAGGTGGGCTTGTTAGAAGGCCCACCTTAGTTCTCAGGGACATCAGCCTAGCCCTCCACATCATTCCTATTTCCCTAAGTAGTATGTCATAAATGATCAGCTGTCCTTTTTTACTAACAGGTAGCTTGATGTTCATTCTTGATCATGCACAACTTAGAATTATCAGAAAGCAAAGCATGATTTTCTTTAAAAAATTAAAAAAATAAAGTTCAAGATTGAGATCATCAGGTTTTAAGTTACAGCCCAAAAGGAACATGAGAGAAGCAGATTTGTTGCTGACATACAGCAGGTTGTGGATGGGGAAGCCTTGCTTCTTCTTTCCCTTTTCCCAAGTCTCCCTTAGTCCGTGTCTCAGTTTGTCCACCCATCCAAATTTTCATCTTCCTTTTTCTGTTTTTACCCTCAATTTCTCCTTCTATTGTTGCCCGGACAAGGCTGTCGGATCTTTGTTTCTAATATCCGTACCTGGCTGTCTTTCTCTCTCTAACTGGACTCGGCAACCCCTTTTGATTCCTGAACTTGTACTCTTGATCTAACCCATTCTTTTGTCTTCCTGTCCATCCAGCTGATTCTGTTCTGAAGTACAACAACAACTTACATAATATATAACGCCTTTAACATAATGAAGCTTCCCCCCCATTGCTTCTCAGGAAAGTTAGAAAACAAATTATGACACAGACAAATAAGGAGATGACCAAAAGCTTGGTCAAAAAGGTAGATTTTAAGGAGTATTTTGAAGCAGGTGGAGAGGAGGGAAGGCATCCCAGAGCTTGGGGTTAGGCACCTGAAGGCTTGGCCATTAAAGTTGAAGTGAATACAACCAGAGATACACAAGAGGCCAGAATTAGAGGAGTGCAGATATCTCAGAGGGTTCTGCAGCTTGATGAGGTTGCAAAAGGAGGGAGGGGAAAGGCAATGGAAGTCTTTGAAAACATTGTTGAGAATTTTAAAGTCAATACATGGCTTGACCAGGAGCCAGTGCAGGTCAGTGAGCACCGGAGAGATTGTGGAATGGGACTTGCCATGAGTTAAGACGTGGGCAGTTGACTTTTGGATGACCTCAGGATTACAGAGAGTAGAACGTAATGTAACGTAATGTAATTGGGGACCGTAGGCATCTCTCTCCATGAGAGAGACAAGTGATTCTGTAGCTTGAACAGGACCATTCCACATCAAATGTGGGGCAAGGTGGGGAGGCCGACCTCCATGAATCACCACAGCTGCTGCAGGACATAGACCATCTTAGCGACGGAGCAAAGGTGAGGTCGGTGGGGAGGTCACCTCCAGATTAAATATGACACCGATGTTGCAAACAGACTGCAGAATTTAAGTATATCCTTCCTTAGATAAAAAAAAAAACTAAAACTGTGCACAGTACTCCAGGTGTGGTCTTACTAAAGCCCTACGTAATTGCAGCAAGGCTCCCATACTCTCATATTCTAACCTCCTTGAAATAATGGCTAACATTCCATTTGCCATCCGAATTACTTGCTGTACCTGGATGCTAAGTTTGTGTGGCTCATGCACAAGGACCACCCAATCCCCTCTAAGCATTAATATTTCACCATAGAAAAACATTCTGCTTTTCTAAGTTTCCTTCCAATGTGGATAATTTCACACTTCCCACGGTAATATTCCATCTGCCACTTCTTTGTCGCTCACTTAACCTGTCTCGATATTTTTGAACCCACTTTGCACCCTCTTCTCAGCTTACTTGCTCACCTAGCTTTATAATGTCAGCAAAGCAGAATACATTACACTTGGTTCCCTCATCTCAGTCATTGATATAGATTCTAAATAGCTGAGACCCACTAATCCTTGCATGGTTACAAACTGCCAACACAAAAATGACTTGTTTATTCCTACTTTCTGTATTCTGTCCATTAATCGATCCTCAGTCCATACTAATATATCACACCCAGTGCCATGAGCCCTCCCTTTCACCCTGGAATGACAATTTTAAATTGATGATTCCTGATCCGCAAAGCAGATTAAATTAAATTTCCCTCTTCACCATTCCAAAATCATATAACCAGCTATCTGAAAATGAGGCCATTCAGCCTCATGCTTGTCAACGTGCATTTTAAACACACCTTCCTTCATCAATTGACAATTTGAAGACAATTTTGCGTATGTCAGTGATAGCATTTAAAGTGGTTGTATAACGACTTGCAGGCATTTTGTCAGTGTTAAAAAGGAAGCACAGATTTGTTTTGTGATTACCAGTTCTTCTCCTAAAACACATATGAGCGCTACTGCCAGACATCTATGCAATTTAACAAAAGTGTGCACGGAATAGGAGTGTGCACACATGGAAGGATGACAGATGTTTCAGATGTGGGTCCCCCATGCCTATTGTTTTGCCTGTATCAATGCGGCAAGTGGCACGCCAAGCACTCGTACTGAGCGTGCGCTGTGAGCTGCCATATAGGAGGCGCAGTGGGCCTGCTTAGAGTCTGAGAAGTGACACTGTGCAGCCAAATCTCTAAGGTTGCAGTTTTGGATGAGAAATGTTACAGGTAGTCACAAAAATTCACATGGCACTATTCGAGTTAAAGATGAGCATTTCGCCCCTGTATCCTGGCCAATTTTCATCTCTCAATTAGCATCAACAAAATAGATTATCTAGTCGTTTATTTCACAGCTGTTTGTGGGACCTTACTGTGTGTGGATTGGCTGCTGCATTTCGTCCATTACACCAACTCGACTTGACGACATTTCAAAAAAGTACTCCACTGGCTGAAAAGCGCTTTAGAACATCCTGAGGTTTGTGAAAGGCGCTATATAAATGCAATTCCCTTTTTTCTCCTTTAATGCCTGTTTTAGTCCCTCCAAGGGAATTTGCATTTTGAGGAGTGAAGCCCTTCCTTCAATTTCTGGACAAGTTCAGCATCAAACCTTGCTACAGCAGAGATGTCCGTGAGAAAAGTCCTTCACTGAAGCTTAAGTATCAAAGGGCTGGATTCTTCTGTCAAGAGATATCCCACTGGTTGTACTGGTGGCCTCATGGCTCAATTGGTAGCACCCTGCCTCTGACCTAAAAGCTCTGGTTCAAGTCCTACTCCAGGGCTTGTTGACCATAAAAGGAGCATTGTGACATGGTTCAAATACATCGATCGTCAGCTTGCTGATCCTTCCAACACTTACCCGCTATTTTCCAAAGGGAAGGAAGTCTGTGTGAAGATCCGAAATAAACAAACGTTAATTGCACCCTGTAGCCTGTTATTTCATAATTAGAGAAGTCACTGTAGAATTATTGAACTAAATACAGCACATTTCATAAAGTGCAAAGCAATAAATAATGAAATCCCTGTCTTGCTCTTGTAGTTAAAGTGGTGCTATATATCAGCTGTTCTTGATTCACAATCAGTAATTCATATCTTACACAGCCTCACATCAAGCTAATCAACCTGCTCCACATAAACAATGAATCGCTTCAAAGGACTAATGCTTTGTATAATCTCATATATAAAATAATAAGACCACTTGCACAGGGTTACAGCACTGTAAAAGAGCCTCAGAGTTTAGGAGACAAGGGGGCTTTGCTTTATGAAACAATTCACATACCTTGATTGAGTTATAATCTTGTAATTAACTCCCGCCTGTCTACTACTCAATGTCTACTGCATTGGTAAAGCTTTTGTGAATTACCAATGTTTCAACAGGAGGTTTTCAGCTACCAGTGATGCCATTTCATGATGGAATTTTGTCCTATTTTTGTCTCTGTAAAGCACTTTGGGACATCCTGAAGTAATGATATAAATGTAAGTCAGACCACATGATAGCACTCTGTCTTGTTTAATGGCAATTTGAATTCTTCGCATCCAGCAACTGCATCCTGTATTTTACTGAATCTCAGTTATTAAATTTACTTATTTTTAGGTTGGAAATTAAGTATTTGAATTTAGCAGCTGATGACAGAATTTAGTGCAATTACTGCTAAAACTTAGGAAATGTGACAGTCAATTTGTGCACAGCAAGCTGCCACAGCAGCAATGCAATACTTGACCAGAAAATCTCTTTGAGTGATGTTGGTTGAGGGATAAATATCAGTCTGGACAATGGGGAGAATGTTCTTACTATTCATCGAAATATTGTGCAAACCTTTAAGCAGATCATGGTATTTTTGTTGCAGCTGATTCATGTTCTTATAAAGCAAAGCTAGATAAGATTAACAAGGGGATGAAAGGTTACTGGGGGGAGGCAGGAATGTGAGTTTGAGGTTACAATCAGATCAGCCATGATCTTCTTAAATGGCGAAGCAGGCTCGAGGGGCTGAGCGGCCTACTCCAGCCCCTAATTCGTATGTTTGTATGAATAAGAAAACCGTTGGGCCCAAAATTTAAAGGGGTGGGGGTCGAGAATGGTATACGTGATTCCTGACTTGAAGCATGTGGGTAAGCTGAAGCTAGAGAGTCTGTGGATCTGGTGGGTCAGACCCCTTTAATGAAAGGACCCCAGTTAAATATAAGTTCTTACAGTCCCACCCAAGACCTAACCAGATCCACCAACTGGACAGTGGGATAGAGAGGGAATCTGGCAGCAGAAAGCCACAGCTGGGTGGCTATTGACACACTCACTTGGAGGAGAGGTTTGGAGGTAATTTGGTGAGCAGCAGGTTCTAGTATAATCAGTGGGGCAGGAAAGCAAGGGTGGAGAGGCACAAGTGCTCCTTGGTAGCTAGGCCTGGTGTGTAGAGGAGGTGGAAAAGCTCTCCAGCTCCTCCTGGTCCATAAGGCAGAACCATAGAAAGGTTATGGCACAAAAAGAGGCCATTCAGCCCATTGTGTCTCCAGCAGCTGAAAAGGAAAAGATAAAAACTAGCCACCCATTCTAATCCCAGCTCCGGCACCTGGTCCATAGCCTATGTGGAAGGAGAAGCAGTTCTCTTTTCTACTTCCATTAGCCTCCTCCGGTCACATAGTTCCTCCTGTCATCATTCTGTTGCTGGCTGCAGCCAAGGCGAGACTCCACCTGACATGAAGCTGACGTTAGGTTATGGTCTGTGGCATTATTGGGCTGTGAATTTTGAAGGTTAAGTAGACTTCCAACTTTCTTTATCAAGAGCATCATTGGTGGCCTGATTTACCATCTTGAAAATATCATGACATCAAACCCCACCAGTTTGTGGACATGATCTACTCTGACACTGCTGAGGGAGTGCAGCATTTACAGAGGTGCCATCCTTTCAACAAAACACTATAACAAAGGGCCTGTCTACTATTCAGATATATGAGAAACATCCCACGGCATTGGGAACATAGAAAGTCCGTCTAGTTCATCTTCCATCATCCTGGTAGTCACATGGCACAACATTAACGGAGTTGTTGGCCAATCACAGCCATCAATCTCTATTAATGAGTCGACAACAGACCCAGACGTGAGGTGAAGAAGCCCCCAGTGGGGGAAAGCTTTGGGAACCATAGGTCTAAAACCACCTGCTCTCCCAAGCTACTCACCACATGTTATGTCTCATATTACTCATAGAGTAATATTCACTCAGGGAGTCTGAGTTGCTGTGGCAACATGCATTTTTTACATGGTGTTATAGTCTGGAGCTGTGGACAGTGATGGTAGAGGCTCCAATTTCTTTCCATCACACGGCTGACCAGGAAACTGTCCCGCTCTTACCGCCTGCCATTGGCATGTCTTGGAAGGATTTGCAGGTTGATACCCAAACTGATTGGCTGCATTCTAAATGTACCTTCCTTGACCATCAAGTCCCAGAGTGGGACTCAAACGCAGAGCTTCTGGTTCCGAGGCAGGGACACTACCCACTGCACCACATTACTCCTATAAGTTATTCACGCATGTCCCAAAATATTATTATTGAAAAGAAATTTGTCTAATTTTCCATTGAATTAATCAATACTATCTGGTCCCACCCTCTCTCCAGGCAGCCTGTTTCATAGATTGTTCACTCATTCACTGAAATGCCGTTTCCACAGGTTAGTTTTCAATTCCACCTCCCCCACCGCACCCCCACAACCCCACCCCACCCCCCACCCCCCCCCCCCCCCCCCCCCCCCCCCCCAAACCCCTTCAAGTGTAGGAAGTATCCTCTGGTTCTACAGTTCTGGACAAGATGAAACAACTTGTCATGGTCAATACTGTCCAGTCCCTTAAGGATACTAAAAACAGCAATTACCTTTCAAACTTCAATTTTCCAGCGAGAACACATCCAATCTAAGCTATTCAAAAGGTAGAGAGCACTCCAGGTGCCTGAGCCTACATTTAAGTAAAAATAAACTAATAGCTCTTTGTGGCATTTTGTTGTGTACTGATTGGTTGCTGATCATAACAACAGTATCAACCTTTCATTGACTGTGAAGGGCATGGGGATTTGTGGAGTTAGGAGATCCTGTACTATACAATCAAAGGATTATTCAGCGTAGGAGAAGCCATTCGGCCCATCCTGCATATGCATCAACTCTGTTTTCTTTTTGTTGCTGGTCGTACATTTTGATTATAAGCGGAGGTTTTAGGAATTTTTTTGAAGGAGGTGACAGCTGATTACTGCTGGAAAAAAATATATAACCAGAATGGCTTTCAACAATAAATGAGAACTGCTGGAGGCATCAACTGACAGTTGTTTTCTTTCCTTCATAATATTAGCATCTTGGTTGTGTGCCAATATCAGCACTCCAACAAAAGGAATGAATTTCAGGCAGCAGATCAATTCCTGGCAGCTCTGATCGGCAAACATTTATTCAACCTTTGCATGTAAGTTATTGAAGGGCAACACAATAACTTGTATGAATATAGTTCCTTTACCATAGTAAAACATCCCAAGGTGCTTCAGGGGAGCATTATCAAACACAATTTGACACCAAGCCATAGAATAAAATATTACAAGTGACCAAAAGCTTGGTTAAAGAGGTAGGTTTTAAGAAGTGTCTTTAAGGGAGGAGGGAAAGGTTGTGAGGTGGAGAGGTTTAGGGAATTCAAGAGCTTAGAACCCAGGCAGCTGAAAACACAACGGCCAATGGTCGAGCGATTAAAATCAGGAGGCTCAAGGGCCAGAATTGGAGGAGCACAGATAGCTCAGAGAGTTGTGGGGCTGGAGGAGATTACAGGAATAGGGATGGGGTGAGGTCATGGATGTATTTGAAAGAAAGGATGGCAATTTTTATAATTGCGTCCCTGCCTAAACGGAGCCAGTGAAGGTCAATGAGCACAGGACTGATGGGTGAGTGGGATTTGGTGAAAGTTAGTATACAGCTTTGAATGAGCTTGAGTTTACAGAGGATGGAAGATGTGAGAGTGGCCTAGAGAGCATTGGAATAGTCAAGTCTGGTGGTAACAAAGGCATGGATGAAGGTTTCAGCAGCTGATGCACTGAGGTAGGGTTAAAGTCAGGCGATGTTACTGGGATGGAAATAAGTGGTCTTAATGATGGTGTGAGCATGTGGCCAGGAGCTCATTTTGGGGGCAAATACAACACCATGGTTGTGAAGGATCTGATTCAGCCTCAGGCAGTTGCCAGGGAGAGGGATGGGATGGACAAAACATCAGATATCTTTGCAAATCAGCATAGGCTAAAAGATGACTCTATATAGAAAGCAGCTGGGAACTTGTACTCTCCTAAACTGTTGAATTTGATGACTTTGCGAGACTCAAAGCTGACAGACAAACTAGTTTATGGAGAATTAAAGCAGAAAATGCCAGAAAACCTCAGCAGATGGGCAGCATCTGTGGAGAGAGAAACAGGGTTAACGTTTCAAGTCTATTTGACTCTTTTTCAGCTTTACTCAGGGTGTGGTTGAGTGAGTAGTACTGAGACAGTTAAGGGGAAGCTAGATAAGTATACGAAACAGAAAGGAATAGAGTTTGTTGATAATGTTAAATGAAATAGGGATGGGAGGAGGCTTATGTCAAGAATAAACTCTGGCATGGACCAATTGGGCTGAATGGCCTGTTTCAGTGCTGTAAATTCTACGTAATGCAAATATCACAAGATTGCTGACACTTCATGATGGTGTGATTGGCCATGTGACAAACTGTTGGCTGTTGTCTCTGATATAACAAATACAAAGCATTCCATCAAAAAGCTATTTAATTGAAGCAAAGGGACCTAAACTATTAACTTTAATCAGTTGTGGTATTTTCCTCTGTCGAATGACTCAATGCATTTTGAAAAATAAAGAAGATTAACAACCTTGACAATGTGACACCTTGAATCCCCTGAAGGATACATAGCAATCATTGTAAATGCAACAGCAGCTCATCTGATAATCAAACCTTGTGACAGCACAGGCAGCTCTTAGGGCTACCAACATTTAATTAAGCACTGACATCTTCATTACAGTGTCAAGAAGGCACATCTATCAGTTGCAGAGATGTTATACTCATTGTCTCATCATCCCCATAGACAAAATTGTAATTTTGGAATGCAGCATCTATCCACAGTGATAAATTATTCTACAATAAATATTTGTTCCATTAAGATCTTTTTTTATGACCAATAACATCTATCTTTCTGTGTGAGAGTTTTGAGAAACTTCTTTAGGCATCACATTTGTCACATCTGCAAATCTTTGTGTCACACGCATGTGTACATGCACAGGCACACAAGACAACAGCACCTAAAGCGGGCAAGTTCATGGGAACACAATTGGCTCATGGCATGCATTCAAAGTTTTATATTTTAAATTGCTTCATTTCAAACCCTGAATCTCCATCATTGCTGACAATTCATATCTCCTCCAGCCCTACAAATTTCTGAGATATCCCTGCTCCATCTGGTATCTTCCCAATTTTAATCACTCCACCACTGGCAGGTCATAATCTCTGGCAATTCCTCCCCAGGTGTCTCAGCCTTCCCTCTCTCCCCCTCTCTCATCTTTTAAGAGTTCCCGAAAACATCATCAACTGTCCTAATATGTGCTCAGCAATCAGATGCCGCTCCTGTGAAGCACTTTGGGATGTGCTACCATGTTAAAGGTGCTATATAATTGCAGGCTTTGTTGTTTGCACTAAGCTACCTGAAGGCACTGCTGGAACCCAGCACTCTATGAATAGAATTTAATGCCCTCCCCTGAAGTGAATTTGGGGGCAGGAGGGCACTTAAGCAGGCAAGAGGGTGCAGCTTAGGGTCCCTGCCACTGATCATGCCCGGGGCAAGAAGGTCTGTGAGCAGTCTTCTGAGCCGCCCACACCAATTGAGCCCCTTAAGCAGGCAATTTACGCCCACTTCAGGGCCTCATCCTGTCGCGACTGGTATTCAACAAACAGCAGGCAGGGCAGTTGTCACATGAGAAGCCCAAAAAGCCAACACTGTCTTGTTTGCTTTCAGGCTCCCAGGATGGGTCCCTTGTTCAACGGCATTCAGGACCTGATCTCAAGGCCTGATATTGGGAAGGAGGAGGCACGCAATTCCCATCCCACTCCCATTCAACTGTGACCTGGGTCCCTCACTGACCTTGGGCCCCTGCTGCGTGCATTGTCCGCAGCTAGCGCTGTTGCCACTCGCACTGCCTGCAATGGATAGCTTCTGGCCTCTGATAGGGGTGGGGTTTCTGCCTCTGGGAAGACGCTGGCTATTTAAGTGCCTGATTGGAACCTAATACAATGGACCTTCCCCAAAGGAGGCGATGCAAGGCTCTCATCGACCCTCCAGCCTGGATGAAATGCCGCCCTATAGTTTTAACACATTCCTACTTCTGGTGGTACAACATACACCTCAGTTATGTGTAATGTTTAGCATGATTCTCACACTAATGGGATGCAGCATAGTGTGGCGCATTCCCAGCTTGCGTTTCCATTAATGACGCTGTCTGCCAATATCAGTTAGCTTTGTTCAGCTTCTTTCTCTCGTGTAAGGTGCAGTTTCCTGTTACACCAAGGGGTTTAACATGTAACTGTACCTTTACAAGGTATGACTGACTCAATGAATATCGGAGCCTGCCCAAAATACCCAGATAATTTTAACACACAGTAAGTCGGGAGTTTGGAATTGATAATAACAATGATGGCAAATGTTTTGATTTAAATGAGGCCAGTTTAAATAGTGGGGACTGTGGTTATCAAATCAATAAAAGCCAATCTTTACCCAGTTTTAATCACTCCACCATTGGTGGCCATACATCCAGCTGCTTAGGTCCTAAGCTCTGGAATTACCTTCTTAAACCTCTCCATCTCTTTAACTCTCTCTTCTCCTTTAAGATGCTCCTTAAAGGTTGCCTCTCCAGTCCTAATGCCTTTGTATGTGCCTCGGTGTCACATTCTGCTTGATGATGATCCTGTGAAGCCCTTTGGGATGTCATGTTACATTAAAGGCACTATATAAATGCAAGTTGTTGCTGTATGCTAATCTATAACTAAACATAAAAAAATATGGGCCGGAATTTTACGGTGGGGATGGGGCCATAAAATATGCGAGGCGTTCTAAACTCCATTGACTTCGGTGGGAAGGTAAAACCCTGTCGCCATAAAACTCAACCCATGCTTTACCTGACGTGCCCAAAAGGAACTGACCTCATTATGACCTGTGATAAAGTCCACTATAAAACAACATGCCCGCGTAGATACAGTAAGCAATGCCAGAGCAGCGAGTTACAGGCAAGACCAAGGTGCTGAATGTGTGCTGGACTAAAATATGTGCCACTGCCTTGGAGGAAAGTATACAAAATACTGCAGATCGAATCTTGGGCTTGAACATCTGAAGAAAGTCCATCAAGAAAGTCTAAAATACAAGACTGCATGTGAAAATGTTAAGGGAAGATTTAATGGAGGTGTTCCAAGAGTAAATAGTGAGAAACTAATTCGAGCAGTAAAAAGGCTTTTGTTGGTGACTTGCTCCCTGATACTGCTGGAAATTGATGGTTAGGAGTACCTCAGGCATGATTGGAAATACATACTTCACCCGTGCAGGGAAAGGGTTTTTAGTGATTTGGTGTTAGTACAATTTGCACTTTTGCTGCTGAGCACAACACAAAACCGAGGCCTTGGAGTATATTATTAAGATTTTGTTTTAGGCCGCAAATGATTTTGCATTGCATCTCTCCGTGAGTCACAGCACAGAACTCGTTTAATTATATGCGAACCGGGAATTTTACTTTTTGGGAAAAGGTTGAGCTCTTCAATGTTTAAAATAGTTTCACTCATTGGCTTTAAGCATCACAGCCTTGCTCCTTCATCCGAAAGATCTGTGCAATTATCCATCTGCATCCATCACCCCCACCATTTCTAATGAACCAAGGACTTAAAAGAAATATAATAAAAGAGAAAATGCTTGAAACACTCATCAGAACAGTAGCACCTCTTGGTGGAAAAACAGATTCGATGTTTTAGGTCAATCTCCCTTTGTCCGATCCCTCAAAAAGTTAACCCCACCATCTTATTTCCACAGGTGCTGCCTGACTTGTATAGACATATGAGCACACAAGCGATACCCTGGGGCTGATTGGCCTCCAACAACCAGCATCATCTTCCTGATTTGTTGTATGACTGCAGCCCACTGGAGAAGGATCCCCCAACCCACAATGGCTTCAGTTTTGCAAGGGCTCCTTGGTGCTGCGCTCAGTCAATGGCAGACTTGATGCCAACAGCAGTCACTCTTGCCTCAAGCCTAGAATCCAGCTCTTTTGTCCATGTTTGGGCCAAGGCTATAATGAGGTCTGGATCTGAAGGGTCCAGACGGAAGCCAGACTGAGCATTTGGTGAGCAGGTTATTGGTGATTAAGTGCAGTTTTATAGCACTGTTGACTACACCTTCCATCACCTTGCTGATCAAAAACAGAAATACCTGGAAAAAACTCAGCAGGTCTGGCAGCATCGGCAAAGAAGAGCAAAGTTGACATTTTGAGTCCTCATGACCCTTCAACAGAACTAAGTAGAAATAGGAAAGGGGTGAAATATTTCTACTTAGCTCTGTTAAAGGGTCATGAGGACTCGAAACGTCAACTTTGCTCTTCTCCACAGATGCTGCCAGACCTGCTGAGTTTTTTCTAGGTATTTCTGTTTTTGTTTTGGATTTCCAGCACCTGCAGTTTTTTGTTTTTATCACTTTGCTGATGTTGTCAGCATTTTTTTGCTTGTAGTTTGTATTTCGAGCATCTGCGGTGATTTGGTTTTACGACTTCCCAGAACATCATTTTGAAGATTTGTGCAGAAAAGTTCATCTATATCTGTCAATGATATTGGGACCAATGATCTGAAGCAAATACTCTGAATAATTGTCAGGTTTTTTTTTTACGATCAAAGATGTTTCTTTTCCAAAGTTGCCTCATTGTCTCAGATATATTAGTGCTCCACTGCTATCTAGTATCTTTGCACTTTGATAGCAGTGATAAACCTTTACAGTATTGAAGCTGAAGTGAAAGATGCTCTGTCAAATCTGCCTCATAAATATAGCAATCAAAAAGTTAGCTTTTTTATTTAAACTTCTAGTCAACGTGATAAACACAGGGTGCAATATATATCATATGCATTATCAGTCAGGAGAAGGATTAGTTAAGTGTTTTATTGTCAATGCCTTATAGAGCAAAATATTTTTTTAAAAAATTGTTCTTGAAATGTGGGCAACATCTGCCTGTGGAATTGTCTTCTCTAGAGAGCAGTGTCGTTGAACTTATTCAAGGCTGAGTTAGATAGATTTTTGATAGGCAAGGGAGTCAAGGGTTACGGGAGGCAGACGGGGAAGTGGGGTTGAGACCACAATCAGATTAGCCACGAATTTATCGAATGGTGGAACAGGGTCAATGAGCCAAATGGCCTACTCCTCCCTCTAAGTGCTATGTTCCTAAGTTCCTTATGTAAGAAACAAACGCATTGTGTGGGAACTGGGCACAGGCAAGACTAGGGAGAGATGAAGGACAATTGTGAACCAGTTGGGGTTCACAGCATTCAGTGGTTTTCATGCCAATCTGTAAATTGCCAGATTTATTGAAACTAATTGCCATGAGAAGCTATGAACTCCCAACTTCTAAACTGCTAGACCAGACCCAGAAACACTGCACTACCAGCCTGGGATATCAGGCATGTGTGTGAGGAGCAACTTGAGTTAAATCACTGATGGGTTCTAGGATATAATTGCATATATAAATGTCAGATTCATCATTATTAAATGATCTTATCTGGCTTAAGCCACTCCGGCCCATATTAGTGCTTTGCAACAATGATACATTTATATTGGAGACGTGACATGTGGTGAGTATATAGGAGGAGAAATTAACTTGGAGCAGTTGGTTCCCAAAGCTGTCTGCCACTGGGAGTTTCTTTGTGTGCTTTCTGAGTCTGTTGCAGGTTCATTGATAGTGATGGATTTCTACGTTTAGTGGACAAATCCATTATTGTTGTACCATGAGGCTGACAGGCTGGGAGAAGGTGAACAAGGGTCTAGGCCTCTTTGCATCCAACAATTCCTACATTCCTATTTAGAGCCTCATATGTAAAAGGAAGTTTACAGGGTTGTGTGGGGGGGGGGGGGGGGGGGGGGGGGGGGGGGGGGGGGGGCGGGGGAGATAAAATAAATAGGTAATGGGAAGAAAGGAATGAACCATGAACCATGGTGAAAGAGCAGTGAGAATGGATTGAAAGCTTGCTGAAAGAGATGGGTCCTGAGAAAATAGAAACAGAGGGGCTTGGAGAAAATGAAAGTCTAAAAGACAAATGGTATGCGGTTCTGGTAGTCCATCAAAACCCAAGGTCATGTTTTCTCCCTGAATAGTGCATGAAAAGTAGCCTTGCAGGCTAAGGCAACACTCCAGTGAAAATCAACTGCAATTTATGAAGTAGACAAATAAACAATTTAGTCAGAAATAGAGAGAGCACAAAGAAAATTGGAAATGCTGGAAAAACACAGGATGTCAGTAAGAATATGTAAAATAAGAAGATAAGTTAAGTTACATGTGTGTAATTCTTCATGAAGACTGAAGACAGGTTGGAAGTATGAAGAATAGGGAGGAAAAGGAAGATAGTGTCAAGGTACAAAACAGATAGCAATGAAGAATAAATTTAAGATCAATTGGACTAAAATAAACTGGCAAATAAGAGCTACCAGTTTAAATGTTATTAGCCATAGTTTTGTATTATAATTTAATATAAAAGTAGTGTTGCTGGTCCTCGGAAGTTCAAGGTTAGCTACAGTCTACTGTTTGTGCTACAACAGCAACAATGAGCAAATATATTTGTACTTTTGAAAGGGAATGAAGAAACATGAATTACTGGTTTCCTTTGTTTCCTTTGCCCCCTTTCACTTTGCTTATTCTAACCTCTTCTGAGTGTCGACTGGCACAATAGATCAATCTTAGTGACTGGTATTTTTAAGTGTCAGTGACAGCCCACAGGCATCCTGGACTACATAGGTGTCCCGGCCAATATTTATGTCTCAACAAATATCACTCAGGGAAAAAAAAACATCTGATCATTATCCCACTGCTGTTTGTGGGAGTTTGACATTTGTGGGAGGTAGACACAAAAGATCCCATGATACTACTTTGAAGACGAGCAGGGGAGCAGCTACCCCTGCCCTTGTCAATAGTTATCCCCGTCAAGCTACAAAGAAAGATTATCTGATCATTATCATATTGCCATTTGTGGGAGATTGCTTTGCATAAATTGGTTGCTGTGTTTCCTACATTACAAAAGTGGCTACACTCCAAAAAGCACTGCATTGTCTGTACAGCACTTTGTGATGTCCTGAATCATGGAAGCCACTACAAAAGTGCATAAAATCTTTACGTAAGTGTCAGTGGCTTTGGGTTTAGAAATTAACTGTCATTTACCTAAATGGTATGAAATGGGAGGAAGTTAAAATAGTGGTTAAAAATACAATTTGTTTTCAAAAGCAACAAAGTTGTTGAAAAAAAAAACAAAAAAAATAATATTACCAAACTCTTTCGTTAACTGACATGCATCTCAAATACTCTTTGCAACCTTAGCCTTTGAGAAAAGGCTGTGTATCTCACTTTGTGTGGAATGCCAAACTCCGGTTTCAACATTCTCAACTCATAACTGTAAGTGCAGCTCACGGAGGGCTGTCAGTTAGAAACTATATTTCATCTGTGAAAAAAAAACAAAGCTATAAAGAGAGTGGAAGAATTTATAAACTCAACGAGACTGCAAGTTAAACTATGCTCTAAACGCTCCTAATTTATTGTGGGCTATTATCCTTTATCAAGTGTGGTGAAACACCAGCTGAAATAGATGTCAGTAAAATGTGATGAATAAAAAAGCAAATGTTCTATTTTATAAAAATTTGTAAACATCCCCATTTTAAGGAAAATGCTGCCACCTTTTATTTTGGAATATGATCTTTCAATGTGACAGATTTCTATGCGAAGCATCCTTTGAGCCAAAATATAAGTAGACATTTTTGAGATTTATTAAATATCATTTGAAATGGCTCCAGATGTCACAGGTATATGCATCATTTGCATTGAATCTACAGTACAGGGACAGGCCATTCAGCTCAACTAGTCTGTGCTGGTTATGCTCCACAAGATAGCCTCATCCACCGCGACCCCCCCCCCCCCGCCCCCCAACATCATCTAACTCTATCTTCATACCCTTTAAAATTCCCTTAAAAGCATCAGTGCCATTTGCCTAAATTACCCCATGCTTATCAGGTTACCAAGTTACTGTTATCAAGGCTTCTGCTCAGCCATGAATGCCAAACATCAGTAAATCATTTTTATAGGAACAATGGGGATAACTTCTTATTGCTGAGGAAATACACTTGTTGGGAGATTCACTTTAAAATTCACCCTGTCTGATTTTTCAAATGATTTGCAAATCAAGACCACAGAGACTTGCACAGCATGATCCCTTGACTCGGCATCCTGATGTGGAGTGATAATCAGAGGGAGTAGTGAACAGAAAATTACAGGCCTGGGTTAGCTGTGGCCCAGTGGGTAGCAAATTCATCTCTGAGTCAGAAGGTTTTGAGGTGAGGCCCCATTCTAGAGACTTAAGCACATAATCTAGGCTGACACATGCAGTGCAGTGCTGGGGGAGTGCAGCACTGCCAGAGGTGCTGTTTTTCAGCTGAGTTGTTAAACTGAGGCCCTGTCTTAGGTAGACATAAAAATACATCTCATGGCATTATGTTGAAGGGCGGTGGCATTCTCCTGGTATCCTGGCCAATATTTATTCCTTAAACAACATCACTTACACAGATCAAAAACAGAATTACCTGGAAAAACTCAGCAGGTCTGGCAGCATCGGCGGAGAAGAAAAGAGTTGACGTTTCGAGTCCTCATGACCCTTCAACAGATTATCAGCCATTATCTCAATGGTACTTCTGGCACATGCTGTGAGCAAATTGGCTGCTGCACTGCCTGGCATTACAACAATTCTAAAGTCTTTCATTGGTTGTAAATTGGAGTATAATGTAGGGAAGAGTGAAGTTATTCATGTTGGTTTTAAGGGACCCAGCTGCTCAATCTTTCCCTATATGTAAACCCACACATTTCTGGTATCATCCTTGTAAATCTTCTCTGCACCCTCTTCAATGCCTCTATATTCTTTTCATAATATACCGAACAGAACTGCACACCGTGCTGTTAAGTGTGGTCTAATAGGCTGAGCATAACTTCCCCTCAAGTCTGCTCTATCATTCAATAAGATGATGGTTGATCTTCTCTCTGCTCCATCTTCCCACACGATCCCCATTGCCCTTAATCCCCGTAGCCTCTCTCCGTTCTAAAAATATTCTGTTTTTTGCTTTTTTTTTTCGCCCAAAATGGGAAGCTTCACATATTTCCAAGTTAAATTCCACCTGCCAATTCTTGACCACTCACTTAACCTGTCTGTATCACTTCTCACCCTCTTTAAGTCTTCCTCACTCTTACTTTACCACTTAGCTTCGTATCGTCAGCAAAATTGGATACATTACGCTCTGTCCTCATTTAAGTCATTAATAGTTAAAGCCCAAGGAGAGATCCTTGCAGTATATCACAAATTACAGTATACTAACCCTACTTTATTCCTACTTTCTCTTTTCTGTCCATTAACCAATCCTCAATACATGCTTGTATAATATCTTCATTCTCATGAGCACTAATTTTGTGTGATAACCTCTTGTGTGACACCTTATCAAGTGCTTTTGAAAATCCAAATACACTACATTCACCGTGTCCTCTATATTTAACCTGCCTAGGTCCTTACTGAAAAAATTCTACCAGGTTTGTCAATGACTTCCCTATCCATCTATTCATGTAGGGCAGAATTCTCCCATGCTCCCGTCAGCATGGGATGCAGATGGAGGCCCAAGCAGAATCGCCCCCTCCCCCACAACCAATCATACATGACCAGCAGGAAATCATGCCAATCCGGGACACGTCTGGACCAATGAGGCAGGCAAGAGTCGGGACTTACCTTAAGATGGCCATGGGCAGCTCATGGAAATCCAGATAGAAGCTGGAGGCCTCCAGTGACCGGAACCTGGAACACCACGTGCAGCACTGGGTGGGTGGAGCTTCAACCACGTGGATCTTCTCCGCAAAGCAGCATCCAAGAGGTGAGACTTCTCAGCACAGCGACTTTGCCAAAGGAGCGGATTGTCCAGCTTGTCCAGGCGGAAGGGAGCAGGAGGTACTGTTGGGCGGCGTGTGTAGAAAGCAGGATGGGAGAGGAATGAGAAGGTGGTGCGGGGGTTCAGGCCTACAGTAGGGTGTGGACGGTTGGGGGTGCTGGGGAAAGAAGGCATCAGGGGTCTCTTTCAGGGAGTCAGATGGACGGAGCCAGGGGGTGGGAAAGGCCAGGGTGGACTGCGGGTGGGGTGAGTATTCTACAGTGTTAAGGGGCATGGGGGAGTGTTGAGTCCTGAAGAGCGATGGGATGATCTTGAGGTGTGAAGGTGTTCACAGGGAGGTGGAGGCAATGGTGGACTCCTGGGATGAAAACTGAAAGTAGCCCTGGAAAGATGAAATAGTGAGGGTTAAAAGGGGCAGAGGGAGCCAGTGGGTTGGGAGGGTGAGGGTGCAACGATGCCACACGAAGGGGCGCCAAGTGTCGGTGCGGACATGGAGATATGTATAGACTTGGGGGGTGGGCAGGGGGGAGGGAGGGATCGCAAGTCAATGGTAACGGGGGGGTGGGATTCTCGGGGAGGAAGGGGAGTTCACTGTTTATCTGCACACTGCAAAAGGTGATGGGAGTTGAAAGTTAATGGTGAGGAGGTTGAAAGTAATACTTGGGGGGGGTCAATGGTTCCGGGGGATAGTGTGTGTGTAACTGGGAGAAGGGTGAAGGTGTTGGAGCATAGGTAAAATGTTACTACCACCATTGCCGGTCTGATCGCAACTATGCAGTGCATCGTGGTGGAGGGATCTTGAGATACTGCATGGGAGGTGGATTATCAGGGGTGGGTAGAAATGCAGGTCACCTCAACTGGACAACTGAAAGTGAAGCCCAGCATGTAATATTTGCAATGCTGGGGCCCTGGGACACATAACAGTTTGAAGGCTAAAGGCTCAGTATGCGGGAGTGTGCTTGCACATGGCTCACAAGAGCCCTGGCACACACCTTCGCCTCTCTGCAGGTGCATCATTCTGGGGGATGGGGTGTCCTCAGGAAAATGAAGGGGGGGTTGCTGGATGGGCAGAAACAATGACAACATAAGCTGCCTCCAACATGGAGCACCCTTGGACCTGAGGTTTCTAGACCATGGACAGATCCTTACTGGTCAGAGGCCTAAATCCAGTCTCCCCATCTCCAATGGCCCAGTCTCACCTCTGCCCCTGTCAGCTGGGCCTCCCTGTCCTTGAACTCAGCCACTTCCTTCAGGTGTGGCCGACACTCTCCCGTCTTCCCCTTCTCTCACCGGTTATGGTTTAACTTGTCCTGCTCAAAGAGAACAGAGAAGACGGGGTTGAAGAATTGTATCTAGCATCAATTTCTACATTGCAATTTCATATTTCTTTCCATACTTCCAGTCTTACAGGTAACTCACTGGCTGGTGTGGCATTTCATTAATGCACTGCATGTTGCCCAGAAGGGTTCAGGCACAGCACCCACCAGAATGGCGAGCCCATCCACATAAGGATAAGAAGGCGTGTCCTCTGTGGAGCTGGCTGGTGCCCTCTGCACCTCAGCCTTCCCCCATCCCTGGCTCCCCCTTTTCCAGACAGGATTGTGAGCTCTTGTGTGGAAGGGTTAAGGAGGCACAGAGGTCACTCCACCCGCAGAGTGGGCAGACTGCAGTGGAGCAATGAGGCATCACCTTATGACGTTGCCACTGAGGCCCATGTCCCTGACATTCATTCATTGTTTCCACGCTGAGCAGCTGAGGCTTTATTTACCCCGACAGCATGGATGAGGTTGCACGTTCTCTTCCGACATTGGAGGCTGAGCTGCACCGGACACCACGGCACGGACTGCGGCAGCGACCAGCTCCCATGCAGGGTTAGTCGCCCTGTTCGGCCTCCTCTTCCCAACAGCTGGGTACAGGACATCCGTCCTGGTTTCCACCTGGTTGAGGAGTAACCTACGGATAAGTCACTGAACTTAGGCGAGGAGGTCCCCGCCCCATTCCTACCACCTCTATGGACCTTGTTAGTAAGTTGATACCAGAAGTGCCTTTTAAATGTGGTGCCCGGATATGACAGCGATGCGCACACCACCCAACCTGCCCCTCCGTGCAATATGTTGGGAAACCCCTGGCTGCATAATTAATGAGGCTTCAGGATTTCCTGTCAGCCCCCATGATGGGAAACGCTCACCGTCCCCACCCCTGCCACAAGACTTAGTCCTGGATGGGAGAACTCCCCCTGTTGACCCTGGCTAATCATATTGTGATTGTCTAAGTGCCCTATTTGGTCCCTCATTACAGATTCTACCTAGCATTTTCCCAGCTACTAATATCTCTCACTCTCCTTCCTTCAATAGCGATATTTCACTTGTCGCCTTCCGATCAGTAGGGGCCAATCTAAAATCTATGGAATTCTGGAAGATGAAATCCAAAGCGTCCACTATCTCTGTAGTCCCCTCTTTTAAAACCTAAGACATAGGCCATCAGGTCTAAGAGTTTTGTTGGCTTTTAGCCCCATTGATTTTTCCAGTAGTTTCTTTACTCATGCTAATTTATTTAAGTCCCTTTCACGACATCTTTTGTTCCCCATTATTTCTGGAATTATTTTTCATGTTTTCTACCATACAGGCAAATGCAAAATATTCAATTAAGACCTCTCTCATTTCCTTATCCCAATTCATTCCTGTCACTGCCTGTAAGAAAGCTATATTTGTTTTTGCTAATCTCTTCCTTTCACATATCTGTAGAAGATTTACAGTCTGAAAGAAAGTCTTGCATTCATATAGCACTCTTAACAACCGTCGTTTGTCTCAATATACTTTACAGCTGATAAAGTACTTTTGAAGTGTAGTCACTGTTGTAAAGTAGGAAATGCAACAACCAATGTGTGCACAGCAAGCTCCCACAATCTGCAATGTGTCAAAGGAGGGGTAATTTGTTTTTATGAGAGTGAGGGATAAATGTTGGCCAGCATTCCAGAGGTAACTCCCCTGCTGTTTTTCAAAATAGTGCCACGGGACCTTTATGTCCACATGAGGGGGAAGGTAGGGCTTCGGTATAACGACTTATCCAAAAGCCTGCACCTTCACCACTGACTCAGTGATACCCTGGAGTGTCAGCCTAGATTTTTGTGCTCAGATCCAGCAGCAGGAACCCACAACCTTTTGACTCAGAGGTTAAGAGCACTAACCCTCCGGCTGACAACTGTTTTAATGTCACAGGCTTGTTTACTCTCAGATTCGATTTTCCCTCTCTTCATCAATTTCTTGGTCACCCTTTGCTGAACAAGTGTGACATCTTTGTTTCTAGTTAATACCTTTTACTTCTCATCATTATATATTTTTAGAAAATACTGTCACTGAGCTACCTCTGGTTCACTGAAATAATTAACTGAAATATAATAGGTTCAGGTTCCCTTTGTAATTTCAGCTCCATCAAGCACCGATGTTCCTATCTGTAGCTTTGTTTACGTCCAAGATGCTAACTAGTCAAACTGCCTGCTACATTTACAATTAAAAGCCCTGACAAAATCATAAGGACAGCGTATATCTGGAAGTGACAATACTGAGTTTAATCAAAGGCAACTGGTCTGTCAAGATGCATGAAAGGGCAGTGGCAATGGAGAGGAATTAATGAGATCTCCAGGAACCGCTAACAGTAACCTTTTACTTTTATTTCTCCAGACAAAGAAACATAGAAAATAGGAGCAGGAGTAGGTCATTCAGCCCTTCGAGCCTGCTCCACCGCTCAATATGATCCTGGTGGATCCTCTATCTCAACGCCATACTCCCACTTTCTCTCCATACCCGCCTAACTCCTTTAGTGCCAAGAAATCTATTCCCTTATTAAATATATTCAGTGACTTGGCCTTCTGTGGTAGAGAATTCTATTGGTTTGCCACCTTCTGAGCGAAGAAATCTTGCCTCGTCTTTGTCCTAAATGGCCTACCCTGTATCCATAAGACCATAAAACCATAAGACATAGGAGCAGAAATTAGGCCATTCAGCCCATCGAGTCTGCTCCACCATTCAATCATGGCTGCTAAGTTTCTCAACCCCATTCTCCCGCCTTCTCCCCGTAACCTATAAGACCATAAGACATAGGTCCTGCGACTGTGACCCCTTGTTCTAGATCCCCCAGCCAAGGTAAATAAACATCATCCCTGTATCCAGTCTGTCCGTCCCTGGCAGGATTTTATACATTTCAATGGGACAGTGAAATTTTCTCTGGGATTCACAACTTCTGCTCTATCTCCTTTTCTGTTAATGTTACCGCACCTTCAATTTTAATAATGCCACTAGAGAACGCTTTCCAAGATACTAGAGGAAACCATCTTGTTGTGTTGACCACTTTTACCTTTTACAGGGATGGAAGAAAAAATACAGGGTTGGCATTTCAGGCCATTGAACCTTTCATCGGAATTGGAAGAAATTAAAGATTTATCAGTTTTTAAGCAAGTGCCAGCCCAGAAAGAAGGAGAATGGGAAAAAAATGAAAGAAAGGGGAAGGCGATAGTGCTAAGGGCAGGAGTAGTTCAATGACAAAAGGTATGATAGTGCAAGGCAAAAGAGGGTTGTAAATGGGACGAAATAAACACAGGAGATGTCCAGAAGGGATGTAAATTGTCCGTTTCTGTCGTTTTCTTTTTATTTCAGATTTCCAGCATTTACAGTATTTCACAGTAGAAGGAAAGATTTGCATTTATGTGGTGCTTTCCATGGCCTCTGTCCATCCCAGGGCACTTTACAGCTGCTTATACTAATATAGTGCAATGTAGGAAATGTGACACCCAACTTGCAAACTGCAAGTTCCCACAAACAGGAATGTGGTAATGATCAGGTAACCCGTTGTTTAGTGATATTGATTGAGAGATAAATATCGACTGGGGAAAACTCCCCAACAGTCATGGGATATTTTACATCCATCAAAGAGAGCAGGTAAGACCACGATTTAATAAAAATGTGACCATGAATCTGTCAGACTGTGTTAAAAACCCAGTGAGTTCACTAATTTCCACTACAGGCAGGAAACCTGCCATTCTCACCCAATCTGGGCTCATATGCAACTCCCATCTCATATTATGGTTAACTCTTAATTTCCCATCCATTGAGTTGATCTATCATGTTGCTTTGTTGTGCCAAAATTTTACCAATGGTTCAAGAATGTCCAACAGCACCTTCTTGAGGACAACTAAGGATGGGCAATCAGTGATGGCCTTACCAATGACACCCACGTCCTGAGAGTTAATAGGATAAACAATTAAGGTACCTGATTTCTTAGTATTTTTGTCATGATGGGCATGTTATTCAACACATTTCACCCACTGCTGCAGAAATTTGTTATGGATGTGCGCACATTATGCTTCCTGAACAATATGAACTAGCAAGCAATTTGTGATAATTGATTTTCTTTTGTGTTATTAAAAAAGTCTGCAGTTTTCTAAGTTTCCCCACAGACTATCTGCAATTCTTCACCAACTTCAAGCACAGATTGGTAGCACAGAATTTATCATGTACAATCATCCATTAAATGGGGCATTCATAAATCACAAGGAGGTTTTTTCAACTTATAATCATTATATCAGCACATCCAAATTACAAAATTATTCTCAAAGCCCTTACACAAGGTTTTGTGTTGTCCAAACTTTTTATTTTTGGCTAGCTTTCTGACCTTTTCTCTTATTCTTAAGCCGTTCAATTCTGAAGAGGAACATAGCAACAGGAGAAGGCCATTCAGCCCATCAAGCCTCTTCCACCGTTCAATTAGACCATGGCTGATCGGTATCTTAACACCATTAACCACCCCTCCCCCAAACCCGTCCGCTTGATTCTGTAACCTCAGTGTTGACATTTTCAATTGACCCTCGGTCAGAGCGGCTTTTAAGGAGGAGGGAAGAGTTCTAGATTTCCAATAACGCTTTGCGTGAGGAGGTGCTTCCTGACATCGCAACACAAAAAGCAAAATATTACAGATGCTGGAAATCTGAAAGAAAAGCAGAGAATGCTGGAAATCCTCAGCAGACCTGGTAGCATCTGTGACCTAATGTGTGACGTGCTGAATGTTTCCAATATTTTACGCTCTTCTTGACATCAACTCTGAACGGCATGGCTCTAATTTTAAGACTAGGCCTTCTTATTCTGGGCACCAACCCACCAGAGGAAATAAACTCCCACTATCTACGCTATCAAATCATTTCATCATCTTAAATACCTCGATTACATTGTGCCTTAATCTTCTACACTTGACGAAATACAAGTCTAGACTTTGTTCAAGCAGTGATGAGTCATGACTGGAAATACGGCTGGGATTTAATGGAGCCCACCGAAGCAGGTTAAGGCAGTGGCAGTGGTCCCAAGTAATCATAGTCCTTTCCCGCCTGACCTTTGTCAGTGGTGGAAATGTGCTGGTGTGTGGAGCCCACCCACTGGCCAATGAGGCTCAATGTTGAGCCACTTAAAGGCCATTATGCCTGGGCCCGCTGGGATTTAGTCGCGGCTCAGGGATTCTCATGAACTCACCCCGGTCTCCTGTTCCACCTGAAGGCTGTCCAGCAACCCTGGGCAAGTATTCCAGCAGCCTCTCAGAAGGGTTCCCTCTTTCCAAAGTACTTATTGCCTGATTAAGGGACCTGGCATTGGGGAAGGGGAAGCTTGCTGAGAGCCAGCCCCCTCCCTCCCCTCACCGGTGACCCCTGCCATGACCTCCAACCCACCCACACTCTCCTGTCTCCAGGGAACCAGCGATGATCCTCATCGAAGGCCTCACTGAATTGGCGAGAGTGGCTACCATCTCCAGTGGCAAGGCTGGCCATGGAGATCTGTCAGCCTCTGAACTGCCAGCAGCTCTTGGGGGTGAGCTTTCTGCTCTTCTGCTTTGGGTGTGGGGGTGATGGTGGCATAGTGGTATTGTCACTGGGTTGGGAGTCATGGGGAGGGGTTTGCCGGTGAGGGGACAGAGCGGGGTGCTCTCAGCAGGCATCCCCTTTCCCAATGCTGGGTTCCTCAAATGGACAATAGGTGCTTTGGAAAGAGGGGCCCCTCCTGGGAGGCTGCTGGCAAAGTTGACCATGGTTGCTGAGGGAGTCTACCTATCTGCCAATACCCACCAAAGACGCTGACCTTAAGGGAATGTGAATGAACCACATCCCCTGATCCATTAGCACAGTGTCCAGTCATCTGGGTGCTCAACTGGGTGTGGTCAAAACATTTGACATAATCAATTGGACAATGGGACCCCGACTGACAGAAGGATTCCCATACATGATCTAATCAAGCTACATTCAGAATAAACTAGCCATGACCTCATTGGGTGCCTGGGTAGTTGGAGAAAAAAGGTGCGTTAAGCACCTGCTTTTGTGTGCGTTAAGCACCTGCCCTTGCTGCAGAACCAGACAAGAAGCTGAGACACCAAAGAAACAAGTTCCAGGGCGGGTTTCTTTGTCTCTTTCTCCCCATGCAACTTGTAAGTTTTTGAACCCTATCTGCTGATTGTGACTACTCCAGATGCCAAAGACAGGGCTTTTGGAATGAAGTAAACCAAGTATGAATGTCTCCAGAAGAACAGATAAATCATCCATCTGCATCTCTAAATCACCTCGAAGCCAGAACTATCAGGACAACTGAGTGAGAGCAGCTGGATCATCAAATTCAACCCAAAACCAAGCCACCAAACTCCACGAACTATATAGCCCTTTAATTTTACTGGGCTTGCTTAATCCATCTTTCCGCACTCTGCAGTCTATTTGTGTGTGTGCGAACTTCAAGTGCATGTGTGTGCGTATGTGTGTGCGTATGTGTGTGGGAGCATGTGTGCATGTGTGTGTGGGTCCGTGTGTGTGTGTGGGTGTGTAGGTGTATGTTTGTCTGTGTGCGAAAGTCAGTGTATTTTATTATTTTCCTTAGCTTTTATTGTACTTAACCCAGTCTATCTTCTTTTCTTTGCTAAAACTCAAGCAAATCTGTATGCTTGTGTATTTTATGATCACAGCTTGTAAACAGTTAACCACTCATTGAACTGGAAAGTGTATCATTTTCAAAACCCTGTTGCAGTCAAGTAAGGAGAGGGTAAAGAGGGAATACAATTGATCCCTCTTCACTAGATCGTTATAGCACTAAAATTGCATTGAGTGCCTCTTGGAGAGGTAGCATGGGCTTCCCACTCTTCTCCCAACAGTGTGCTAAACCCCTGACACCTACACTAATTCGGCCCATTAACTCTATTTACCTCCACAGATGCGACTTGTCCTGTTGAATATTTCCAGAATTTTCTGTTTAATTTTTAACTATTCAAACTATCCTCTTAATTTCAATCTTTCAGCTGTAGTGTAGCTCTGGTGAAAAGATGACAAAGTTCCATTGTCCCCGGACCATCATTGCTGTGGATACTGGTGCTCAAAGGGGTTTGCAGATGTTGTATATTTTAGATATTTGATTTTTCTCAGAGCAATGCTGACAAGAACTTTATTTACAAAACTTTAAAATACCTCTGCAGTCTCAAGGTGTCTGCACCCATGCTTACACGTCAGGTTTCCAGGTCTTTCTAGTAATTTCTACAGTTTGTTTACTTTTCTCTGAGTCCACACCCAGGCTTAACCAATCAAGCACAGTGAGCATAGATCAGTTACCAGACTCAAATAATCAAACATGGAAACATTGAACACGACAGCAGGTGCTCACACCAGTCCAGTACTCTGTACTTTAGCAGATCACTAGGGTTGCTGATTTGCCACCCAGAGGGAGTGGCAGTGGCACAGTGGAGCACAAACCTGCTGTCCTCCCTCGAGAAGATGCTGTTCATGCTCCCACTGCTGCCAGTGCCCTTGCTGCTGCCTCTCAGCCAGCCAGAACAGACTGCTACTTGCCATGGAGAGATGATGCAGCCTGAAGCCAGAGCTGCTGGGGGATGTCCTGCAAGCTTTCCCCAGTAAAGGTCAACAACCCTCCATCAGCCATGCTGTAGCCACTGAGACAGCACTGTGTCGGAGCACTAGAGCAGGCAAAGGCACACCTGAGACAGGCACTACAGGAATGCACAAAGGTAAAGGTGAAGCTTTGTGTGTATTATTGGAGTTGTTGTTAGACAAAGTCATGATGGGATGGCTGGTTTGTGTTCCCTTTAATTTCAGGATGGTGGCCAGGAGGATGGTACTGTGATGGTACATAACAAAGGGGTGGCAAAGGGGAGGGCAAATGTGGATCAGTGGTGATCTTGGGGATTTTTCACAGGAACTAGAGTCTGAAGTGGTCGAGTGGCAGGCAGGGAGCTATGAGCCATGTGTAGGGCGAGTAGGTCTTATCACAGAGCAACCACCTGATTTGATGTGATGGCTTTAAGATAGCAGGAACGACTGCCTGGTGCTCTCAGGATATTGTATCCTGGACATTCACCAACAAGATGCTCTGTGCCTGGTCACACACCAACTTCAGACTCAGGGAGTGGAAGCATTTGTGTTTGTTGAATCTCCCCATTGAGATGTGGCTCCTGCAGAGCCATGAGTCGAAGGCTCCCTAAGCCATTGGGAATCCCACCACCCTGGTAAAGCCTGGTGTCTGCTCCTCCTGCTTCTCTCTGCCAATAGAGAGAGAATAATGAAAGTCCATCTCCTTGTGCACAGGGGTGCATGGCAACCTGAGAGATGTTGGTCATGTCACCTACTCTCACCTGAAAGGTGAGCATAGAAATTGAGGGCAATGGTGGAATTAACAGCTACTAGCAGTATAGGAGGTGGCACATTTTAGTGATCACCTTAATGAAGCATAGCCACTTCAGGCTCTGCTCCTGTCTGAGTTGGAGTTAGGGGAGTGATCTCTGGGCACCCTAGGTAGATACAAGCCTTCCATTGAGAGCCCTTCCCCTCCTCCAACTGTGCACAATGTCCCCTTTCTGCTGGCTCAGCTCCTTATCTCTGTTGCACTGCAGCCCAAGGAGGCACTGCAATTATTGCCCCCATGATTGAAAACAAGTAACCTAATCAGAGGCCTTTAAAACCACTCCACTCATCCAAGCCCCACTCCATTCTGGCTCAAGGGCCTGGGTTTTCACAGGGCCATGGAGATTCTGTACCTTATCCAAAATGGTACCAGATCCGGAAATCCCAGTCCCATTTACGGCACATTCTAATTTTGCCAGGTTGGGGAGGGGTGGTGGTGGGGGGAAGGGGTGGGATGTGATTCACACATGGGGGGGAAACCCAAATCCGCAGGACCACTTGAACTCAGAGCTGAGTCCAAGCAGACCCCATTTTTGCTGGTCCATTTCACGCAGTGTGGCTTAAGATTTTTAAGATTAGATGTAAAAATTAGATTAAATGTAAAGATTAGATTCTGCGCCTCTGAGATGAAAAAAAATTGCTTCTTGCAATTTCAATAGCTGTTTGTTTACATAAGGCAGAAGACTGTCATCATATCATTAATTCTGCTTGACGGCTTCCATAACCTGTCATTATCACAACAGAGAGTTACAAGTTCACAGTTTGATTGACAAATACAAGATGTTTTTAAGGGATTAACTGTCTTTGATGTGGGGCTATGATTACAAATGTTTTTTTTAGAAGGGATTAATTACTTAAGGGATTTGAATATATTGAAGAGAATTTTATCAACGAGAGTTTTTTTTCTTAATATAGTGAAGCCTGTAATAGATACTTAGCACTTTATTTCATCCCAACATGGATCCTGAGGTCTGCCAATGGTAGACTACTGGGTGAGTTGCATGGAGGGTATAAAAGCAAAAGGTAGTGGTAGTAGTACGAGTGGGAGTAGGTAGAGAGGCATAGGTCGGCATGGAGGGTATGGAGGCCATGGGATGGTGTAGGGGCATGGGTTGATATGGATGGGGCTTGGGGGTTGGGCGGCGGCATAAAATGGCATGGATGGGGCTCGGAAGTGAGGGGATGGGAAGATTGAGGTCTAGAGGGCTGAGTGGGCAAAAACTTGGCAGATGGAATATAATGCGGGAAAATGTGAGGTTATGCACTTTGGCAGGAAGAATAGAGGAGCTGAATACTATTTAAATGGAGAAAGACTGCACAAAGCTGCAGCACAGAGGGATTTGGGACTTCTTGTGCATGAATCCCAAAATGCTAACACACAAATTCAACAGGTAATAGGGAAGGCAAGTGGAATGTTGGCCTTTATTTCAAAGGTAATGGGGTATAATGGGGTATAAAAAGGGATGCCTGGCTAAAACTTTACAAGGCACTAGTTAGACCATGGCTAGAATACTGTGAGCAATTTTGGCCCCCTTATCTAAGGAAAGATATATTGGAATTGGAGGCAGTCCAGAGAAGGTTCTGTGTATGGAGGGATTTTCTTATGAGGAGAGGTTGGGCCTGTACTGATTGGAATTTAGACAAAATAGAGGTGACCTTATAGAAACAAAAAAAGGTTCTTAGGGGCTTGACAGGGTAGATGCTGAGAGGTTGTGTTCCCTTATGGGAGAGCCTAGGACTAAAGGGCATAATCTCAAAGTAAGGGGTGGCCATTTAAAACAGAGATGAGCAGGAATTTCTTCTCTTAAAGGGTAGTCAATCTTGAATTATTTACCAGATCTGGCTGCAGAGCAAGGGTTGCTAAGTATATTCAAGGTTAAAATAGACAGATTCTTAATCAGTAAGGGAATCAAGGGTGATGGGGAAAAGGCTGGAAAGTGGAGTTGAGGGTTATCAGATCAGCGATGATCTCATTGAACGGCAAAGCAGACTCAATGGGCCGAATGGCCTACTTCTGCTCCTATGTCTTATGGTCTTAACTGCTTTTATTACAACTGCAAAGAAATCCCAGAGCACCGAGGTGGCATTTTACGCAGTCCGCCTTGGCACTCGGCAACCCCCTCTGAAAGAGCTGCCTCTGAACTGTTTCCAGGTGCATCCTGGCCGATTTCAGCGCGTGCACATCCACCGCTCCCCACCAACCATCCCCCCACTCCCCCCCATCCACCCAACCCCAGGATGAAAACCCAGCCATTCAAGGCCGTTTCTCCCAGGGCAGGTGCGCCGAACCAGGAAATTTCCCAACTCTGGACACCCACCTCGGGAGTGAAAACGCGGGCGAAGGGATTCGTGTGTGATCTCCTCCCCAAAATACAGCGCACAGCGCTCCCACTAATCCTGCAGCAGGAAACGGAAGTCAATCAGAACTTACCCGAAAATCCCACATTTAAATGAATAAGGGCTGACAAGATGTGAGGTTATTGTGACCAGCTCTAGGCCCACAACCTAGGAAGGAATGTATTGGCCTTGGAGGGTAGATTCAATAGGACGTTACCAGGATTCCAAAGGTTAGGCCATGAGAAGAGATTAAACAAACTGGTAATTTAGAAGTTGAAGGGGGTGACCTGATCAAATTTTTCAAGTTGTCAGGAGGAATAGATACGGTGGATAGGAAGAAAATATTTCTGCTGGTCAAAGAGTCTAAGACCTGGATTTTTCCCATGCGGGCAGGCTGGTTGGGAAAGGGCGAGGGCGGACATGGGAGCTGATCTCCACCCACGATCGGCTGCGCACCGCCATTTTACGTGGGCGGGCCAATTAAGGCCCCGCCCAGCATAATGCATGGCCGGTAGTGCTCAGCTCTACCTGTGCGGGTGTGGGGGGGGGGGGTAGGGAGGGGGTGGAGGGAGAGTTGGGGCCTGTGCTCTTTTGCGCACGCACAGGAAAGAGCTCAGCAATCTCCCTGAGGCACGGTGCTGCCTCAGGGAGATTGAACGCATCTGAAAAAAAATGAAAGAATCAATTTTAAAATTTATTCCAACATGTCTCCTCATGTGACTATGTCACGTGAGTTGGGACATGTTTGTAAAGGTGGGAAAAATTATTTACTTATTTTATTAAAGCTCCAGGAAACCTCATCCCGCTCGTGGATTAGGTTCCCTGAAAGACGTGAAGGCCGCTTGGGCTTTTCGTCTGCCCGCCAATTGTAAGGCAGCGTTCATAACTGTTTTAATTCATTTCTCAATGGCCTTAACGGGCCCTTAACATTTCGGAGGGCGTGCAGCCAACTCCGGTGCGGTGCCCGCCAAGCGAAATATCGCGATGGCGTCAGGATGCACGTCCGACATCATCACGTGTCATTTTTACACGTTGGCCTATCGGGCTCGACCGGAAAATTCAGCCCCGGGGAGTCAGGCATCAAGTTTAAAAATTAGAGCCAGCCATGTTAGGAGTGAATTGAGGAAATATTGCTTCATGCAGAGGGTGGAACTCTTTTCTGAAAATGGCAATTGGTGCCAGATCAATTGTAAATGTTCAATCAGAGGTTGATAGACTTATGGTAGCCATGAGTATTAAGGAATATGGAGTAAAAGTGGGTATGCGGAGTTAGGTTGCAAATCAGCCATGATCTCATTGAATGGTAGAACAGCCTTGAGGGACTAAATGGCATTCTTACGTTCCCATGTTCCTAGATATGCACTGCATGCATTTAAAGGAGGATATTAGCAGGGCCCGCGAGGTCCAAAGTGGCAAGGTTGGGCACTAAATGAGGATTAGACGCCCACTCTACACGCTTCTGATGCATGCCTTCGAAACATGGTCCTCAGTATGGGGCAACAGCAGAAGTCGATAGGGCTGAACCTGGTGCATTTTTTTTGTATTTCAGGTTCCTGCAGCATTGAAACCAGTGGCACAACATGGTTAACTTTTGCAGCCATTGTCTGATGATTGTCACATTGCTGTTTGCGCGAGCTTGGTGTGCACAAATTGGCTGCCATGTTTCATCAATACAACAGTGAATACACCTCAACTTCATTGGCTGTAAAGCTTTAGGATGTATGTGAGGTTGTGAAAGGTGCTATTTAAATGCAAGCCTTATTTTCAGAAGTCTTACACTTTCCCATTTCAAATTCCTATTGGATTTTCCTTCAAATAACACCCATGGGCCCAGACGCAATCACTCCAAGTGCTGAAAACACAAAGTGGTATATGATCAGTAAGAACTGACAGAGATTAAGCAGCTGGCTGAAAAGCATCAATGTGTAGCATGCTCTACACAGTGCACCAGCACTTAAATTCATCACATGATAGAGGTCTTCAAGAGGGGATTGTTAGAGTTTGATAGACATAGAGAAGATGTTTCTATTTTTGCAAGAGGTCAAATCTGATGATCATAAATATAACACAGTTACTAATAAACCCAACAGCGAATTTAGGACAGACTTCTTAGAGAGTGGCTAGAATGTGGTACAGGGGTCTACTTGGATTGGCTGCGGTGAATAGCACAGATATGTTTAAGGGGGAGTTAGCTAGATACAAGGGAAAAAAGAATAGAAGGTAATGCTAATAGGTTTAGATGAAGTGGGGTGGGAGGAGATTCGTATGGAGCATGAACATTGGCATGGAGCAGTTAGGCCGGATGGCTTGTTTCTGTGCTGTACGTATTATGTACCGTCAAGAGCTTTATTTCTTAAACAGAATCTCATATTATTTATCCTCTGTTATAATTTAATCTAATCAAACTCTGGTTGAGACAGACATGTGACCCACCATGAGAATGACTTTCAGATGTGGCAGCTACTATCAGAATCTATAACTGAATGATTTGAAATTACGATTACTTGTAGCAGTGTTTGTTGAAGCAAATACCCACCACTTGCCTGGATAAGTGCAGCTCCAACAACATTCAAGGTGCTCAACATCATTCAAGGCAAAGCAGCCTACTTGACAGGCACCCCACCTTAAACATTCACTCCTTCCACCACCAGAGCACAGTGGGAGTACTGAGTACCGTATACAAGATGTACAGCAGCAAGTCACCAAAGCTCCTTTGAGAGTACCTGACAAACATGAGACCTCTACCACAGAAGGTCAAAGGCAGCAGATGCTTGGGAACATCACCACCCACAATTTCCCCTCAAAGCCCGTTCCTTCACTATCATTGGGTCAAAATCCTGGAATCCCCTCCTACACCACATGCACTGCTGTGGTTCAAGAAGGCAGCTCACCACCACCTTCCTAGGGCAATTAGGGATGGCAACAAATGCTGACCTTGTCAGCAATGTCCACATCCCATGAAAAAAATATTTAAAAAAGGATTCCTTGTTGCAATAGACCTTGAACACTGCCAAAGCCTCTCTGTCAATAAAAGAATCCTTACACAGAAGGATAAGATAGGTGAACTCACCTGAGAGAGGACCCTCCACAACCTGCCCTGATAACCAGCCAAAGTTTTCCTCTTGAGGTATAGCAACTTGAATGTTAATCAATACAAAGATTTGAACCTGAGCTCCTGAATAGCAATCAGTTCCCGTTAGATGCAGTTTAGACAGAGTTTAGGCCCTGTGCAATAAAAAAAAAGGAATCAATGCTAAGTGCTAACTGGTGACTGCTCCATTATTCAGCAGTCAGAGGTTACAGAAGATACTTTTACAGAGTGTATATATCACTCCTCATGAATTATCGAAAGCAGATTTGTAACTAGAAGCATACCATCACAGATAAGCAAGAATTTGATTCAGAGCAGCAACAAGCACTTTTATTAAGAGGGGTGATTTGGTTTTTGTAAACGTTAACTTTTTTTAAAAAGCTTTGCATTTATTTGGTTAAAAAATGCTTCACAGACAATGTGCGGACTTTTCCGTGCCCGCTGGCAGCAGGTGTGCCAGATGTTGTGAGTGGACAACATGGTGCGATTGGTTTCATGATGGTGGGAAGGCCGGTCGCGATTGGTCGCTTAGCCTGCCATCGGCGGGCCACGTTTCCTGCCATTGGTCATCGGGAACCTCACTGTAACACGTCAGCGTATCATTAGCAGGCCATGCCGCCAGGCACTTGCACCCACGCTGGATCGTCCATCCATGTCAGCAGCAAAACACACCAGCACTTGGCGGCCTTCACTTTGGCTGAACTGGAGGTGAGCGTACAGCAACGTTCTGCAGAGCTCACCAGGTTTGTCTGTTTCTTTGCAGGCTTCGGGGCACCGAAGAGGTGAAAGGGTAAAGTGCTGCCTTGCCCGACTTGTGGCAAGGGGGAGCGGAATCAGGGTGAAAGTGCAACCCTGCCCCTGATGCGACTTGTGAGGGGGAGCAAGTGCAGTCCTGCTGTTGGTTATAGCGCACAAGCATTCAGGGTGGGGGGTGGGTAGGGTGGGTGGGAGAAGTGGCCACGCATTCGGGAAACCTGTAGAAAGTGACCATCTCTCTGCAAATGAATCAATTCAGGCTCAGCCACATTCATATGATTGGGATCTGGCTCCTAGCTTATCTGCCCACTCAAGCAACACAGAGGCATCAAAGTGCCACCAAGTTCTGCAGAGCTCTCTCACCCCGCTTCCTCTAATAACACCCCCCCTCACTTCCTCCAGCACAGAATGCTTATTCATGAGTTCTTTAGTGGACAGAAGAGCATTTGGGACTGCATATGTTGTACAATCTCCTTGCTAAATCTGGCCATGGAGCAGTCACTGGTGGAGGTGCTTACAGCCCCTTGCAATGTCATCATCCTGGTTTGAACCAGTCTCCCCCATGTCGTAGGTTGACAGGGCAGCCATGCAGCACACTAATCTCTGGTCATCCAAGTGGTGGCCTGCACACTCCAGGAAGCGTTAAGAGACCATCACACTAACCAGGACAGGTTCTTAGTGCACCCATGCTAACCATGTGTCTCTCTCTTCCATCCTGCAGGAGGAGCACATCAGGATCATGGAGCCTGGTGAACTAGCTGTATGCCTGAGGGCCTAGAGAGTGCGAAGAAGACGGAGGAGAGAGCGATTGAGGCTCCTTGCTCCAGGAGCAGCAACCTCAGGGAGAAGGGGCCTCTCGGGGTCCTGCACACACTGCCCCAAGAGCCACAGTGAACTGTCGCAGGCCTGCGCCTAGCAACACCCAGGGCCTATGGATGCCGCCTTTCATCCCTGCAGATGACCGAGAACCATGACTGTGCATGTTTAGGGAATTGGTCACTCACAGCTGCCATTTACTGCCAGGTTTTGCACCAAGGGGACATGGATGGCATCACTGCCAGTGGCTGTGAAAGCGACCACGGCACTCAATTTCAATGCCAGTGACTACTTTCAGGGCTCCACAGGTGACCTCTGTGGGATATAAGCTGCCACCCACAAATACATCCATGGGTTCACAGATGCCACCTTTGCGAGAGCCACACAGCTTTGTGCATTTCTCTCAGAACCAGGACAGCCAGGATGCAAGAGTGATTGGGTTCACTGAGATCTCAGGTTTCCCACAGGTGCATGGTGCAATTGACTGCACTCATGTGGCACTCAAGTCTCCTCGGTGGACTTCATCAGCCACATTCATTGAATATGCAGCTGGTGTGCGACCACCAGAAACGCATCCTGCAGGTGTGTGCATGGTTTCCAGGGAGTGTGCACGATGCCTATACCCTCAGTCAGTCACAGACCCCTGGAGCCTTTCAAGGTTCCACAGAGGCTGCAGGGATGGCTCCTCGGAGTCAAGGGCTAACAACAGAGGGTGTGGCTGATGACACTGTAGCAGACTGTAGCAGACCCAAGGTATAACGAGGCTCATACTGCAACTTGCAACTTGCTGGAGCAGACCATCGAGATGCTGAAGATGAGGTCCCGGTGCTGGATCGGTCTGGTGGAGCCCTGCACTTCAGTCCAGAGAGGGTGTCACACATCATCATCGTCTGCTGCACCCTTTACAACCTGGCACTGCAACAGGGCGAGGAGCTGGCTGAGGAGGAGAGGGAGGAGCTGCACATCTCCTCCGATGAGGAGGATGCCAATGGGGATGAGGCTGAGGATGCTCTCAGAGGTGACAATGATGGGGTTGAGGCCCGTGCACTGGCCAGATTGGCAGGTGCACTCAGGAGTCCCTCGGGAGGCCCTCATAGTCTAACCCGAACCCTCATTGATTTGTGGCGGATGATAACGACATGCAATGAGGTGACCCCATAGATCCTCACATCACATTTGTGAACATTTGAGTCCAGTCTGGCCTATGGCAGCGTTAATACCCTCTGTGAGAATGCTCCTGTCATGGAGTTGCAGTTGAGGCCCTCATAGTCACTCAATTGCAGGAGGATGATGATGACATACAGTGAGGACACTCCATAGATCTTCACACAGCCTCTGAGAATGCCTGACTCCTGTCTGGCCACGGGCAGCTTGCTTGCGCTCAGCGATCAGAGTCATATCATAGAGACACAACTGTGAAATTTTAGAAGAATCTTATGCTTTGTCCACCTTCAGCACCTGAGCCCTTCAGCAGCTGGAGCACAGCATCACTGGTCACAGATGCTGAAGGGATGGGTCACAGCCCCTTCATAAAAATTCTGAAAGCACACCGAGAGAATGAGGGAACTCTGTGGTGCCTGCCCACTACATTCTGGCAGCAATGACCAGCACCGCCGAGGTGCAGGCATCAGTAATGTGTCCAGGGAATCTAAGGCCGGACCGTCACTGTGGTCTGAAGGTTGCATAGAGCACAGGGAAGAGGCCCTGGGCTGAGACACCTGCCTTTTATCTTGTGCAGAAAGGTTTCACATCTGAGTGACATGAACACTGCTCATCAGAACAAGGAGCCACAGGCAGGGAGACATTCTTAGGAGTTTATTGACAATAGTGAACATTATGTACAAGTGATTAACACCCGTGCCCATGCTGTACAATTAATTCTCCTTTACTGTCCGAACTCTGCCACTTTGTCTTGTTGCTCCCCGGTCATCCACGGTGGAGTTGGAGGCAGCCTGCCTACTGTGATGTCCTGTCTGTGATGACTTTGTCGGGCGTCCTGTGGAGGGGCAAGACTTGGTGAGCCCCGGCCTGCTTTCAGGGTCCTGCTGTGTGGTAGTGGCAGCCTCCTCGCCATGTGGAGCTGGAGCTGCTGGGGTCAAAGGAAGAGGGGAGTGGGATGGACCGGGCACTCTCGGAGTCACCTGGGTGGATGGGCCTGGAATCTGCACCTGCAGATCATCCTCCCTTTGGGTGCCCGCGGCCCCAGGCTGACTCCTTTAGGAGCAGGGGTAGCTGGAGTGAGATTGTGCTGCCCTCTCGCATACACACTTTTGGAGGGCAACTATGGCATCAGCGATGGAGTTGAGCCCACGCAGCAGTGCAGGAGTGACATCCTGGACCAAGGCCTCCATGGTGGCTGCCATCCTCCCAGTGTTGACCTCAATGCGTTGGCGCTTTCACCTCAGCCTGAAGGCAGACGGACTCCTCCATCATGCCTTGCAATCTGAGGAGTGCAGCGGACATCCCTTCCTGATGTTCCCGAGCTTGCCTTTGCAGCTCCAGCACCTGTGACATGATCGAGTCCAGAGGCTCATCACCTAAGTTGCACTCAGCAATGTTCTGGCCTCCACCAGTCCTCCAAATGCTGGGGATCTGGGAAGTCCCTGCCACTGGCTACAGTGGATCAGGCAGTGTGATGTGCTCAACAGATTGTGATCCCGGGGCTATTCTGAAGCTAGGTTCCACCGAAGTGTGTGTCTCTGCGCAGGTGGAGGGTGTGGGTGAGCGCTGTGATGGGATGTCAGGGAGGGTGCCTTCAGATTCCTCTTCAGAGGTTTCTTTGGATCTTGACTGGAGGCCTTGTGTTGTTGGCTCCATTGGCTGTTTGGCAGATGTGCCTGCGAAAGCAACGGGAGATAACTAGTGCATGGCAGTGGCCTGTGAAACTGGACACATCACACATGGCATGGTTGTCTGATGGATGTTGCACTGCTGGACCCTCACTTGGTAGAGCAGCGCCAACTTCACTGTCAGCACAGGACCATCCGGGTCCTCACCAGCCAGCTGGAAGCCTCTGTTTTCCAACTCCTTGAGGACCTTGATTTTGGGCATTCCTCCACCGGTCTGCGCCCTCTGTGTCTTGTTGTGTGCCAGCTTTCTTGCATGGATAAAGGAGAAAGTATAAGCAAGATGCCTGCCAGGCCAGATAACAAGTATGCCTGGCCTGTGTGGGTGGTGAGCGGTCCCATGGACAGGAAGAGGACAATGACAGTGACTGTGAGAGATTGAGTGATGACGTCCCTTGAGCCAGCAGTGAGTGCGGGTCCTGCGGATGTGTGATGGGTTTGTGAGTGTGTGAGTTGAGTGATGAGATGAGTGACTTAAGCTGGTGGAATGAAGGAGATCATTCATCCTCTCTTGCGGCACTGGGCAGCTGTCCCCTTTTGCGGGGCGTGGCACTGACCACCATCCCAAGTCGGGTTAGTGCTGTTGCTGCCCATCCAAAGTGGGCGGGTAGAGGACATCCCGGTGGGCCTCCATGGCATCCAATATTCACTCGAAGGACACGTCACTGAACCTGGGTGCTGCAGTCCTCTTCAGCTTCAGGGCCTTGCCTTCAATGCATCAGGTGGTGAGTTAGAAGCACTGGGGTGTGCGCTTGCAGCTGGACTTTAAACATGGTGCCTGGTGTGATGCAACAGGCGGGTGGGTGAATGAGAGCCTACCTGTCATGGAAATAGCGTGTGTCCTGGGAGTGCATAAATAATGAGGCTGGTGGCAGGTTCAGGACGTTACTACATGAAAACCTGCTACTGTGGCCAGAGGTAAAACGTTGTTTCACTCACCCACTTAGTGCAAATTTGGGAAAATTCTGTGCAATGAAGTACTTTTGAATTGTAATGTTGGATACATGGGAGCCAATTAGCACAAAGCAAGCTCTGACAAACAGCTCTGTGAGACAATGAGCAGATCATATGTTTTACTGATGTTGGTTGAGGGATAAATTTTGGCCAGAGGACCTTACAGGAGTGCTATCAATAGAATTTGACATTGAACCATGGTAAGAACACATTAGGATTGGTGACCAAAACTTTGGTCAAAGAGAAAGATTTTAACATGGGAACATAGGACTTAGGAGATGCAGCAGGCCATTCAGCCCTTCAAGCCTGCTCCACCATTGCATAAGAAAATGGATGATCTGGTTATGGTCTCAACTCCCCTCTGTAGTCTGTACCCCACAGCCTTTGACTGCCTTCTCTATCAAAAATCTGTCTATCTCTGCCTTGAAAAAATTCAGTGACCCAGCTCCAGTGCTTTTTGGGAAAGAGAATTCCACATACTAACGACCCTCTGAGAGAAAAAAAATTCTCCTCATCTGCACCTTAAGTGGTTGACCTCTTATTCTTAAACTGTCACCCCTGGTTCTAGTCTCTCTCACAAGTGGAAACATCCACCCAGTATCTAGCCTATCAAATCCCCTCAGGACCTTATCTGTTTCAATAAAATCACCTCTCATTCTTCTAAACTCCAGTGGGTAAAGGCTCAACCTGTTCAAACTCTCTTCATAAGATAATCCCCTCAACCCAGGAATGAGGCAGGTGAACTTTCTCTGAACTGCTTCTAACCCAATTATATCTTTTGTTTCAAATAAGGTGACCAAAACTGTACACAATATTCCAGATGTGGTCTCACCAAGGCCCTGTACAGCTGCAGTAAAACTTTCCTTCTTTTTTATTCCACTCCCCTTGCAATAAATGCCAACATTGCATTTGCCTTCTTAATCACTTGCTGTACCTGCATACTAACTTTTTGTAATTCACGCACCAGGACACCCAGATCCCTCAGTAACCATTGAGTTCTGCAATCTCTCTCTATTCAAATAGTATACTGCTTTTCTATTCTTCCTGCCAAAGTGGACAAGTTCACATTTTCCCACATTATATTCCATCTGCCAAATTTTTGCCCACTCACTTAACCTGTCCATACCCCTTTGCAGACTCTCTACCTTCTCTTGACAACTTACTTTCCTACCAATCTTGATGCTATTGGCCAATTTAGCTACCATACATTTGATCCCCTCATCCGAATCATGCTGTAGATTGTAAATAATTGAGGCTCCAGCTGACTCCATCCTAGGTTTTTACACATCTCTGTCCATTTCTAGACTGACCTTGGCTCTGGGTCGTGTGCCTTATTGCATCACTGTGTGCACAGTACTGCACTCAGTCCCGCATTAACCCTGTATGTACCACACCCTGCTGCTACACCTCGCCCAAGATTTTATCCCATGGAAATAGAGTTACTTTAGTTTACTTCAAATCTTACCTTGTTATAAGTCTTGTGCATTTATCTTATTGTTTCAACATTATTGCTATTACAATGTTAACATTAACAAAGTTCTCACTACCCCACCTCCCCAATTCAAGTCCTTGAAGTTTGAAGTTCAGGTGGTCTGGGAGACCTGATAGCGCTTCCACATCTCGTTCACCATTCTGTCGGGAGAGTGGTAGGCTCTGGGTGGTTCTAGCTCGTGTTGTTGGCTTGGAGGTTGGATTGGCATCTGCGCCTGGTTTCATCCATTTCTTCCAATGCTTGATGTTAAACCATGCCTGGTTGGTCCGGCCGGTTTGGTGGTGCACGGTTGTCGTTACTCTTGATCGTTTCTCCTGGGGCGGACAAAAATTGTATGCGTCTGCTGGGCGGTGCCTTTTCTTCTGTTTCCATTTGGGCCATCGGAAAACTCTCTGAAGCTGAGGAAGAGCATTCCTGCGACCAGAAGAAGATTGAGTAGCGTGCTCACCTCTGGTTTTCGTTGTTTATGGTACAAGACAGTTACGAGGTTCCAGGATCCCTTGTGGTTCTGGCACGCTGGCTGCAATTTGCAGTGTGTGCACAGTAGTTGCTGTGTCTACCAACTGTACAATCATCATAGTCGCAGGTAGAGGCTCCTCGGACTGTTGATCCTTCTCTTGTACCACTTCCACTGGTGCTATGGTATCTTGGGTGTGGTAGGTTGGTCTGACCACTGGGGAATGACGATGGACAAAACTGCTCTGCAAAAAGAGAAGCAAGATCACAGGTGAAATCAGAGTCTAAATACTCTTTAGAGTTTGAGGACTCAGTACCGTGCTGTTCTGGCTGGCTAACGACACTGGTCATCTTGGCATCTTCTGCTGCCTGGAGATCAAGGGCAACGCAAGCACCCCTTCTCAGGAGAGAGAAAGGCTGATTCTGGGCAGCATACATCAGCTCAAAGGTCTGTTTGTTGCCTTACCTCAGTGGTTCAAGGATCATGCGATGACCGGGAGTCAGAGTCCCTCTGTCATTCAAATCCAAAGGCCTTGGAGCCACAGTTCCTCATCTAACAGGATGTCATACTGGCATCTGAATCTAATTTAAAAATTGTTAATTGACCATTTACCAGGATGTTAACATTCTGAAACAAAGAGCAGCGTTCTCTGATGTCGGTCAAAAAGCATGACAATATGACTTCAGGGTTTTCAGTCTTGACCTCATGTATTACCTTTGGGATATCTTCACAGTGCTGGGATTTTGGCTTGCACAGTTTATCAAAGTGCCCCTGTCTGTTGCTGTGGAAACATTGAGCAGTGCTCACAGGGCACTAATCTTTCCTTTGAGGGCGCTTCACACCACAGCACTAGCAAGGTCGCGCTGCCCAGCAGTTCAGGAACTGCTTCCCTTGGCTAGGATGATGCCTGCATTACCATGACATGATTTGGTGGACTGATGGTTGGTTTCTGCCCCATTTAGTGTTCTCTCCCCTTAGGACAGTCCTTATGTTGCTTATGTCGCCGAGACAGTCAAACTAGCTGGACTGCCTTGTCTAGGTTAAGATCATCTTTGGCTTGTAGGAGGTCAGAGAGTGAATTGTCTGCAACATCCATCATGATTCTGTCTTGAATGAGCTCAGACTTTAAATTTCCATATTCACATCCCTCTGCCAACCTGTAGAGATCATTGATGAAGGGCTCAATAGGTCCAACGGGCAGTGGACTCTCTTATTAAATTTGGCTCTCTCCAATATTTAACTGGATCTCAGTTTGAAATAAACATCGAAGGATTTTAAGACATAATCAAAATTGGCAGTTGACTCATCGATAGCTTGTCATGCAATTATGTCATCTGCAATCGGCCCAATCAAGTAAACAAGTGTGTTGATTTGTTCTGCTTCTGATTTTTCATTGATGCCTGTAGCAATGTTGTATCTTAAAAACCTTGCCCTCCAAAGGTGGTGATTCTGTGATTGGTCTAGGCCGTGGGTGAATCCCAGTGGAGCTGGAAGTGTGGAATTGTGATCCATTTTGAAGATTTTCAAAAGTGTGGGTACATCTTTAAGAGATTGCAGGCTTCTAAGATAGTGCATCGCCGTTCACTGCCAACCAATGGATCTTCTTATGCTTGCTGGTTTTTGGGGGACTTTCCAAAATGGCAGCGGCACACTTCTGCCTGAAGAAGAAGGGTCCACAATGGCTGCGTGGGTCAGCGGCTACTGACTTAATTTAATCAGCAGTATAGCTTTGCGAGTTGGGACACGTAGAAAAGAACCACAGGTTCACTGCACAGCAAATCAGATGGTCACGAGGTACCAGAAATAGACAAAATTAATTATTATTTCTTCTCTCTTTGCTGAATTGGGGAGCCATGTGTTGAGACTTGGAGCTGGGGATCGGGATTAGCAAAAGGTTTCTTTCAAATGGCGTTTCTGAATGAATGACTGAAAAGGGGTTTCTCAGGAGTTGTTGGCCTGGAATTTTTAAAAAAAGATATCTCACCTTAGCAGGCTGTGAGTCCTGCTTCCTGAAGCTGGACTTCCAAGAGAAATTCAATGGCGTCTTAAGCTGGAGTAAAACCTCTACCTTTTTGCTTCCTGGTTCTTCTCTCTCCAGGCTTTCTCTTTCTGGTGAATTTTCTCTGCACCTGTAGCTTCAGCTGGGATGCTGTTTCAGTTCAGAATCTATTGAAGGTAACCTTTTAATTAGTTCTTCTGCATTCTTGTGAGGATAAGGGTTTTTGATCTGGAGGCCGCCATCATGAAGAATCCTGCTTCAGACACCAGGAAGTAGACTTGGTGGTCTTGATTATATTAAAATCAAGTTCTTTTTAACAACTCAATATTATATACATATATACAGTACAGGGAACAGCTATGGATCTGACTCCATATCATAGGTCTTTACACATCTCTGTCCATCTCTAGACTGACCCTGGTTCTGGGTCATGTGCCTGCTTACATCACTGCGTGGGCAGTACTGTACTCAGTCCCACATTAACCCTGTATGCAACAGACTCTACTACTACAGTCACAGCTTGCCAACCTGAAAAAGACCCATTTATCCTTGCCCTCTGCTCCCTTTTAGCTAACTAATTCTTTATCCATGCTAAAATGGTACCCACTATACCATGTAATTTTATCTTGTGTAGTACCTTTGATGTGGTACCTTATCAAATGCCTTCTGGAAATCTAATTACCACATCTAGAGGTTCCCCTTTACCCACCCTGCTTTTTACTTCTTCAAAAAACTCTAATAAATTATCAAAACACAATTTCCCTTTCACAAACCAATGTTGATTCTGCTTGATCAAATTATGATTTTCTAAGTATTCTGCTATAACCTCCTTATCATAGATTCTAGCAATTTCCCTATGACAGATGTTAGGCTAACTGGCCTATAGTTTCCAGTTTTCTGTCTCCCTCCTTTCTTGAATAAAGGCGTTACATTAGCTATTTTCCAATCCACTGGGACCATTCCAGAACCTAAGAAATTTTGGAAGATTCTAATCAGTGCATCTACTATCTCTGTAGCCTCTTCATTTAAGACCCTAGGATGCAGGCCATCTGGTCCTGGGGACTTGTCAGCCTTTAGATCTAATAGTTTTCCCAGCACCTTTTCCCTAGTGATGGTGATTGTTTTAAGTTCCACCCTCGCTTTCACCCCTTGGTGAAAGGGATTAGTTTAAGGTTTAAACATCTAAATAAAGAATAGAAAATATTTTAAGGCATGTCCCCTCATGTGACAGGGTCACATGAGCTGGGATGTGTCAAGGAACATTAATGACAAAATTTATTTAATTTATAAACACTTCCTGAAACTTCATCCAGCGCATGGATGAGGTCCCATGAAAAATGCAAAGGCCGCCTGGGCTCTTTGCTTGCCCGCCAACCTTAAGGTTGAATGGGCAGCTTATTTAATTATTTTAATTCGTTTTTAACAGGCCTTAATCGGCCTTTCACAGTTCGGTGTGCACACAGCCGACTCAGCTACGCGCTCGCCGAACTGAAAATCTAAATGATGCGAGATGACAGTGGGACATCCGCCTGACATCACCCTGGGCCATTTGATGCCTCGGTGAGCGGGCCCCACCCCTGTTCACCGAGCTGAAAACTCTGGCCTTGATTTTCAAATATCTTTGGAAAGTTTTCTCGGTCTTCTGCAGTGAAGACAGACACCAAATATTTGTTCAGTGCCTCTGAAATTTCTCCGTTTTCATTATCAGTTCCCCAGACTCCCTCTCTAAAGGACCAACACTAGCTTTAGTTATTCCTTTTCTGTTTTATATTACTAGGTAGCTTTCTGTCATACTTTACTTTCACCCTCTTCATTAATTTTTCAGTGATTCTTTGTTGGTTCTGAAAATTTGACCAATCTTCTGATCTACTACTAACCTTTACAGATTTGTACAATATTTCTTTCAATTTAATACTATCCTTAACTTCCTTATTCAGCCACAGATGATGCATCCTTCTCAAAGAGTCTTTCTTTCTCACTGGGATAAATCTTTGCTGAGAGTTATTAAATATCTCCTTAATAGTCTTCAACTGTACATCTACTCATATATCTTTTAACCTGGTTTCCCAATTCACTTTATCTAGATTTGCTTTTATACCCTTATAATTAGCTTTATTCAGGCTCAAAACATTAGACTTCGACTCACATTTCCCCCGAACCAACAGGACATGAAATTCAATCATGTTATGACCACTTTTGCCTAGAGGTTCCTTTACTATGAGGTTATTGCTTAATCCTGTCTCATTGCTCATTACTAGGTACAAAATAGCTACTCCCTAGTTGGCTCTAGAACATACTGCTCCAGGAAATTGTCCAGGATACACACTATGAACACATTTTCCAGGATACCTTTGCCAATTTGATTTACCCAATCTAAGTGTAGATTAAAGTCACCCATGATTATTATAGAACCTTTCTTACATGCCTCATTTATTTCTTCCTGTATATACTGTCCTACAGTGTAACTTCTGTTAGGGGGCCTCTGAAATAGTCCCACAATGGACCTCTTATCTTTGCTATTTCTTAACTCTACCCAATGGATTCCATATCTTGCACTTTCACGTCAAGGTCATCTCTCACTACCGTACTAATGACAGCCTTAATTCAGAGAGCAGCTACTCTGCCATCTTTTCCTGGCTTCCTACCTTTTTGAAATGTCAAAACCCTTCTACATTCAGGTTCCAGCTTTGGTTGCCCTGCAACCATGTGTCTGTAATGGCTATCACGTCATACATATTTATTTATATCTACGCTAATGATTCATCAATTTTGTTATGAATGCTGTGGCATTCAGAGACAGAGCCTCAACTCAACCTTTTTGCCATTTTTTCACTCTCTGGCTTACCTGCTGGGGCACTGTTAAGTTTGTACTCTCTGTCCCTTCCTGCCATCCAATCACTACTCTGCCTTTTTACCTCAATGATGCCCTTTGATTTACTGCATCTCCTCTTGCATGATCCCTTCTCCTCACTATTTACTTTAAAGCCCTCTCTACCATTCTAGTCATATGACTTGCCAGAAGACTGGTCCCAGCATGGTTCAGGTGAAGACTGTCCCAACAGTGCAACACCTTATAAGGAGCATCTTAAAGGAGGACAGAGTGGCGGAGAGGTTTAGTGAGGGAATTTCAGGACTTAAGGCTGAAGCAGCTGAAGGTGTAGCTGCCAATAGTGGAGCATTATAATGTTTAGTGCACATGTTTCGTTAATTATTCCTCATTTATTGAGGGATGCGGAGTAGCAACAGCATGGCCTCTTGGTAAAATACATTACCAACGAATACTCTGGTACCCATGGTACTGACATTTCTGCCCTTTTACAAAGCCACAGGAGTGTGTATATATTCACTATTGAACATTCTACTTGTTTTCTTTTCAACTTTCAGTCCATCCATATTCCACCAAATTATTTCTTCTT